>NW_017619497.1:10483847-10843847 GCF_001879475.1 Ipomoea nil | reverse complement strand
TTCCTTATTCTCATAGGAAGACCACTGATTTTCGAGAGTGTGTCGGTGCATGTGATCTGATTGACTCTTCGGCCTACGGCTCCCCTTACACTTGGTGGAATGGGAGGCGTAAGGACGCTGCCATATGGATGCGCTTGGATCGATTTCTTTACACTTCGGTGTGGGAAGCGATATTCAGGACATCTGTTATGCATTTGTCTAGGACCACGTCGGACCACTGTCCGTTACTTGTTACCTCTGAAGTTATAACTGCCCAACCTACTCCAAAACACTTTAGCTTTCTTAATGTGTGGACCAAACACGAGGATTTTCAACGTGTGGTTAGACAAAGTTGGGAAGTGCCGGTTCAGGGTGCTCCAATGTATGTCTTGGCTACTAAGCTGTCCAGGTTAAAGAACGCCCTTGCTCCTTGGAGTAGGGAAACCTTTGGTAATATTTTTTCTAAGTTGCAGGAATTGGAAGATAAGGTGCAGGCATTAGAAGAGGTGTTACAACAGAATCCAGATGATGATAGGGCACTCATTGACTACAAGAAGAGCGTTGCTCTTTTGCAAAGACAGATTTCCATTGAAGAAGAATATTGGCAGCAAAAGGCTCACATGGTGGCCGTCCAGGAAGGTGATAGGAACTCTAAGTTCTTTCACTCGATGGTAAAAGAGCGGAGAAGGAAACTCTATATTCATAAGGTAAAAGATAACACAGGACAATGGATTGAGGATAAACAGGGGATAGCACAAAATGCTGTCTCCTTTTTTGAAAGTATGTTCACTACAGAGGCAGGTAACTTTGATTTGTCTAAACTGGACTGTGTACCGCGTCTGGTTACTGATGATGAGAATGCTATGCTTATTGCTACCCCTGAGGAGGATGAAGTTAAAAATGTTGTGTTTGTCATGAATTCTGTTAGTGCCGCAGGCCCTGACGGGTTTTCTGGGGCATTCTATAAATCTTGTTGGGAAATTGTTAAGGGGGATGTGGTTAATATGGTCAGGAGTTACTTCCTTGGTAGGGAGTTCACCAGGTCTATTACTCACACCTCTATTGTGCTATTGCCCAAAAAAGCAAGTCCGGAGACATTCGCTGACTATAGGCCAATTAGCTTGTGCAATTTTAGTAGTAAAATTGTCACTAAGTTAATGGTAGTCAGGTTGGCTTCTGTTCTCCCGAGATTGCTGTCTCCTCATCAAAGTGGTTTCGTCTCGGGGCGGTCAATCACAGATAATATTTTACTCTCCTCTGAGATGTGCCATGGTATTACGCTAGGAAATCAGGATGTAGTGCTGAAGCTAGACATGGCTAAGGCCTATGATCGGGTATCCTGGTTTTTCCTTGTCTTTGTGATGCGTAAGATGGGTTTCTCTGAAGTTTGGATTGACTTGGTTTATCATGCTGTTTCTAATGTGTGGTACTCTGTCATTGTCAATGGGGTTAAGGAGGGTTTCTTTACCTCATCCCGTGGATTGAGGCAAGGAGACCCACTCTCCCCTAGTCTTTTCATAATTGCTGCAGAGGTCCTCTCTACATTCCTAGCTCGAGTCCATCAGGACGATGTTGTCCCTAAATTCTCTCAGCCTCCTGGTACCCCTCATATTCATCACTTAGCTTACGCTGACGATGTTATTATTTTTAGTACTGGGAGACAGGGGGCAATCTCCAAAGTTATTCGTGCTTTAAAAGATTATGAGGGGATTTCTGGCCAAATGGTCAGCTTCCCTAAGAGTGCTTTTTATATGCATCCTGACACCTCGGATCGGGTAATTCGTAGGATCAGGGACATCACTAGATGCATTCATAGATCCTTCCCTTTCACCTATCTTGGGTGCCCTATTTATGTGGGGAGGAAGAAGTGTGTTTATTTTTCATCTGTGGTGGACAAGGTAAAGGCCAAATGCCTTGGGTGGCAGCGTCGGCTGCTATCTAAGGGGGGGAAAGCAATTTTAATTACTTTTGTTTTGCAGGCTATTCCTTTACATCTTTTTGCAGCTTGTGCTCCTCCTAAGCAAGTTATTCGGGACCTGGAGCGGTGTTTTGCCGCCTTCTTTTGGAGGCAGTCGGGAGGTGCACGCTACAATTGGGCCTCATGGAAAACGCTCTCCCTACCTAAAAAAGAGGGTGGAGTGGGATTCCTTGATCTTGACTTGATGGTGCGGGCATCTAGTGCAAAGTACTGCAGTCGAGTTCACCCGGTGGCAAAACTAGTGCAAAGCTCCGATTCACACACCTGGAAGCGAATGCTCAGCGTTAGGAATGAGGTAGAGGCAGTCTTAGGTTGGCGCCTAACTCACGGGGATGTTAATCTCTGGTGGGATAACTGGTCCGGCCTCGGCACACTAGGGCGCCTTTACCCCTTCCCGGGGGTAGAGTACTTTGGTGATCTACTGTCTGACTTCATCCAGAACGGGGAGTTGGACCTTTCACCGTATGATGATCTTCTGCCGCCTGGATTGGAGGCTGACATGTCCCGGCTTGGTCAAAGAGTAGCTGACATCCCTATATGACGGGTGGCTACGGACGATTTGTTTTCTTTTTCCTCTGCAAAATCTTTATTGAGACCTGAACCGGTGCACTCGGATCCTCTTTTGAGTGCATGTTGGCATAAGCACTTACCCTTTAAGGTGTCATTTCTTGCTTGGCGTGTGTTAAGGGGTCGCCTGCCCACTGATGATGCCATGGCTAGATTTGGGCACCTTATTGTCTCCAGATGCTGGTGCTGCAATAACCCTGTTAGGGAAACTATTGATCACATCTTTTATGCGGGGGACACTGCTAGGGCTGTATGGGGATTTTTTATGGGGTCACTCGGCTTGCGATTCAGTCATCGGGGTCTACGGACGCTCTTGACTGGGTGGAAGTGAGTGGTTTCGCATAACCGTCTTGTTGCTTTTGTTATCTGCAGGTTGCCTTATCTTATCTTATGGGAGTTATGGAAGCACAGGAACACATGCTTACATGGCAGAGGGTCGCCGAGTGTACCTCGAGTGATGTATGGCGTTGCCAAAGGGGTGGCAGAATGTCTCTTTAGGCGATGGCAGCAGGAACACATCCTTCCCCCTAATTGGCCGGTCATTCTGTCCTACATAGATTCCACTGTACCGCGGCGCGTGGTTCGCGCTGTTAGATGGGATCCCCCTCCCGATGGTTCCATAAAGCTCAATTTCTCATATTCTGAGGCGTTGGGTGGGTCTGCTGCCTTGGTACGTAATCGGGGGGGCGGTCTCTGCTACGGCCTAGCCATTTCGACAGACGACGGGTCTTTGACTCTGATGTGTCACGGCTCCGGTTTCTTTGTTCCTGTGCATCTGTTTCTGTTCTTCAGTGTTTGCCGCAGAGTAATCTCCCGGTGGCTGCATTGGCAGATTGGGTTGGGGACAAGGATGGGGATTTTATTTTCCGTAATTTGTCAGATTTACCACCTAGGGTTCGTGCGTTGCTGGTTCATGATGATATCCCATCGGTGGTTTTTGATGATTACGACCCGCCTTGAGCTACGGTTTGCTTTCATGAATTGTATCACTTTTTGTAATTGGTAGGGAATATCCCGACCGACATAGCTTCACCACGACCGAGTTGCCTTCGTCCTTTTCTCTTTTATCTTTTGCAGGTAACAGGTCGGGCTCCTCGTGAAAAACCCGGTCGGGAGTTGCCCGAGCGACAGTGTCGACCACCGAGCGGTAGCCCTTTGGCGAGAGAGCTGATAAAAGACACGTGGCGGCTCTCTACATCGACAGACAGGGCACCCGCGAGGATGACACGTGGAGGCTACGTGGAGAGCATGCCGAACGACCGGATCTTTGTTTCCGGCACAGCGGCTATAAATACCCACAGTAGCCACAGTGGAGAGGACTTTTGGACGATCGATAGGTTGTTGTTAGAGAATCCCGACCGCAGTCAGTCGGTACTCAAAGCAACCAAGTAGATTGTACTTAGGGCCTCTACCGTGATCAATAAAGACATTTACTTGCTTTAATTGGTCTCGAGTTATTTCATATTGCTTACGTATAATTAGCAGTATCATTTTGGCGCCGTATGTGGGGATCGATGCAACAAAGCTACGTCTTGACGAGTACTCGGTCTCTTGGCAACAATGTATCCGTGGGCATACAACAACTTCGCCGACGACCAAGCCGATGCGGCGAGCTCATCTGACCATCACGTTACCCAACAGCAAGGTCAGACGGTCGATCTGAACCTCAACCTCTCGCCCCCGCATCCATCAAACACATACCCAGCCGCCCAACAGCCGGTGAACTACATACAACCGGGATTTCAGACGCCCGGTCAGCAATACCCGCAACCAATGATGTATCCCGGTCAGTATCCGTACCCGGTCCCACCTCAACCGTATGGGTATTGGCCAGGCCAACCGATGTACTACACTCCTCTGGTTGGTTACCCACCGTTTACGCCTGCGTACACGGCTCCAGCCGCCGCCCCTCCAGTATACCCGGCCGCTCAGGTAGAGCCGCAGCATCAGTCCACTTCCCGGGCTCGACGCTCGGCTCGTTCGCGGTTGGGGTCGGGGGGTGCTGTTGCGATGGAGGCACCACGGCAGGCCCAGCAAGCAGAAGAGGTTCCCGCCCAAGCGGAGGACCCTGAAGAAGTTGCCCGAGCGGTAGCTTTTGACCGTCTTCGACCGGAAATGCGGCAAAGATTGGGACCCCAAGATCCGAATCGCCAACCGGAAGACGTGCATATGCAGGACGCTAGTCAGGAGGCTTCATCTGGGCATAGCGGGTCGAGATCACACCGACGGCGACGCGCTCGGGAAACAGCCCAAGCCGTCCAAGCCGCCGAGCTTAATGAAACTCGAGGATTGCTCTATAACCTCCAGGCGGAAGTTGCGCAGCTCAGGAATGCGTACCCTGCAACACCCCCGGTCAACCAATCGACCCTGCACCAGACGCCTTTCACAGCAGCGGTAATGGCCCAGCCTTACCCGCTCGACTTGAAGGTCTCTGGAGAGAAGAGTTATGACGGACGGGCGGACCCTGAAGCCCATGTGAATGATTTTTACAGCAGCATGATGATGAAGGGCGTTTCAGACGCCGTAATGTGTAGGGCATTCTACTCTACGCTCACCGGTCGAGCAGTGGAATGGTTTCGGACCTTACAACCGGGCTCGATCGACAAATTTGACACCTTGGCGATCAAGTTTGTGAGGAAGTTCATTACTTCCAAAGTGGTGAGAAAGCCCTACATGTATCTTGAGAAGGCCAATCAGTTAGAAGGGGAAAGCTTGACCGATTTCCTCGTCAAGTGGAAGGCAGCGGTCGGGGAGGTCGAGCCTATGGACGATGCGACCGCCACCCATATGCTTCACATATCTCTCCGGGCGGGACATTTGTATCAAGACTTCATCCTACACCCCCCGACCAGTTACGAGGAGGCCCTTCGGAGAGTCACAGACTATGCCAACGCCGGCGAGGCGAACGCCGTAAAGCGCTTGCAGGAGGTCGGCTCTTCATCCCGTAAACCGGCCGGCCGGGCGGAACATCGGTCGGGAGATGACAATCCCCGATCCCGCACCAGGCCTGGCGAGTTTACGGCCTTGAACCGATCCGCAGCGGAGGCCATGCAGTACGCCCAGTCCTGCATTCTCATCAAACTCCCCCATCCCGATCGAGACGGCCCTGACAAGAGTAAGCACTGTGCTTACCATCGATGCGCCGGGCATGACACCGAGGAGTATACCCACTTACGCCAATTGTTGGAAGATTTGCTCAACTTGGGCAAGTTGGACAAGTGTGTGGGGAAGAGAGAGGACAACAAGAGGAACACCGATCGGAGGGATCATAGACGTTCCCATCACCGCTCTGATCGGTCAGGGCAAGTCAGAAGAGACGATCGAATGGACGATCGTCATGATGACCGACGGGACCCTGACCCTCCGTCTGGTAGCCGCCCGTCCGGAAAGCCTACCATCCATGTCATTTTTGGTGGACTGAAAGATGCTTCCCGACCGCGGACTAATTGCCCGGTCGCTATAGTGGATTCCCGGGAGACCGGGAAGAGGCAGAAGATGGAGCCCATAACCTTCACCCTCGAAGACCAACCTAGCAGCAGTGACCACGGCATGGAGGCGCTCGTGGTCACGATTGACGTTAAGGGGACAGACGTCCAGAGGGTTATGGTTGATACGGGCAGCAGTGTGAACGTCCTATACTTGGACGTCTTTGAGAAGCTTGGCCTCGACAAGAAGGAGCTGACTCCGGTCGGTGTACCACTGTCAGGATTTACCGGGGCTCTTATTTACCCCGAGGGAAAAATAACGCTCCCGGTCGAGATCGGCGCACCTCCAAAGTCGATCCAAACGGAGCTAGAATTTGTTGTGGTCAACCTCCATTGCGTCCACAACATTATCTTGGGCCGACCCGCCATTATGAAGATCGGTGGGATAATTTCTATGCCCCACTTGTGCATGAAATTCCCCACCCCTAATGGGGTCGGTGTGGTCCGTGGCGATGTCCAATCCGCCCGGAAATGTTACACCCGAGCGGTTAATAGACGCGACTCCGGTCCATCTTCCCGGGTGAACACCATAGCCAAAGAGGAGGCTAAGGATCGGAAGGAACAACCTGAGCCTTCCGAAGAAATAGAAGAAGTTCCCCTATCCGAGGACCGCTCGGATAGGAAGATCAAGATTGGCCGAGCCCTCACCCCCGAGCTTCGAGCGGAAGTTTTGGCCATACTCCGGGAGTATGCTGATATCTTTGCGTGGGGGCCTGAAGACATGCCCGGGATCGATCGATCGGTCATCTGTCACAAATTGGCCGTCGATCCCTCAGCCAAGCCGGTCGTGCAGAAAACACGACACCTTTCCTCCGATCGCCGCGAATTTGTCAGAGAAGAAGTCAAAAAGATGGCGGCGATCGAGCACATCCGCCCGGTGGTTTATCCCGAGTGGGTGGCAAATATCGTTCTTGTCCCTAAGCCCCCAGCATGGAGGATGTGCATCGATTTCACGGACCTCAACAAGGCCTGTCCGCTCGACCCGTATCCTCTACCGAGCATACACCAGATGGTCGACGAGACGGCCGGGGCCGAATTAATGAGCTTCATGGATGCCTTCAAGGGATACCATCAGATCATGATGCACCATGAAGATGAGAGCAAGACAGCCTTCGTGACCCCGGACGGGCTGTATTGTTACCGAGTGATGCCGTTCGGTCTCCGGAACGCAGGGGCGACCTACCAGAGGATGGTCAACATGCTCTTTGCCGATCTATTGGGCCGAACGATGGAAGCTTACATCGATGATATGCTGGTCAAGAGTCGGGACCGATCCGACCACACTCGAGACCTCCGGGAGTGCTTCCAGATCATGAGGAAGTACCAGTTACGGTTGAACCCGACCAAGTGCACATTCGCGGTTCAAACCGGCAAGTTCCTCGGCTATATGATGACCAAGAGAGGAATTGAGCCCAACCCGGCCAAAGTAAAAGCGATTCTGGACATGCAACCACCTTCCACCGTTCGGGAAGTCCAGCAATTGACCGGTCGGTTGGCAGCCCTCAGCCGGTTCCTCTCCAAGCTAGCCGAGCGCGCTTTACCTTTCTTCAAGGTATTGCGGAAGGTTAATGGATTCGTCTGGGACGAAGAGTGCCGAGCGGCTTTTGATGAGCTGAAGGAATATCTCACCTAAGCTCGGAGAAGAGCTAGACGTGTACCTCGCCGTGTCCGATCGTGCAGTAAGCGCAGTGTTGTGCCGAACCGATCCGGAAGGGGTCCAGCGACCGGTGTACTATGTAAGCCACGCGCTACATGGTCCCGAGCTCCGGTACTCCCGGCTAGAGAAGGTCGTCTACGCCTTATACATTGCCGCGAAGAAGTTGGCACCCTACTTCCAAGGTCGAGCAATTCACGTGTTGACCGATCAGCCGATCGGGCCAGTCCTCCGAACCGCCTCATCATCAGGTCGACTAGTCAAGTGGGCGTTAATGCTGACCCAATATGCGATCGAATACCGACCAAGACCAGCTATCAAAGGTCAGGCCCTTGCTGATTTCTTGGTCGAGTGCACCGCCCGGGATACCCGACCCCCCGAGGTTGCGGATCCTGAGGCCGAGTGGTGGTCGTTGGCTACTGATGGGTCAAGTAGCAAGAAGGGAGCAGGAGGAGGAGTGGTGGTCACGAGCCCAGAAGGATTCAAGGTTTATTTTGCTCTCATGTATCAGTTCCACCCGACCAATAATGAAGCCGAATACGAAGCCTTTGTTAATGGCTTACAGTGTGCTCGGGACTTGGGGGCTGAATACATCCGGGCTCAAACGGATTCCGCGCTCGTGGTCGAGCAAGTTCTCGGGGATTATGAAGTCAATGGAGAGCGTTTGCAGCAATACCGAGACCTTGTCATGGAGAAGCTTGCTCAGTTCCGGGGGTATACCGTCCGACACATACCCCGATTGGATAATGCCGACGCAGATATCTTATCTAAATTGGCTCAAGACGCCCCGGAACACATGTCGAAGATAGCTCGGATTTTAGTGATCCCGAAGCATAGCATCCATCGTCTACCGGTCAATCCAATCCAACCGGTAGAAGACAATTGGATCACTGATCTGAAGGAATTCCTCGAGCACGGTCGACTTCCCGATGACCCTCAGCGTGCTCGAAAAGCCAGACTGAGAGCCCCGAGGTTCCAAGTCTTGAACGGCCGTCTCTATAAGCGATCATATGGAGGCCCTCTCATGCGTTGCTTGACCGCATTTGAGGCCGATTTAGTCATGAAAGAACTCCACTCGGGAATTTGCTCCTCACATCAAGGAGGCCGATCATTGGCCCGTCGTATCATGCTGATCGGGTACTACTGGCCGTCCCTCCAGCTAGACTGTGAAAAGTTAGCTCGGGAATGTGAGACGTGCCAGCTGTTCGCCCGGATGCCCGGACGACCGGCAACCTTCTACCAGCCAGTCACGACCGCCATTCCTTTCGCTAGGTGGGGGGTGGACATCTTGGGCCCTTTCCCTCAGCTCTCTGGACGGAGAAAGTTCGTGATTGTCGCCATTGATTATTTCTCCAAGTGGATAGAAGCCAAGCCCTTAGCCACGATCACCTCTCAGCAATGTGCTCGATTTCTCTGGCGAAATGTGGTTTCCCGCTTTGGCGTACCCGTACATCTCATCAGTGACAATGGCCGCTAGTTCGTAAGCCAGTATTTCCAGAACTTTTTGGCCACGATCGGGACAACTCACGTCCGGTCATCGGTGGCTTACCCGCAGGGAAACGGTCAAGTGGAGAACGCGAACCGGACGATTTTGGAAGGTCTGAAAAAGAAGTTACACTCGGTCGGTCGTAGTTGGGCCGACGAGTTGCCATATGTCTTATGGACTTATCGGACGACCCCGAGGGAAGCTACTTTGGAGACCCCTTTCGCCCTGGTTTATGGAGCTGAAGCCCGACTCCCGATCGAGGCTTGGATCCCGACTGATCGAGAAAGAACCTACAATGCGGAGGAGAATGAACATGCGATGGCCGTAGACCTCGATGCGGTCGAAGAAAAAAGAGAGCTAGCCGCTCGGCGTATGGCCGAATACCAGAAGCGTGTTAAGAGTTCTAAAGACGCTCGGGTCAACCCTCGTTATTTTCAGGTTGGAGATTATGTTCTACGACGAAGGGAGGCCAGTCAACCTTTAGAGGGCGGAAAGCTAGCTCAAAACTGGGAAGGGCCGTACATCATCAGCGCGATCATACGGCCGGGTACATACCGACTGGAGACGACAACCGGTCGGGTAATCGAGGGGACTTGGAATTCCGAGCACCTCGTTATGTTTAGGCATTAAGCCTATTTTTTGTAATCTTTGGACGAAGAGGGGGCTTGACCTGTGTGTAGGTCCCGGTCGTCGTTTGTAGTTAAGTTCCTATGTTTGTAGATATTAACCGCCTGCGAGCGGGAAGGTTTTAATGTATATACGATCGGTGATTGCTTGACCGCTTGCATGCGGCGGCCCGGTCGGTCATTTTCTTTACCTTCGGTGCACGCAGATCAATTTATCTTCAAGCTACACCGACCGGGCGAATTTATCAACCGGTCAGACGCGCTCCACATCGGCGGACATTCGAGTCACACCACCGGTCGGGGAAGCCAGGAGCACACAGCATAATTCCCCGATCTGATCACCTCTTGTCCACTATTGCACCCACTCGTGCCTCGAGCGCACAATAATGTGGGGGCTGGGATGAAGGAAGTATTTACAGGCCCGTCGTTCGGAAGTATCCCGACCGTGCGCCATCAAAGGCCTGGAGACCGGGTAAACCCGATCAGGTTGGCCAGTTTGATGTCGAAATCTCGGATGCACGACCGGGCCATAAAGCCATAAGGTCGGGCGTCGAACGGATCGAGTAGTGCAGGACCGGGCCAAAAGGCCATGAGGTCGAGCATTAAGGGTCGGCATGTGCATGACTAAAAGTAAAAAAGCAGAAA
Source organism: Ipomoea nil (assembly GCF_001879475.1). NCBI lineage: Eukaryota > Viridiplantae > Streptophyta > Magnoliopsida > Solanales > Convolvulaceae > Ipomoea > Ipomoea nil. The sequence goes on along the minus strand of NW_017619497.1, from coordinate 10,833,427 downwards.
GAAAGACGAACAATATAAGTTTAACAAAAAACGAGTTTCATTGATTGAAAAAGAGTGCCCGGTACAAATTCGGGACCGGGCTCCCGATCAGTGTTCCTTTACAAAAAAGAAGAAGCTTACTCTACTTCTTTACTTCCTGAGCTCCAGCAGCTGCTTCCTTCCCGCTCGGAGTGGCCGCAGACGATCCACCAGGCTCGGCCGCCTTTTCTTTCGGAGCGAAGGGAGAGGGACCGGGGTCAGCTAGGTCTGGGGGCAAGGTCGATAGGACCAGTTGGAGGTCGTCTCCTTCAAGAGCTTGCTCCATCCGGGTACGAGCTCGCTCGAGCATTTTGCGTTGCCCGGCTTTGAAGGCCCATCGTCCAAAGGAGAGGATTAGGTCCTCTCCGACCTTTGTTCCCCGGGCCGCTGTGAGAAACGCCGAGCCCGACTCGCTATCCTTGAAGACAGATTGCACCAACTCGCTCGGATTATCGAGTCGGGCCTTCAGCTCCTTGACTTCCCCGATCGCCCGTTGGGCGACCTTCTCCGCGAGAACCCGGTCTTCCTCGCTCTTCGTTAGGCCCTTCTGGGCCTTCTCCAGCTCGGCCTGGATGTCCTTGATTTCCTTCAAGCGACGAGCGGCCGTCTTCTTGTGATGGTCGGCTTCTTCGGCCAGCATGGCCCGACCTTGTAGGAGCTGGGCCGCTCGAGAAATCTGCGGTACAAAAAGATATTTGGGATTAGCCCCGATGAAGATACTTGTACAAAAGAGAAAGGCAGTGGGAGAAAGCTTACCTCGGCCAGGTCATGGCCAATCCTCTCGGCCACTTGGGTTGGGGTCATCTTCCCCAGATCCTCCCTAGCTGGCCCGGCGTTGCCAATCCGGGCCAATATAGACGTGTCGTCCTTCCCTCGCCCGACCGAGGGGCTCGGACTGCGTTGTTCTCGACGGCGTTTCATGCCGCCCACCTCGGTCACGCCCCGGTCGGAGACCTTCTCCTTACCCCGGGCGACTTCCACCCGGGTGACCAGGACGTCTGAGGGCTCGACGATGAAACCCTCGGCCGTCGTCACGGTCGAGGCGCTTAGCGGTCGGGCCGAGGGGATCTCCTTTTCCCCGGCTGGCTTCGCCTTCGCCTTCTTCTTGCCGCCAAGGGAGATCTTGGCGGGCGGGGGAAGGGGGGCATCTTCGTCTCCGAACTCTGCCATGGCTGCAAATAAAGAAGCAAAGTTAGATTGATCGGAATATAAAGTTAGATCGGGAAGAGAAGCTCGGGTTAAACCTTTCTTCTTCCGCCTCGACGGCTTGGCGACCGTCACGCCCATAGGTACGGGCAGATATTTTTCCCGTAGCTCATACGTAGGGGGCGGGAGTTTAGCCGCCTCGAGACTCTCGGCCGTTCGGAAGATTGTATACTCGTGCAGCTCGCTCGAGATCCGAGCGACCGTCTCCTTGAGCGCTTGTGTCTCGTCTGGCACCACTTATTTCCGAAAGTGGGTGCTCCAAGCGCGGTCGACCGGGAGGATCCAGGGATCGTATTTGATGGAGAAAATTCTATTCTTCCACCCCTTGTTGTTCCCGGGCAGGCCTTTGATGGCGCACATGTCCGCCCGAGACTGCAGCATTAGAAACCCGCCTCCGTAGCTGCCCGGGAGAACTTTGACCTGGTAGATGTAGTTGAATAACTCCATCGTGCAGGCAGCCTCGTGCCGGGTGCATATCTGGGAAAAGCAGGCGATGATCCGGTGCGAGTTGGGGCAGATCTGAGCCGGGACGACCCGGTAGTATGCCAAGAAGGGGCCGTCAAGAGGGGGGGAAGGGAATGGCGATCGGGGCCATCAGGGAGTCGTAATGCATCCCGATCCACTTGCCCCGGTGACGATCGATCACATTCCCTAACTTTCGGCTCGTGTCAAATTCCACCCGACCTCTGAGCCTTTCAGCAATCCTAGCCGCTTCGCCTTTGGTCAATTGGCTCATTTGTTGTTCGACATTCTCGCTGTTCAAGAATTCAAACTCCATTGCTCCTGGTGCGCTTGGCTCAGCTGTGTCTTCCTCGGCCGGCTCGGGAGTATTTTCCCGGTCGCCTCGTCGAGGGGCAGTTTCCGGGTGGTCCCCAACCACCCGGGTAGGCGTTTCCCTAACGCCTTCGGGCGGGGGGGCCCTGTCTGCCTGATGAGGCTCCTTCTTCTTCCTCTTCGCCGGAACTCTCCGATCCGCTTGAGCTGGAGCTCGATGACCCAGAGGAGCTTGACGCGTTGTCTTGTTCAGAAGCCCGCTCGGGGGCCGGCGCCGGTCGGTGGATGACCTCGGGAGAGTAGGACATGATGTCCACCTCCTCATCGCTGAGGTACTCGACCTCCTCGTCATAGTCCGCGATCGAGGCGTTCTGGCTGTCAGAGTCCGTCATTTCGATCTACCTAAAGGTCGGTCGGGGTTAGTAAGGGACTTGAGACGTCCGGGACAGTTAGTTGGCCTATCAGTTCTACTTATAAATAAAAGCGCAAAGTAAAGGGAGGGGTTGAAAACTTACCGAGTGGAGGAACTTTGCGGATGAAAGCTTGAAGGTTTCCTTGCTCGACTGCCTTGCTAGGGTGCTCTGCTCGGGGCTCTCTGATAGTACCGTCTGAAGCAAAAGAGTGAGGAAAGTTCAAATGAGGGCCTCAAAGGCCTATTTATAGGAGAGCATTTAGGCGGGAAACGAGCCCACTTGCTTGACACGACCCGCACTGATTCCGAGGCGACGGTTGCAGTCGCAGAGGCCGGCAGTGGCCGACACGTGGCGAGGAGAGGAATGTCAGCTGGCAGGTCGGGTTGATGGCCGGCGGTTGAGCTTCTTCATCCCGTCCCGTTTTTTCCCGGACGATCAAAAAGGCCCGGGCTGGGGGGCTCTTGGTAGGGAATATCCCGACCGACATAGCTTCACCACGACCGAGTTGCCTTCGTCCTTTTCTCTTTTATCTTTTGCAGGTAACAGGTCGGGCTCCTCGTGAAAAACCCGGTCGGGAGTTGCCCGAGCGACAGTGTCGACCACCGAGCGGTAGCCCTTTGGCGAGAGAGCTGATAAAAGACACGTGGCGGCTCTCTACATCGACAGACAGGGCACCCGCGAGGATGACACGTGGAGGCTACGTGGAGAGCATGCCGAACGACCGGATCTTTGTCTCCGGCACAGCGGCTATAAATACCCACAGTAGCCACAGTGGAGAGGACTTTTGGACGATCGATAGGTTGTTGTTAGAGAATCCCGACCGCAGTCAGTCGGTACTCAAAGCAACCAAGTAGATTGTACTTAGGGCCTCTACCGTGATCAATAAAGACATTTACTTGCTTTAATTGGTCTCGAGTTATTTCATATTGCTTACGTATAATTAGTAGTATCAGTAATGAAAAAAGAGAAAAGAAAATTTTATTAGAAAAAAAAAAAGAAAGAAATGAAAAAGAAAAAGAGAAAAAAGAGAAATGAGGAATGAAAGAAATGGGGGGAAAAGAAGATGAAGAGTGGTAAAATGAGGGAATACAGAAAGGAAAAGAAAGAGTTGAGGTGAGCTAAAAACAGAGAGTGGGTGAGGTGTTCTTGGAGGCTATGAAGTCTTGCTTGTCGAGACCGAGTCTCAACGTAAGGTGTTGGCGGTACAACATGGCACCCTAGTCTGGGCTGAACGGTGCACCAGGCAGGACTAATCAAATTCGTTGACCCGGTCAGGCTTGCTGCTGGCCAATAGTAGCTGAGTCCCTTCCGGGCCCCGGGGGGAACGACTTGGAGGCGATGAGGTTCTGCTGGTCGGGACTAAGCCTCAACGTAAGGTGTTGGCGGTACAACATGGCACCCTAGTCTGGGCTGAACGGTGCACCAGGCAGGACTAATCAAATCCGTTGACCTGGTCAGGCTTGCTGCTGGCCAATAGTAGCCGAGTTCCTTCTGGACTCCGGGGGGGACGGGTCTTATATGGGGGGTTGCTGTTAGTTCGCGTCAGCCTGTTAATACCTTATACACTCACCTTATGTAAAATTTATTGGAAATAGCTGGGGTCAAGGGAGCAGGATGTTTTTTTGTTCTATCATGTTCGTATCTTCTGCAGGTTGCTTCTTTGGCCTCCGAGGCACTTGACTGGTCTATAGGCTTCTTTGGTTTCGCCTTTGCAGGCATCTTTTGAGATAGACCAGGCCTCAACGTTGGTGCAAGCGGTAAGAAATTGCACCCTGGCCCGGGCTGAACGGTGACCGGGTAGGGGTTTTTCAAATCCGTTGGCGGTTGTCCAGGCTTGCTGCTGGCCCATAGTAGCTAATCCCGTTAGGGGGTTGATGCTATTGGCTGCCTTTTATGTTGCATTGGCATGTGTGCCAGAGTTTAGGCCTGCGATCCGTGTAGTCATGTTGACTGAGGCCTGTGTGCCGATATTTCTGTAAAAAAAAAATAAAAAAAATACTTTATATTTAGCCGGGAACATTGTTGTTTTTAACAGGGCAGTCAATAGCACCCCAGGAGATGTTGCGGTTGTGGTTGCAGCCCGGTCGGATTGCATCCTGGTGCTGGGACGCTATGGTGCAGCTGGCGGGGAGGTGCTATGGCGCGTGACAAGCAAGTTGGCTGTTCCCCTTGTCATCCATCTACACGGTTATATGGTGGGCTGTGGCGCTGATATCCTTTCGAGCAGCTGTGCAGTCTACCTTTTACTTAGTAGCTTTATTAGTACTTTATCCTAGCCTATGGTCTAGTGTTAGCTATATAACTAGCATAGGACTTGGGGCCACGCATGTTATAGCCCCGAGGGCCTTCGTTTGTAATTTTATTTACTTGTTGTTTTTTGGGGTTTAGGCCATGTAGGGCCTAACTCTCTTGGACCTTGTAATGGCTTTTACGCCTTTTTGCTTATTAATAAAGTTTTCTTTGCTTAAAAAAAAAAAAAAAAAAAAAAAAAAAAAAAAAAAAAAAAAAAAAAAAAAAAAAACCCTAAAACCCCATACCCCATACCCCATACCCTAAATCCTAAAACCCTAAAACCCTAAACCCTAAAGACTTGGAACTTAACGGAGCTGAGCTTTTGGAAGCTGGAAAAGGGGATAGGAGAGTAGAAATATCTAGGGAAGGGGAAATGGACCCACAGGTCGGTGAGGTGAACTCCAAGTACTCAGACAAGGTAGCTGCTGAAGGAACCCTTGAAAAGAATTCTGGGGAGGTCTTGGAAAGAGATGTAGCCTTGAAGTCTAGATGGGCTGATATGGTTGAAGCTTAGGCCGCTTCACAGAATTCTATAAGTGTAGAAGAGGGGGAATCTACTCAATCTTTGAGTTATAACTCCTGGGCTGAAAAGCTAAAAACCAAGTTTGGGAAAGATAGTGAATTGATCAAGACTGTGGAGGAGGCTAAGCAGGAGGTGGAAGTCTTTCTTGCACAAGCTCTCATTGACTTAGGAAGGGAGGAATATGATGCACAAACTGATCTGTTGGTCAAAAGAGCTAATAAACTTTTTCTGAATAGAGTTGCAGGAACTGGCAGAACTCTAAGTGCAGGTTTAAGATATGAGCTAAGTGGAGATGAGGAAAGAGGGGATGAGGCTCAAAGCTGCACAAGCAAAAGGAAAGGCAGGGTACTAAAGAGTGTTAATGAGTGGGGTGATGTTTTTGATGAATTTGTAGCAGAGGACAAGCAGTTTGAAAAGGTCACAAGAGAAGCCTTCAGGGACATAAATACTTATCTGTGGTCTGTGTTTGATAAGGAGAAAGAAGTATATATGGAAAAAAGAGACATAATGGCAGTCAAAGCAGCAGAAATGTTTGAAAGTAAAGTTAAGGATTGCCCATCATGGGTGAAAGAAGATGGGGTATTGGGTAGACATTTGAGAAGGAACTCTGAGCTTGTTGGTTGGAGGCTTTGTGAAGTCTCTGAAGCTATGGATCTGTAGCTACAGATTCTGAGTTGCAGCCACAATGATAATACAACTGTAGAGATACTGGAGTGGGAGGCACAAGGTGATGATTAAAGGAACTGGATGTGGATGTGGCTGTTGGTTAAAGGTTAGCTAGGTGGACTGTAAGGAGCCAAGGTTGAGGTTGATTGAGATAGCTTGCAGATGAGAGCTTCAGGTTGATCCCAAATTGGGACATGAAACTTGATCAGTAGCAATTCTAAACTCTGAGGGGGGAGGAGTTTCTGTTGATTTGCTTGAGGATTCTGCGTTGCACCTGAGTTGGAAGCTGCAGGATTCTAAGGATAATGGTGGCCACTTGGACATCTGGAATGGGCTGACGGGTTCTTTAAATAAGATCGAGTGTAGCATGATTTATGGAGGGCCATTCGATTAAAAGAATGGGCTAAGTGGATGCATGAAATGGCCTAATGGCCTTTGGGCCATGGGACTGGGAGTGCTACAGGCCTGTTGGCCTCTTTTGGATGTTATGGCCGTGAGGCCGTGGAGGCAAATGAAGGCTGCTGGGCTAATTTAAATGACTAGCCCAGTGTGTTAAGGAGGCTGGGCTAATTGTTTAATTAAGCCCAGTGTGGTATTTGAGGGAATTTATGGGCTTTTTTGAGATAAGGCCGTGGGCTTTTGTTTTAGTTAGCCCAGTGTGGGCTCTTTGGGTTTGTTGAAGCAGCGTATGGCTGCTAGATGAGTTGAGAGGGGGCTTGGGCCTCTTCTTTGAGCATGGTCGAATGGCCTCAAGGCCTATGGGCCATTTATTTGTTTTAGCTTGGGCTTGTGGCTAAATGGCCGATTGGCCAGGTTTTGTTTAGGCTAAAATTAGCCAAGTTTTGTTTTAGGCGCTTTGGCCTTTTTGACACTCATTTGTCTTGGGGTGGTCACTTTTGGGCCACCCTTGTATATATTATACTCTTTGTGAGCCATGGCTCACTTTTGGGGCCATGGCGTCTTTGTAAAAAAAAAAAAAAAAAAAAAAAAAAAAAAAAAAACCCAAACCTTAAAACCCTAAAACCCTAAACCCTAAGTTCCTATGCTCCTGTGGGGTAGTTACTACTGTCTTGTGCCCGTCTAGGGCCAATCTACCTGCACGGACATTAGCTGATTGGGTGGTTGATAAGCCGGGGGAGGTCATTTTTCGGGACCTTAATGATCTGCCGCCTAGGGTGCGTTCTCTGTTGATACACGATGACATACCCTATGTGTTTTTTGAGATAGATAATCCCCCGTGATTCTGGCCTGCTTGTATCTTTTGCTTTATGGTTTGGAAAAGATTTGAAAAAAAAAAAAAAAGTGTGAAAAAGAGATAAAAAAAAAAAAAGAAAGAACAAAGAAAAAAGAGATAAAAAAAGGAAAAGGAAAAGAAGAAATGAAAAGATATGAGTGGAAAAGAATTTGAGTGAATGAAAAGAATATGAGTGGTAAAATGAGGGTTTGAAAGGAAAAGAAAGAGCGGAGTTGAGCTAAAAAAGAGAGTGTGTGAGGTGTTTTTGGAGGCTATGAAGTTCTGCTGGTCGAGACTGAGTCTCAACGTAAGGTGTTGGCGGTACAACATGGCACCCTAGTCCGGGCTGAACGGTGCACCAGGCAGGACTAATCAAATTCGTTGACCTAGTCAGGCTTGCTGCTGGCCAATAGTAGTCGAGTTCCTTCTAGACTCCGGGGGGACAGGTCTTATTTGGGGGGTTGCTATTTGTTCGCGTCAGCCTGTTAATACATATACACTCACCTGATGAGAAAGATGGAAATAGCTGGGGTCGAGGGAACAGGATGCTTGCTTGTTCTATCTTGTTTTCAATTTTGCAGGGTTTGTTTCTTTGGCCTCCGAGGCATATACTAGTCTATAGGCTTTTTTGGTTCCGCCTTTGCAGGCATCTTTTGAGATAGACTAGGCCTCAACGTTAGTGCAAGCGGTAAGAAATTGCATCCTGGCCCGGGCTGAACGGTGGCCGGGTAGGTGTTTTTCAAATCCGTTGGCGGTAGTCCAGGCTTGCTGCTGGCCCATAGTAGCTAATCCCGTTAGGGTTGGTTCTGGTTCGTGCTGGTGCTGATCGGGGTTTGATGCTATTGGCTGCCTGTTGTTCTTTGGCCTGTGATTCGCCTTGTATTATTTATGTATTATTTTGACTTAGGCCTGTGTGCCGGCTTTTCTGAGTATTTCTGAGTATTGATAGGCCTTTACCATATTAGTTGGCGTGTGTATTATTGCTTTAACAGGGCAGTCAATAGCACCCCAGGAGATGTCGCGGTTGTGGTTGCAGCCCGGTTGGATTGCACTGTAGTGCCGCGATGCTATGGTGCAGTTGCCAAGGAGGCGCTATGGTTCGTGACAGGCAAGGTGGCTGTTCCCCTTGTCACTAATCTCCACGCTTATATGGTGGACCGTGACGCAGCTAGGTTATACTTGCATTCATATTTCTTCGAGCAGCTGCGTATTTACTTAGTAGTATTTTGTGATTTTCGTTTTCATCATAGTCTTTGGTCTAGTGTTAGTCATCTAGCATGGGACTTGGGGCATGTATGTTATAGCCCCGGGGGTCTTCGTTATGTAATCTCGTTGTATTTTTCTAGCTTAGTATTAGTTAGTGGGATTTTGGTCGTGTGTGGCCTAATCCCTTGGACTTTGTATTGGCTTCGGCCTTTCTTTATTATTAATAAAGTATGATTTACTTAAAAAAAAAAAAAAAAAAAAAACCCTAAACCCTATACCCTATACCCTACTTAGACTAAACCTTAGACTAAATCTTGAGGATAGTGGGGTAGACTGGATCATTAAGCTTAGACATCGTTCCCATCATTTGTGTGGGACGGGGAGCCTACTTAGACTATGATTGTGGATGTTTGGAGAGGTTTGGGTCTTTACTTGCTCTATGTGGACGAGCTGGGAGCTCTTATGTCTTTATTTGGGGTGGCCACTTTTAGGCCACCCTATGTATATATGCTGAGTTGGCCGAATGGCCTAAGACTTGTTTGAGCCATAGCCCACTTTTGGGACTATGGCGTTTGATTATAGACTTTATCATTTTTTCAATAAATGCACAATTTTTTTTTAAAAAAAAATAATAATAAAACCCTGAAACCTAAACCCTAAACAATTTAGGCATACACATGAAAGAGATTTAGTTCGTAGAGGTCTAGTAATACTTACTTGACATTATGACAGGCCGATGTCACTTAAGCTTTTCAACTCATTTGTACTTTCAAGAGTATAATTTCATCCATTAGAACCTATATATATACACAATAATAAGAAATTTATAAGCAAGTGCAATTTAAAATCCAATTAGCATATTGTAAACAAAGTAAAAAATTGTCATTCAAGCAAAAGCAAAAGTCATTCAAGCTATAGCCATCAAAACGGGCTTTGCCCACCGAGCCGGCCTGTCCCACCCCCTACTTAGGTAGGGGTGGGTTTCAAAAACAATAGCCCGCCATAGAGCGGGCTTTTTTGGCCCGCCCCACTTAGGATATATATATATACACACACTCCTTAGATCTATTCTCCACAATGCATAGACGCAGATCTAAATTTAATTTCTCCCTCTCCAGAGACACAGACACTCTCATCACTATCTTCAATCTCTTCGTGCTTGAGTGCAAGAGACATCGTGCTTGAGTGCCAGAGACAGCCGAACAAATCACCACCTTCGTCTTCAATCTACGCGTCTACGCTTAACCAGGTTGCCGCCTCGCTGCTCGCCCCTCTTGAAGTCTCGCCGTTCTACTCCTGGGAATCCCACCGCAATCTTCATCAACAAGTAAAACTCAAAGACCCAAACTTTTCTATTGCCATTCACATATGGTTTAAGTTGTAATTTTGTAGTTTCTGGGTTTGGTTTAACCAGATTTGCAGTCTTTGCTATACTGCTTTTTGTTTCATCTTTGAATGTTAATTACGGAGTATATTGTAAGCAGAATACCAATACTAGCAATGCTCTTTCAATCCCTTTTGACATTTTCTCGAAGCAAAAAAAATATTTATTTTATACATACATTTATATATACTATATACTGTATATATATAATGCCTAAATGTGGCGGGGCTCGCCCAGTCCGTGGGATGAAGGCGGGGAGGTCCAGCCATTAAAATTCAAGCCCATCAAGGAGCAAATTTTTTTAACCCATCTCACCCCACCAGCCGTATTGACAACACTAATTCGAGCTTCACCAAAACAAAATATACACTTTTTCTTTGGACTAAATCTGTAAGTAGAATTATTTGACTATAAAACCAAAACAATTACAATTATAACTGTATTTCATGTAACGTTTTCCCATATTGTTATTATTATTATTAAGTCTATTATTATATAATAACAATAGTAATTTAAGTGGTGCAAATCAATAGGCTGACTAAGTATTAGAACTTAGTCAGCATTAGGTAATTGGTTACCTACATTGATGGGATGTAGGTTATTTAGACCCCTAAGTCCTCTCACTGCTTGGTTGACGCATTATACACCTATCTAGAGTCACTGAGAGAAGTGAGAGAAACATAACTGAAACTTACGCAGATTCTACAGCAGCCCGAGGAACTTCTGCAGCGAGTCCCTGGTGATCAAGAATCAAAGCTATGGCTGGAGGTTGGTGATCCTAACTCTTTTCCTTAGCCACGTATTTACTGTTTATAACGTGGATTATGTGCTTACATTTGGTATCAAGAGCCAATTTTATCTCTGCCTAGCTTTGTTTAAATTGCACAATTCAGTTTTTTTTACATATGCTGCATAATTTAGAATATGTATGCTCTGTGCAATTGTGTTCGGCTGCTGGAAAATTGTGTATTCTTTTTCCGCATTTAGTTTAAAAAAAAAAATACCAGTTTTTTTTTCCCCGTAAACCTCTGCGCAATTTCTTCGTTTTTTTTTTCTTCCCGCTCGCCGGCGAGGGGAGTGCTCGCCGGATTCCGTTCACCGGCGAGGCACACCCCTCTGCCGGCGCAGGCCGACTCCCGTCAAGGACGGCAGTGGTGGCGGCACTGGGTTGCTCCCGATAGTGCCGCCACCAACTGCCTCCTTCAATGGCGCGGTGGTGGCCGGCGGCGGAGACAAGGGTGAGGCGTGGCGGCAGTGACGACCGGTGGCGGTGGTGTTGGAGCCGGGTCCTCCCGGCCTCTCCGCCGCTGCTTCTTTCCGTCTCCGCTTCCGGCCTGCTTCTCTGCTTCGTTTCCTCTGTACGCGATGCGCAGATGAAGAAGATGATGAGACTTGGGTTTTTGGGCCGGGTCTGGCCCAATTCGGCCAGACCTAGGCTCCAAAAAAAAAAAAAAAAATTTGGCTTTGGGCTTGCCAGAAATTTGGGCCTAAAATTTTTTTTTGGGCTTGCAGGAATTTTTTTTTTTTTTTCTTCATCATATTTAGCTTCTTCTTAAGGGTTTTATTCATATGGTTTTTTTTTTACCTACAGTTAATATTAAATTATAATTCTTGATCAAATTATTCTGTCTCAATTTGTTGGAATTTTAATTTAATATTGAATTTCAGTTTAAATTGTATTCAGTATCGCAATTTAATTGTGGAGCATGAGTTATAATATGCATAATCTGAACATGTTTTATTGTTTATTGCGTTAATTATTTGATTGTTATAATTATGCGTATGTTAGCAAAGCATGTTCTTTAAGTATGCATCTAGTGCCTTTAGGTCTGAATTATATGCCTATTAAGCATGTTATAGTGCCTTTTAGGTGAATTTAGTGCCTTTTAGGTGAATTTAGTGCCTTTTTAAGGATAGATTAAGCATGTTAGTTTACTCATTTGGTTATTGCTCCGCTCGTGTCTTTCTAAAGCAATGAAGCACATAAAGTAAATCAATGTTCTAGTTTACCCAAATTTAAGGCCTTATCCACAGGTTTATAACCATATTATAGATCATCCAAACAATTTTACTTCAAATATGAGAATACATGACTTAGGGAAGTTTCTTGGGGAGGTATACTAGTTCTATGGCCCTGGCTTAAATGCCTTGTTGCTACTAGTCCCCTTGCAACGCTACTCTGTCTAAGGAGTTGGTATTTAACCGAGCTTCGTCTCGACCAACTTTCCTGGGAGTATACCTAAAGATTGTCTATCATGTTTTGGTTTAATTTGTTTGCTAGGCTTTAAACTCCCCTTTGCCAAGTGATTACAGTTTTGTAATTAAAGAGTAGCCACAGCATCTTTAATTGCTTAAATTGTATTCAGGTTAACTCACATAAAGAATTGGCAATATCCTTGTAATTAATTCTATATGATATGGCGAAATTTAGCCCACAGGCAATTTTGTTGTATTTGTAGGATTGATTAGGATGAAATGCCAAACTATGATCATAATTTGCCCACAGGGATTATGTATCGGCATATAGTTTTGGTAGTTTTGTCATCAAGGGTGGAAACGCCCAAACCGTACCCTTTCTGGTTTTTCACCATTCAGTTTGGTAAATTCATTATGCGTAAAAATTTAGCCCACAGGCAATTTTTATGGCATGCGAGTTTATCTTTTGCATAAGTTTGCATTGGCAAAATATGCACTTTAGTTCATTTATGCCTCGAAAATCAAAACTAACCAATTCATAATTTCCTTTCAGAATTTACCCCAACTAGCTCACCCATCCATGTTCCAATGCTTACTGCTAATAATTATAGCCAATGGAGGGATTCACTCCTGATCTACTTTGGCATGAAAGAGATGGACTATGCTGTTTACAATTCAGAGCCCCCGGCTATAACCGCGACGAGCTCTCAAGAAGCCAAAGACCTTTGGGCTAAGTGGGAACGATCCAATCGCCTGTGCATATTTTTCATTCAGTCTCGGGTTCCTAGTAATATACGTCGCACGGTTGATACACTTAAAACCGCTCAACAGTGTATTGAGGCCATTGACAAGAAGTATGAAACTTCTGACAAATCCCTAGCAAGCACCTTAATAATGCAGTTCACCTCCCTTCGTTTTTCTCCTGCTGATGGTGTGCGCAGTCACATAATGCAACTAAGTGACATTGCAGCACAGCTTGACAAGTTGAAGATCAAGCTGCCAGACTCATTTGTAGTGCATTTTGCACTCAACACTCTCCCGCCTGAGTATAGCACCTTCAAAATTGCCTATAACACACATGACACGAAATGGTCTGTTAATGATCTTATTAATAAGTGTGTGCAAGAAGAAGGGAGACTACGCCAGGAACAAAAAGGGGAGAATGTCATGCTTGCTATAGCCAAGCCTAAGGGAAGATCTGGAAAGCGCCACACTACAGCTAAAGGGAAAGCAAAATTATCCCCTCAGACCGACATTAAGAAAGCACAGAAATGCTTCTTCTGTAAGAAGAAGGGGCATATGAAGAAAGACTGTGCGAAGTTTAAGAAGTGGATGTCTGAGAAAGGTATGATCTCTTCCTTTGTTTGTTTTGAATCCAATATGTCAGACGTTAATGCTAACACTTGGTGGATTGATTCTGGTTCAACAATCCACATTGCAAATTCTTTACAGGATATGCAAAATCTGAGACAACCGATGTCAAGTGAGCGACACATCTTCTCCGGAAATAAGATGGGCTCGCCGGTTGAAGCTGTAGGGACTTGCAAGCTGATTTTAGAAAGTGGCTTCGTTTTGAATTTAGAAAGGACATTTTACGTACCAACTTTTTCACGAAATTTGGTTTCCATTTCGAGACTTGTACCTTTGGGATTCAGTTTTAACTTTTCAGACAAGTATTTTAAATTGTTTCATAATTCTACTTGTATTGGAAATGGTACATTGTCTAATGGCCTTTATTGTCTTCACTTACAAAACGTTGCAAGTTATGATTCCTTACATGTTCAAACTGGCACCAAACGGTGTAGTGTTAACGATAAATCTTCAATGTTGTGGCATCGGAGATTGGGACACATCTCCCTTGATCGCATTAAAAGGTTGGTAAAGGATGGAGTACTTTCTACTCTAGACTATACTGATTTTGAGACTTGTATAGACTGCATAAAAGGCAAGCAGACTAACAAGTCATAGAAAGGTGCCAATAGGAGTTCAACATTGTTAGAAATAATTCATACTGACATATGCTGTCCAGATATGGATATGCAAGGTCAGAGATATTTCATTACCTTTATAGATGACTTCTCTAGATTTACCTATGTGTATTTACTTCATCATAAGTATGAAGCATTGGATGCCTTTAAAACTTTTAAGGCTGAAGTTGAAAACCAATGCAAGAAGAAAATACAAATAGTTAGGTCAGACAGAGGTGGTGAATATTATGGTAGATACACAGAAAATGGACAAGTTTTGGGTCCGTTTGCTAAATTCCTTCAAGAGCATGGGATTGTTGCCCAATACACCATGCCGGGTTCCCCGGATCAAAATGGTGTTGCTGAAAGAAGGAATCTGACTCTTTTGGACATGGTGCGGAGTATGCTAAGCAACTCCACACTTCCAAAATCATTGTGGACCGACGCTCTCAAGACGGCAACGTATATATTAAACCGGGTTCCGACCAAGGCTGTCCCCAAGACACCTTTTGAGTTTTTCAAAGGTTGGAAACCGAGTTTGCTTCATATGCGTGTTTGGGGTTGTCCGTCTGAGGTGAGGATTTATAACCCACATGAAAAGAAACTTGACCCGAGGACGATAAGTGCTTTCTTTATAGGGTATGCACAGTCTTCTAAGGGTTATAGGTTTTATTGTCCAAAACATACAACTAAGATAGTGGAATCGAGAAATGCTAAGTTTCTTGAAGATGACTTGATCAGTGGGAGAGATCGATTTAAGGACTTAGTTCCTTTATTTGATCATTTTGACTCTTGCCCTTCAACGTCATCTAACGGAGTTGCACTTATACGCAGCACGCCTTCAGTCACACCTGCGATTGTACAACCCATTATTGAGATTCCACAAGCTGTTGAAACTCAACCATTGGAAGAACAAGTTCAAGACTTACAGCAACCTCCTGAACTAGACTTCGAGCCAATGGTTGAACCAAATCAGGATTTTCAGCAAGATCCTGAACCCGCACAAACTGAAGTTGAACCAATTCAAGAACTTCATCTAGTTCCTGAAGAGGAAATGGCGCCACAACCTTCACAAGGTACTGGTGTTACAACATTAAGACGGTCTACTCGGGTAAGGCGTTCGGCAGTTCCTAGCTATTACGTATCGTATCTACAAGAATCTGACATTGGAGCTGAAGATGATCCCATAACGTTTTCACAAGCTACGAATTGTGCACAGTCCGATTTGTGGTTAGAAGCCATGAAAGATGAAATGAATTCCATGAAGAGTAATGGAGTTTGGAACCTTGTTGAGTTACCTAATGGGGCCAAGCCGATTGGCTGTAAATGGGTATTTAAAACCAAAAGAGACTCATTAGGTAACATTGAGAGGTTCAAGGCCAGACTCGTTGCTAAGGGATTTACTCAAAAAGAAGGAATTGACTACAAGGAGACTTTTTCTCCTGTATCAAAGAAAGATTCTCTTCGAATCATTCTGGCTTTAGTTGCACACTTTAACCTTGAGTTGCAACAAATGGATGTGAAAACCGCGTTCCTAAATGGTGATCTAGAAGAGGAAGTTTATATGAAACAACCTGAAGGTTTCTCTTCTAGAGGGGGTGAGGATTTGGTGTGTAGGCTCAGGAAGTCCATATACGGTTTGAAACAAGCCTCCCGTCAGTGGTATATTAAGTTTGACGGGGTCATTTCATCATTTGGTTTTGTTGAAAGTCCCTTAGATCCTTGTATATACCAGAAAGTTAGTGGGAGTAAAATATGTTACCTTGTTTTATATGTGGATGATATCCTACTCGCCACTAATGAGGTGGGGATGCTTCGTGACGTGAAACAGTTCCTTTCCAAAAATTTTGATATGAAAGATATGGGTGAAGCATCTTATGTCATTAGCATAAAGATTCATAGGGATAGGTCCCGGGGTATACTGGGTCTATCGCAGGAAACCTATATTAACAATGTTTTGGAGAGATTTCGGATGCAAAATTGTTCACCGAATGTTGCTCCCATCGCAAAAGGGGATAAGTTTAGTTTGGACCAATGTCCTAAGAATAACTTGGAAAAGGAGCGTATGAAAGATATTCCATATGCTGAAGCGGTTGGATGTCTTGGCTATATTCAAGTTTGTACAAGGCCTGACATTGCCTTTGCCGTCGGTATGTTGGGGCGGTACTTGCATAATCCGGGCATGGATCACTGGGGAGCTGTGAAGAGAGTTCTAAGGTATCTCAAAGGTACTATAGATTTCAAGTTGGGTTTTAGGCAGACGGACATCCTGGATGTTGTTGGTTATTCTGATGCGGACTTCGCTGGCTGTGTTGATTCTCGGAGGTCAACTTCCGGGTATGTCTTCATATTGGCCGGTGGGGCTATTTCATGGAGAAGTGTTAAACAATCCTTAATAACTACTTCTACCATGGAAGCCGAGTTCGTGTCCTGTTTCGAGGCTACTTCGCAAGGTGTGTGGCTCAAGAATTTCATCTCTGGACTTAGAATTGTGGATTCTATATCTAAGCCACTTAAAGTTTATTGTGACAACTTAGCTGCAGTCTTCCTAGCTAAGAACGAAAAATGTGGGAGTCGAAGTAAACACATCGACATCAAGTTCTTAGCCATTAGGGAGCGTGTCAAGAATAAAGTTGTATTCATTGAACACATTAATACTGAGTTGATGCTAGCAGATCCCTTTACTAAAGGCATGCCTCCATTTAAATTTAAGGATCTGATTAAGAAAATAGGGCTTTCGTCCTCTTTGTAATTTGTATATACATTCAGTTGAATAATGAAATTCTTTTGCACTTCAGTTTTTCAGATACTTCAGATGTTTTCTTTGAGTGTGTACACAATTCAGTTTATCTCAATAAAGAAACATACTTCAGTGGACTTGAAATGAACATATGGTTTGTTTCATTAAAGTTTGATTACCTAAAGTACTCAAAGGCAATTTGCATTTGATCATAATGGATATTACTTGCGCTAAGGAGGACATATCATTATGGTTGGTGTAAATCCTGTTTTTGAGTTCCGCATTTGCACCAAGTGGGAGAATGTAACGTTTTCCCATATTGTTATTATTATTATTAAGTCTATTATTATATAATAACAATAGTAATTTAAGTGGTGCAAATCAATAGGCTGACTAAGTATTAGAACTTAGTCAGCATTAGGTAATTGGTTACCTACATTGATGGGATGTAGGTTATTTAGACCCCTAAGTCCTCTCACTGCTTGGTTGACGCATTATACACCTATCTAGAGTCACTGAGAGAAGTGAGAGAAACATAACTGAAACTTACGCAGATTCTACAGCAGCCCGAGGAACTTCTGCAGCGAGTCCCTGGTGATCAAGAATCAAAGCTATGGCTGGAGGTTGGTGATCCTAACTCTTTTCCTTAGCCACGTATTTACTGTTTATAACGTGGATTATGTGCTTACATTTCAACTATTCAATAAAGCTAACTTTAACATTTCTTTCATATAGATCTAGATTTAACATTTTTTTTTTCATTTGTACAAAATATTTACTCAATTTGACAAGTAAATATTATCAACAATTAATGGGTAGGCTATACTTAAGTTTTTCCATATGAAAAACAGTACCCTCCTATTATAAAGCATCTAACTTAGCCAACCATCATAAATTTATCAACCACATACAGGGCAAATCCAAAAAATTATGTGCTAACGAAAAGCTCAAATAAAGAAAATAAACTAAAATATACAAAAGTGCTATGAATGAGATTCAAACCCATGACATTTCATGTCATATTCAAGGTTCGACAAACTGAGCTACTGAAAAACCAATTAATATTTTTGACCATCATAACCGATGTTCTAATTTGCATTGCTACGTAATTCCAAATCCAAAAGAAATAAGTAGGCAAAATGTTGTAAACCCAGTGTCCAATACATTAATATGTTTGGAATTGAATTATGATAGAAACATTGTCCAGTACCCAAGATTAGAAACAATGTAGACCTGTCATGAATTCAAACTTACAGTGATGATAGTTTTAAGATAAGCTATGTTTTAACAATGATAAAAATACACAAAATGGAGCAAAATTAGTAGTAGCAAGCTAGCAACAGTCAGCAGCATTATTGTTTTGGGCTATATATATGTTGGTTAACCGTCACTGAGACTAATAACCAAAAGTTAATAACCAAAATATCAAATAACCAAATTTTGTTAACTTCAATAATTAAAACCAATCAAAATTGAATTTTTTTGGTTGATTCAGTTATCGAACGGTTAACTAATATTTTGCTCATCCCTGAGTAGCATGTCTGGTAAACTACCACTCTCCTCTATTTACTATTGAAATCCAAAAGAAATGTGCTTTATATACCTAATGATGGCATGTAGTTGCAGATCCTAGGAATTTTCCATAAGCATGAACTCTTTGTATAAGGCTTTATGACCACACGTACTTTTTCTACACGAGGTCTTGTGGTAGTGGCTATCTAGTCAATGTATGGCTTGCTGAATTTCCTAATTTGCTAGCAGCATTGACATACATAAGGATAACATATACACAATTTATTTAGATTTGAGCACAAATATATCACTTGAAAACAAGGATCTACAATTTCTTGAACCTTGAGGACATGTGGGGTTACATCATCCTTAGACAATGCATAAATTTCAAGAGTTTTTGTCTTTAGAGAGTGAATATGTGGTTCAACATTGGTGGTAGCCATAAGCCATTGTTCTTTCAGAGTTGGAACCCATTTCTTCACAAAGCAAGCATTATCAATCACCACAATGCAAACATAATAGCATTAAAATAAAAAATAATAATAATAAAATAAGTCACGACATCAGCATGTTCGTTAACTTATTTAGAAATTAATTCAATTGTATTATTGTTTGTTATCCTATATATATAATCTCATAAATGGTTAACAATCAACTCACATAATTAATTTGTGACATTTTATTAAATATTATGACAATACGAACAGTTAATAATAATAATAAAAAAAAAACAATACGAACATTTATAGCAGGACAAATAGCAATATTTATAGTTGAATCATTATTTAGAATGAATTTTGGAATGGACGGTTATGGTTTGGTAATTATATATACTTGGGGTTATACCGTAAATATACAAATATATTATGTATAAAATAGAATATATATATATATATATATATATATATATATATATATAGAGAGAGAGAGAGAGAGGGGTCAGGCCTGAAGGCCGAACATGATATTTATAGGCCTAGCTTGTTTAGTTTAATAGACGATCTAAGCCTAATTAGGCCTTAATTAGGTTAGGACATGTAGGGGCTTGGAATATTCCTACCCGTAACTTTTAGTGTCAAAAAATAAAAGAAATAAGTATGCAATTAGCTAACACAATATTCTGCACAACAAAATGAGTCGAAGAAAAATATGAAATATTGTGATGAGGGCAACCTTTTGCGGCCCAAATCCCTATCTTCATTCAAGCTCTTTTGTGCAACATACAATTGATTTATAGTTTAATATGTAAAAAAAAAAAAAAAAAAAAAAAAAAATGGAACAATAGCTTAAATAATAATAAAGTTCAACAAAGGAAAAAATAAATAAATTTACAAACCCTTTATTAATTATAACAAAATAAGTACAATTCTAACGTATACATATTACCCCTTTTAATGTTAGAGGTAATGAAATAAGCATGTAACAAGCTAGCACAATATTTTATACAATAAGATGAGCCAAAGGAAATATAATATTGTGATAAAGAGAACCTCGGGCAGTCCAAAAAGTTTGGAATCCCCAACCTCTCAATCTCTTTCCTTCATTTAATAAGCTCTTCTGATTCTTTGTATCAATTAGCTCTTTTGTAGCTCTTTTGTGCAGCAACTAATCTTTTAGTTTAATATACATAAATATATTATTTTTTTTAAATAAAAATAAAAAAACAAACAAATAAAGGAAACCATAACAAGAGCTCAAATAGGGACTACGTGTGTGTGTGTATATATATATATATATATATATATATATATATATATATATATATATATATATATATATATATATATATATATATATATATATAGTAGCTAGCGATTGATATGATGATGAGGGTAGGTTTAAGGGAATTGGAAACCGCCTCCTCCACCCCCGAGCTCTGCTGTTGCTGTACCGCCTCTGGGTGGACTGATGGCTATCCAAAGCAGTGAGAGTGTAATGGCAATAAGCCCCGACCAGACAAAAACAATGGTTGGCGTCTTCCGTCTCCTTCCCATTAAACCCTTGGCAAAAGGATAGAGGTGTGCCAACACCCAGAAACTGAAAAAAGCTCCTCCAATGAACTTGCTCCATTGAGGATTGGCGCTGTAAATTGTCCTGGAGAATGCGATGACTATTGCGATTATGTTGATCATGGCAATTACGATGGGAGGGATCATAAGTGAGGTCCACTTCACCAAGTATAATTCGGCATAAATGTCTTCGTTCTCATCTCCTGCAGCCTTGGCGGTGAGAGTGAAGGAGATCTCGATCCCAGCGACGACTTTGAGGAGGCCCTGGATGACAGCAGCAAGGTGAGCGCTGGTGCCTGAAATGAGCCAAAACTGTTCGTTCCTCCACCATTCTTCCAGGCCGACGCCGGACCACCTGACTTCCAAGAGGGCCAATGAGATGAGACAGATGGTTATGGTTAATAGGTAGAGGAGGAAGGCGATATTGAGGTTTTTGACAATGAAATGGCCGGAGATGAGGGAGAGGGCTGGGAGGAAGCAGTAGACGACGAGGCAAAGGGAGGTGAAGGGGTAGATGCCAACGTTGAGGTAAGCCAGGCGCTGGAGGAATTTGAGGCGACGGGAGGCTAAGAAGGCATTGTTTCTAGAAAAGAAGATTTCAACAGAACCGGTGGCCCATCGGAGGACCTGATGGAGGCGATCGGTGAGATTGATGGGGGCTGAACCACGGAATGCATCTCTCTTGGTGATGCAATAGACAGAGCGCCATCCACGGTTATGCATGCGATATCCTGTGACCACATCTTCTGTCACCGAACCATAAATCCAACCCACTCGTTCACCCCACTCGGTTTTGTCTTCGTACCTGCAAAAGGCATGCATGCATATATTGTTAGTTTAATTAATTAGCTAGGGTGTGCCTACTTACTATATATATACAGTATTAGTATAATTACCAACAAGATATGACAGAGACAGCTTCTGCCACAGTGGCTGCATCAAGTGGTTCGCGGGGGACTCTGAGGATACCGGGAGGTCGCCCATACTTGACAGCAGGGTGATCCGCAATGGGGCGGCCGTGGAATTCCGCTACGGGAATGGATTCTGCCAACATAGTAGAGTTCCCGAAACGCTTGGGCAAGAGATTTACATCTAGGTCAGGGTCAAAGTCGGTGGTGTTTAGAGGTTGGGCATCCGCACCTTTCTGGGGGTTGATGTCAGCTTGTGGGGGATCAAACCCATACAGTGCAAATCGTCTAAACATGGTTCCTGTACCCACGTATACAGGGCCCTGCAGTATATATGTATTTTATTAATTTGGAATTAAAGATCGAACATATATATTGGCTAATTAAGGACATGAAGAAAATATGATCAACAGATGATGATGAGAGCGAGCTTAAATATAATATAATTTGGTAGATATACCTGGATGCCATCAAGTGCACGCATATTGCCATCAAAAAACACTGTATTGTGATTGGCATAACGATCAGAGGGATCTATGCCTTCAAATCTTTGAGGAAACTGAATATAACATATGTCTTCCCCTCCTCTATCCATCATGAAGCACATTCCTTCACGAACAGCTTTGCAGTTGTATATGTAGTGATCGCAGTCGAGGTTGAGCATGAAGGGGCCGTTAGAAAGTACGGCCGAACATCGCACCAGGGCATTCATTGCACCAGCTTTCTTATTGTGTTCATATCCTCGCCGCTTCTCGCGTGACATGTACACAAACATAGGAAGACGTATGTCTACATCCGAGAAATCCAAAAGTTTACTATCATCCGATCCTCCCATTAGGGGATCGCTGCTGGGGGGCTTCAACATTACCTATACAATATATAATTCATATATATAATGCAGGCCAGGTATGCATGTTCGTTGTACTTAACTAGCTAATAATTAATAAGCACCTTGCTAGTATATATATATATATATGTACCTGAAGTATCCCTGCATGATCACCCTTACCGTGGTCAGTACTACCAACAGCCCATGTTCCTGGCCAGTGGCTACCGTCCGCCATCCAAGTTGCCTTTTTGACCTGGACTGGATCCCGAGCTTCAGCGCCGCTCTCTCTCATTTGTTTCAACATCTTCATCTCTTCCCTGGCATTAAATGCATCCGATCTCCTCCTGATTGCATCTGGCAAACTATTTATCCTCACTTTAAATTCATCATACTCCCTCTTAACCTTCCGCCTATCCTTCACAAAGTCTGTCCGTTTCTTGCCTTTTGTGGGGTCACCCTTCAAGCTGAAGTAACTTTCCGGATTCCTGGGTTCAATATCGTGCTTTTTGCAGAATGGCACCCACAGATCAGCGAAGCTGCAAGCCTCTGCCATTGCCTCAAAAGTCAGAAGTGCTCCACCATCATCCGAAATATAACAAGCCAGTTTCTCAACAGGATAATCAACCGCTAGAATTGATAGGATAGTATTGGCTGTGGTTAGCGGTGGCTCTTTCTCAGGATCAGCCGTGGACACGAAGAAGTCAAGTCCCGGGAGGTCCGACCGCCCAGTAGGGTTGGATGGCGATGGCATATCAAATTTTTCACGCAATACCACTAGATCAGTGCTGCGGTTACAAGGATTCACCTTGGGAATTTGATCCAGGATCCAAGAGAAGGCGAACCATAATTCACATGTAACAGACATTAGCCACAGCCATATTGCTTCATCGTTTGGATGTTGTATCCGCCATGTCAAAAAGAAACCAAGCACAACAAGGCGAACCACAATAAGCAACCTGCATGCATGCATGCATATTATATTATATTATATTAGGGCATTACTCGCAGATTGACACCAAGCTAAGGCCGGCCGGAACAAATTATTACTCCATAAATTAAACATACCTGTAAGGGCTGATGATGCTATTTGGTATTGGTAACTTCCGACTTAGTGGTTTCCAAGGTATTTCTGCCGATGTATCCAACATGCCTTTCTGCATTCCAGCATCACCATCGTACCCATCCATATCGTCTGGAGGCCAATAGGCGTTACCATACCCGTATGTGCCCTGTGTCTCAAACAGCCATTTATTGTGATCGAAATCTCCATTTTGGTTCCTTTTCATCATAGACATATTCCGACTATCCCCTTTGGAACCGTCTGGGGCTGGTAAAGACAGAGCTCCGCTTGAAAAGTCTGGTACATCATCGTCATACTCCCCAACTTTGTACAGTTCCTTGCATCCAGGACATAGACCCGAATCTTTTTGGGCATCCAGGTAGCAGTCTCTGCAAATTTTAAACCTGCAGAAAAAATTACAGCGCATGCAGCCGATCGATCAGCTTAATTAATTAATTGGTATGCATGGCATGGCATGCATTATGTATGTATGCAGGCCAGGGAGCCTAGCTACCATATATACGAATTGAACTTGCCTGCATTCACACGGAGTGACATCATTTCCTCTTTCATCTTTCATGATTTTGCCATCACAAGCTGGCATTGAACAGGAAGAGCCCTTGCATCCTGCCATCTGAGGATGGGTTACTTCAGATTCAATCACCTTGTCCATGAGGTGGGCACGGGTGACGCTGTTAAATCCGCCGGTGAAGAGTGAATTGGAGACGTATTGCTCTTCGGCTTTTGCGGCAACAGACGTGTCCATAGGCTGGTTATCGGGAGTGGGAGGAATTTGGACGGTGTAGTTCATGTAATCACCAGATAATTCTCCTGACATATCTAGGTCTTCTCTGGAGAGGCTAACATATCGACCGCTGGACGTTCTTCGGGCGAATTTTACAGTTTGTCCGGTTGAACCGCGGTTCCCTTGAGATCCAGAAGAACTCCCAGCTGGGCCGCCGCCTCGCATCCCCTTCTTTGATGGTTGGTTGGACATTCTGATCTATCTCAACTAATTATACATACATACATACAACCTTCACCCGCCCTAGCTAGCTACCTATTAATATAATATAATATTGTTGACAATTTAAATCCACTTAGCTAGCTTAGCTTGTTGATGATCGAAGACATCCATGCATGAAATTCGAGGCCGCGGACGACTCAACAGTACAGATTCAATCTTGGACGCTAGCTAAGACAAAGAAATTTTTGAGATAGGATGCTACCCTAACGTACGTAACTAGGTGCTACACGACATCCAAACAAATTCTCCCCTTTGTATGGGAAGCCAATAAAAAGCTTGTGAACCTAATGGATACCGATAAACGTAACTAAAACCTACCATTTTTCTGCGGTGGAAATCTAAGAGAGAGTGAGAGATTGAACAAACACCAAATCCACTAGGTGTTTTAATAATCTTTAACTAAAAATACAAATATACGTACTATCCTCCAATATAAAATTAGTCAGTTGGGCATATTTCCTTCAAATGGGCATGCATAATATATATAATCCTATTTTTATTTTGTTCAATTTAATCCATGTACTTTATAATAAAGTGATGCAATTAAAGACAGTAGGTAATGATGTTAATATTACAATTAACTTACCCGCATGGGTAACTGGTCATAGATGTGAAAATTTGAAAGAATGATCAAGGGTAAAAATAATAAATTTTAAATATTTATAAAATAATATATATATATGAGTTGGAATATAAATGTCATGATGTGGTAGTGATGATCTCAACGCCACATAAGTTATCCTTAATTGTACAACTTTTTAACGCCACATAAGCTAAGTTAACAGTAATATTAACACTATTAACTATTAATTATTATCCTTAATTGTACAACTTTTTAAAATAGTACGAGACTAAATTAAACAAAATAAAGGTACAAGGAGTCAATTGAACAAAACAATATAATACAGGGACCTCATAGTCACTGTGGCCGGTGCACTTTATATATATTTATGAAAATGATCTCATTTGTTATTTTTATTTTTCAAATAAAAAAAATGTCACTTTTGGTGATATGACTCTATTACATTTTAGCATCAAACATACTTTCTCTTTCTCGCCTAAAGATGCACAAAGAGACAACGCCTTCACTGAGGCTCTTTCTCAACTTAAAGAAGCACAAAGAGTCAACAACGCCTTCATTGTGGCTCGATAAAGAGGTCAATACATGTCATCTGAGTATAAGGTACTTGACAATTTTAAGCACTTGTTAAATGGTTTGAATTGTAACCTTTTATAATAAGAACCTGATATGTGATACATGTCATTTTGTTAAGCATACGATCAAAGGAGTCCATTTCCTTCAAAGTATCTCATGTTATATATGAATCAAATATCGGGAGATCGAAGCATCTACCCGATGACTGAGCATATATGATGGGTTTGATTGCTTCTTGGGAGCTTGCTCGTAGGCATATTTTGCACCAGCCAGAACAAGGAGTAGGGATGGCAACGGGGCGGGACTATACTCCCTGTTTCTGTCCCCGAAACCCCAACTCCATCCTCGTCCCTGTCCCCATCCCCGTCCTCGCGGGAAATTTGGCGGGGACGGAGATTCCCCATCCCCGATGAACTTTTAATCAAAAGCCTTAAATTAGTGTAAATTTTAATTTTTAAAACTAAAAACTTAAATATTAATTTTATATATATATATATATATATATATATATATATATAACTTATTTATTTATTTTAATTATAATAATTATTCGGGGACGGGACGGGGGGGAGGGGTATCCCCGTCCCCGTCCCCATCCCCGCCGGGGAATTTCAAAAATTCCCCGTCTCCGTCCCCGATTCCCAAAATTTTTCCCCGTTCCCGTCTCCGTCCCCATCCCCTACAGAAACGGGGACGGGGCACATTGTCATCCCTAACAAGGAGTAAGAAATAAAAAAAAAATTGATAACATTTCAATGCATGAACTAGGTTCAATTCATTTTCCTACAAATTTCTTAACAATTCTTTGCTAAAACAACAGAACAAACGGATAAAAACTTTTGAGATACAATAAATTAAAAGTGTAATAATTGAATTTGATTGTTTGACAAATTTAATCACGTACAATGATAAATATGAGAGAATATTTGTTAAAGTGTGTTCTATAAACAAATTAAAAAAAAAAAAAAGTACTATAGCCCTGTTTGGTTCGTGGAAAATATTTGAGAGAAAATAGAATTGAAATTTCATGGAAAAGAAATTATCGGGAAGATTAATTACATTGTTTGGTTGGTGGAAAATAAATAACTGGGAATATCGATTATATTGTTTGGTTGAGTTTGGAATTATAAGAAATAATGAATATAAAGACAATTATACCCCTACATAATAATAACAACAATAATAATAGTAATTAAGAAAAGTTGGTGAATGCATAATTGTCTTACTTGTTTTTCATTGAAAACATTTTTCCTGAAAAACAAAATACCAAGGGAGACCATGGAAAATGTTTTCCATGAACCAAACAAAAGAAAATCTAGGGGCCGTTTATTAACTAGAAATTTTTGGAAACTGGAAAATAGAAAACAAAAAACATGTTTACTAATACAGTTTTCCATTTTGAAAACTACAAATAATTTTTGAAAATTTCTGAAAAATTGGAACACACTTAAAAACTGTTTTCAAAATGGAAAATATAATCACCTATCATCTATTTAGTTATATGTCACTATAACCACATTACTATGATTACATTCATTATCATCTTATTTTACTTATCAATATCTTCTATCTTTTCTACTACTTACTTTACTTATTTAAACATACACTTTAAAGTTAGACATTATTTACATTATCAAAATTAAGAATTAAACTCTATATAATGTTTTAGGTTTTGATTGAACTCAATAGATTATTAGTTCGAATATTTTTAATTATGTTAAATCATAATACAAGTTCGGTTAAGATATCGGATATTGAAATCTCACATATATTAGAACTCAATGTAAAAGTTATATATTCATATACATGTCAATCAAATGAATATATCAAAAACAAAATTAAATATTAACTCAAAAAATATTAATATTATCTAAACTAAATTTTAGGTGAAAACTGAAAAATTTGAAAACAGAAAACAGAGAACAGTTTTCTGTTAGATAATATTAATATTTTCAATTTTTAACAAATAATGGAAATTGAAAAATTAAAAAATAAAAATAGAAAACAATTTTCTGTTAATAAACAAACTATTAATTTTTCTTAAATTCAATAAAAACATTTTCCATGAATTAAACATACCCTAAATTTCAATTAGAACAAGTTCGAAAAAATTAGGAAATAAGAAAATAATTTCCTTTAACAATTTCCTATTAAGGAAATAAGGATAATTTCCTTACATCAATACATCATTTTCTAATATGCTGTAATGCATATTTTGCCGTGTCCCTAGTCCCTACATGCATGTACGGATGCCTATATAGGCAAATAATGCAGTTTGCAGAAGTTAGTTGCCAACTGAACATGGATAAGAAGTTTCAAAATTGACTTTGAATTCAAAGTTAAGGATAACTTTTACGAGTTTTTTGCACTTTTAGTCCCACGACTATAGTGATACTGGCAGAATTGATCCACGACTTTTGAACCTTGCAATTTTAGTCCACGACTATTGATTTTTTTGCAAAAATGGTCCTTCCGGCCACTTTTCCGTCAAAATTTCACCGGAAAAAAAAAATTCTCTACTTTTAGCCGGGTTAAAATTGACATTTTACTTATCTCAAAAAATTAAAAGAAAAAAATTGATATTTGACTACATACAATATTACTGAGCTACATACTACTGCCCCAGGCGGCGGAGTTACGTTCCTGGAGCAGGCAGGGCTGTCAATAAGCGGCGGAGCGGCCGTGGCGTTCCCATGGCTAGTTGGGTTATCCGACAGCAACATTGGAGTGGTACATGTACTCCGCCGCCTGGGGTAGTAGTATGTAGCCCAGTAATATTGTATGTAGTCAAATATCAATTTTTTCTTTTAATTTTTTGAGATAAGTAAAATGTTAATTTTAACCCGGCTAAAAATGGAGAATTTTTTTTTTCCGGTGAAATTTTGACGGAAAAGTGGCCGGAAGGACCATTTTTGCAAAAAAATCAATAGTCGTGGACTAAAATTGCAAGGTTCAAAAGTCGTGGATCAATTCTGCCAGTGCCACTATAGTCGTGGGACTAAAAGTGCAAAAAACTCTAACTTTTACTGCATGCCATTAAGAGCATCCACATTAGTTGGGAAGAATATGAGGATAATGTAAGAGTGATTAGGAGAGAGAATGTGGGGAAGAGAGAAAAAAAAATATAAAAACCAAAATAAAAAAACAAACGGAAAAAAAATAATAATAACGAACTGTCAGGCGCGCCTGACGCGCCCGTGTGGGCGGTCGCGCACAGCAGCCACTTTTTCTTTTCTTTCTTTTTCTTCTTTTTCTGCCATTCTCCCCATATTTGCAGGATGATTATTTCTACAAATAACTCCACTCCACATTGGTTATTATCCCCATTGAGAAGAATTAATTCTGAAATCTCCCCATAATATGCACAAGTGTGGATGCTCTAAGTAGATAATAGACTGTAGTGTACGGTAAAATATATACATATATATTTTGTACGTCTAAAAACATAATAAGTCTCAATCAAAGTTATATCATTCATTTTGGTTTATATTTTTAATGCTAATCATTTTGTACATTGTACTTTTAGAGTTGTACTATACAATTTTTAGACAAAAATACACTTACCGTTATAACATTCGATATCTTTTCCATTACTTTTACCATGCACATTCATCCACCATATATTTTCTTATATTCTTTATTGCTAGCAATATTTGTAAGACATTACATATTCATTATATATTGGACTAATATAATAAATACATTTTATTTCACTTAGATTTTAATTAGTAAAAACTTGTTAGTTATTTTTAAAAGAGTAAATATCCAAAATGGTCCATCGACTATAGCTAAATTCACAAATTGGTCCTCGACTTTTAATTTCAACCAATTAAGTCATTAACTTTGCAATTTTGACACGATTTGGTCCTCCATCTATTTGACTGTTTGTTGACTGTGATCGACGATCTCCAAAATAACCTTCAGCTCTCGTCGGAGCACGTGGAGGCCTCCAGGATGACATTGCACCGGTTCGGAAACACGTCGTATTCTTCGCTCTAGTACGAACTCAACTTCATTGAATCCAGATGGAAGATGAAGAAAGGCGGTCGGATTTGGTAGATTGCTTTTGGCAGTGGATTCGAATGTAACAGTGCGGTTTGGAAATACAACCGGAACCTTAAAAAACCGATGATGGACCATGAAATTACATATATATCCTCAAAAATCACAGTCAACAAATGGTCAAATAGACAGAGGACTAAATTGTGTTAAAATTACAAAGTTAATGACTTAATTGGTTGAAATTGAAAGTCGAGGACCGATTTGTGAATTTAGCTATAGTCGAGGGACCATTTTAGATATTTACTCTTTTTAAAAATATAAATATAGGACATATGTTTTTCGCATAGAGAAGACTAGTTAAATGTTATAAACTTCAGCATTTTCACAAGTTTAATATTCTGACACTAAATCATTTACCAACTTATTCAATGAAATCAGCTCACTTGTAATTTTGTAAGTTCAAATTTGATAATAAGTACCTCACAATTAATAATTTTATCCATCATTCAATATTAAATATGATTATTTATATACTCCACAACTCCAATAATCACATGAACATTAAATTACATGCATATAATTAATACGGAGTAAATATTAATTTATCTATAAAATGTTCAACAGGCTAGAGAGTCTTTGACTGGTATTGTCCATGTAAGTGTTTTGGATGCGAATTTTGGAGCGTTATGTTGTGCATCCGTGTGCACTATGCATGGTGCACACAGATGCAAAAACGATGTCGTTTTAACGTTGACTTAAAAAAAAATTCATAACTTCATAACTATACATCTAGAATTGCATAACTATAAATCCAGAATTGCATATATAAACTACACATCTATAACTTCATAACTATACATTCAGAATTGCATAACTACACATCCATAACTTCATAACTATAAATCCAGAATTACATAATTATAAATCCAGAATTGCATAACTATAAATTCAGAATTGCATAACTACACTATGCATAATTACACATCCATAACTTTATAACTATAAATCCAGAATTGCATAACTACACATCCATAATTTCATAACTAAAAATCCAAAATGAATGAACTAAAAATCTAGAATGAATAAACAACATAATGTTATTGTTGAAAATCGAAATTGATTTTTTTTTTTTAAATCGAACACACATTTTTAATCAAAACAATATCGTTTTTGTATCCGTGTACACCATGGGCTTGGTTTGGCTGTATAAGGAGACAGATTGTGGGGGGAAGGTGAGAGAGATTGGATTGGGTTGAAAAGATAAATTTGTCATCATTACTGGATTGGCTTGAAAAGATAAATTTGTCATTATTATTTTAGCAATTATAACCATATTAGAAATTTTGGACGACTCCTCGCCTATAATTTGGTTAAAAGAACTGAAATTGACAAAAAAAATTAGAGTTAATTCCAGCAATGGTCCTCTAACTATGTTGATTTTTCATAATTGGTACCTGACTTTTAATTTGGACAATTTAGACACTTGACTTTCGAATTCTTTCCAATGTTAGTCCTTCCGTCAAATGAAGGTTAAGTGGATGTTAGTTTTAGGGGTAAAATAGTCATTTCACTTTGCTTACTTTATAATTATCTCTTTCAAGGCATTCTCTGATCTGCACGTCCTCCATGTTCAACTTCTCGAATTTGAGCGTTTCCATCTGCTCGGAATAACAGTTTCCTTCCTTTTTGGGATATATATGAATCTTATGAAGCTAAGAATAGGTCTGTACCGACATTCTTTCCGGCGTTGTAAACAAGTCCAATCCGCAAGCAATCTCCGACGTCCATGGAAGTAACAGAGAAGAAGACGATGAGCATAATAATAGAGTGAGTGATTGGAGGGCTCTTGATAAGCTGGTTGCTTCCCAGTTGAACCACGACGATCGTAATGATGATCAAAGGAGATACAACGGGTCCGGCGAGCAGAGATTTAAAAATCAGAACGACCGCTTCTCCGGCATAATTGAGTCCAAGGTTTCTTCCGCAGGAGAGTGTCGGAAGTGAGCACTCTTTTAAAATATTAATACACAGGCAAAGTGGGATCTCTATCTGTGATTTTCAAACTCATGGAATTCGCCACATCATTTATGTTCTTCATGAGAGCCACACTGGTTTTCTTGATGTACCTGAAACTCTTGCTAATATAAGAGTTCATGTTTATCTTACTGTCTGATCTCCCATGTGCTCTGTGCATTAGCTCCTTAACCATCCAGGAGTACCATGGTTAGTTGCTTCCCAGTCTGGAGATCACTCAGCTTGTTCCACATTCCCTTTTCGTTGCACTCTTTCACGATGAACTCCTTCCCCGTGTCCAGATTCTTTATCAAGAAAAAGGAATCAAAACACTCATATGTCATATTAGTCGTCTGGTTCCTCTCTTTTTGTGTTTCTTTCGTTTCTGTGCTCCCGATTCTCTCGACCTCATAAAACATGCAGATTTTCTTGTGTCTGCCTTTTTATTAATTTGAATATGTAATTCAGTTAAAATGAATACACAGTTAAAAAGGCCACACACACACACACACACACACACACACACACACACACACACACACACACACACACACACACACACACACACACACACACACACACACACACACACACACATATATATATATATATATATATATATATATATATATATATATATATATATATATGGCGCAAATGCACGGCACAGACCTATTTTTAGCTTCGATCATCATATTCATATATATCCCTAAAAGGAAGGAAGCTGTTATTCCGAGTAGATGAAAACGCTCAAATTTAAGAAATTGAACACGGGACGTGCAGATCAGAGAATGCCTTGAAAGAGATAATTATAAAGTAAGCAAAGTGAAATGACTATTTTACACCTAAAACTAACATCCATTTAACCTTCATTTGACGGAAGGACTAACATTGGAAAGAATTCGAAAGTCAAGTGTCTAAATTGTCTAAATTAAAAGTCAAGGACCAATTATGGAAAATCAACATAGTCGGAGGACCATTGCTGGAATTAACTCAAAAAAATTATATAATTGTAGTCTCATTTTTAAATTCATAGATTCAAATTAAAAATATCCAATAATTATAGAACAAAAATGACATTTTTTCTAATTATACATTACTAATACCGAGTCAATGAGTGATACTTAATATTTCATATTTTCTAACAATTTTTTTTATATGTATTCTTATTTTTTACTCTTACAGACAAAATTTCAATATAAACACTTATATTGGGACTTACATACAAAAATAATTTATCAAAACATGCCACATTAAAAAAGTAAGATTTAAGGGGTTGTTTGATTGAATGTAGTTGCAATTCAATTACAGTCTAATTTTTCGGGTCACACAAATTACAATGTTTGGTTGGAGTCGAATTACAATTCCTCATTTTGTTGAATTGCAATTCATACCCTCCCCGTATGAATTGCAATTCAATGGGAAAAGGAAAAAGAAAATGAAAAATAATGACTTTTTTTATCCTAAATTATTATTAGTATTATTATCACACAAGAACATTTTAATCTTTATATCACTTTTTTTTTCATCCCAATAATTCTATTTTTCTTACCAAATAATGTAATTTGAATTCATATTTTATTTCCACATTATTTTTTTTCTACCAAATTATAATTCATTCCTCGTAATTCCTTCCAGTAAGAGCTTTAAAACTCTTTTCCCACCGTCCACAGACGTTGCTTTCACGCACACTCGCTGCACTTGAGCACTTGGCATAGCCATGAGCCACCCTCTCGCTCCGCAAAGTACAAACCGACGACCAACTCCGCGCTGTCAAAGATTCCGTCTCTGCCCTCCCTTTCTTCTTACTTTCCCCTTTCCCTGCCCTAATTTCCTTTTCTTTTACAGAGTAAGTCCTAAAACTAATGGTCACCACTCGCCACCCACTTTTACCCCCACCCCACCCCCCTGAATTGAACCCCATCATCATTTTCCCTCTTCCCCTTTCTTCTCCTCCAATTCAATTTCAATTATTACTATGGGTTGCACCAGCTCCAAGCTTGATGACTTGCCGGCGGTCGCCCTCTGTCGGGAGCGTTGCTCCTTTCTCGACGAAGCCATCCATCAGCGTTACTCCCTTGCTCAGTCTCACATCGCTTATATTCACTCTCTTCAATCTGTTGGTCTCTCTCTCCACCACTTCTTCAGTCTCCATTTCGACCACGATCACGATCACGATCACGATCACGATCACTTCTCTGCTGATCCTCCTTCTCCCGTTCTCAATCCCCCTCCTCACCGTAAAGCCGACTCCCAACCCTCCGCTTCTCCTCCCGACAATAAGCCTCCCGCTACTCATCACCACTCCGAGAGCTCTGGCTCCCACCTTCACTTCCACTCCGATTCCGAGGACGAAGATTCCCCTTCTGCCTCTTTGCATCACCTCTCCGATGCCCCCACGCCGCTCCATCCCTACGCGGATCCTAATTCCATCGCCACTGATGGCACCTATCCGCTTCCTGCTTCCGGTAGATTTATGCACCTCAATTTCATGAGGAACCAATCCACGCCATCTGTTACCTATCAACAACGCCCGATGAGCCCTGACACTGTACGCATGGGTGACTCTGCTACTTCTTCCTACTACCCTTATCCTTATCCCAATACCCCAAATCCAGGCTCTTTCTACAATTACCCCAGTTTTGCCGGTGGTTTTGGTTCCTCGCCGCCTGGACACTACTACAATTACTCATCTCCGGCAGGACCATCATCTGCGCCATCGGCTTCCGAACAACCTCCGCCGCCGCCGCCTCCCCCAACCACCTCAGCTTGGGATTTCTTGAACCCCTTTGAGAGTTTTGACAACTTTTATCGTCCGTACTCACCAAGCCGGGATTCTAGGGAGGTGAGAGAAGAGGAGGGAATTCCTGATTTGGAAGAAGAGGATTTTGAGCATGAGGTTGTGAAGGAAGTGCACGGAGATCAAAAGTTTGTGGACAGTGCTGGCGCCGGAAGCTATTCCAAGGCTCCCGCAAAGGATGAGGATGACAAGCCAAATGATTCAGAGTCGCTTTACCGGAATAGACCAAGCGTATCTGCGGAGAATGATCCTGTGGAGTACGAGGTGCATGTCGTGGATAAGCAAGTGGTTGACGAGGTGGGGACATCAGGGGATCGGACCCATGTACGAGGCTTCAAGGCTCATGGCGGCTTCAAGGGGGACTCTGATGTCATGAGGGAGATTCAGGTTCAATTTGAACGAGCATCAGAATCTGGCAGCGAACTGGCTAAGATGCTAGAGGTTGGAAAGCTTCCTTATAACCGCAAACATGCCACATATCAAGGTAAAAGAGTGCTTTTTTTTTTTTTTTTCTCTGTATATAATTAATATCAATTTCTTATTTCTAATGCCTATTTCTTCATGAAAGCTTGCATCTTTATGCTAATGGATTTTCTTTAGCCAGTGATTAATTCCGGAGAACTTTACAATTCTGTGGGTTCTAAGTTTTAGTTTATTTTAATTGGCATCATTTAAAATAAAAATAAAAATTTACGGGCATATTTTGGGACAGCTTCTTCCAAGATGTTGCACACTTTCACCTCTTCCTTGTCTGCGTTATCATCACAACCTTCTACTTCAAAAAGTGACATGGATGATAAGTCTGATCCTGCTTTGCTAGATATAGAAGGAGAAGTGAGTTCTTTAAGGTCCAAAAATATTTCTTCTACATTGCAGAAGCTTTATCTTTGGGAAAAGAAACTGTATGAAGAAGTCAAGGTATTGTTTCTTGATTATGCCAACTCATGCAGCATTTTAATTTAAATGAATTATAAATATTCATTTTATAAGTATTCCAGTTAGTGCTACTTGCGATGACTTTGGTGTTTCTTTTTTATTTATTTCACCTTAATGTGTCAGTGGTCTGTGAAAAGTTATCACATTCTTTGTCCTTGATCATTCTAATGGAATGTGTTTTTAGCTCCTAACTTCCCCTCATAAGCACAGTATGCATATCTTGCTCTTTTTGTGTTCTACCTGTCCTGGAACTTTTTTCCATGTGTTAGCAAGTCTGGTTGGTGCACTGTTATATGTTTGCATGGTACACAATGTTTTTCCTCTTCTCCATACTAAAGGAGCCACATTTATGCAGGTTGAGGAGAAAATGAGGGTGCTTCATGAGAGGAAAAATCAAAGATTGAAGCGACTAGATGAAAAGGGTGCTGAGGCTCACAAAGTTGATGTGACAAGGACTTTGATCAGGAGCCTTTCAACAAAAATTAGGATTTCAATTCAAATTGTTGATAAGATCTCTGAGAAGATAAATAAATTGAGGGATGAAGAGTTGTGGCCACAACTAAATGGATTCATACAAGGGTATATCGTTTTCATATGTTCTTAAATGCTTATTGTGCTTTGGCCTCTGTTCTATAGGCTGTTGCTTCTAAATCTAATTGTGAAATTCTCTATTATCTGTATTTGAGCTAATATTTCCTTTGCAATGTGTTTCATGGCTGTTTCTAAGGACATTATATGTTTGCATGTTCTTTGCATTTCAGCATACTGCATATCTCTATATATTGTATTTACATTGAACATTCTTCTTGCCAAAAATGGCCAGGTTTTTTGCCAGTTTGGGTGAAGGTTTTGAACAGGGGTGACTCCATTTGTAGGCAGAGTGGATATGATACTGCTAATAGATTGTAGTTCATCTAGTTGTTTTGGGAACATGAAGAATACTTTTGATTCCCCGCTGTACATCAATATAGTACCTTTTGTTGCATTTTAATCTTGATTAATTTGTTTAACTCTAGGTTAACCAGAATGTGGAAGTCCATGCTTGAGTGCCATCAGAACCAGTGCCAGGCTATTGTGGAAGCGAAACGATTGGATTCCATTGCATTGCACAAACACTTTAGTGAAGCTCATCTTGAAGCCACTTTACACCTTGAGCATGAGCTTCTTAACTGGATTTTAAGATTCTCTAGTTGGGTAAGTACCCAGAAAGGGTATATCATAGCACTGAATAACTGGCTTATGAAATGCCTCCTTTATGTTCCTGAAGAAACTCCTGATGGAATAGTTCCATTCTCACCTGGTAGGATAGGTGCTCCCCCTGTGTTTGTTATTTGTAATCACTGGTCACAATCATTGGAAAGAGTTTCTGAGAAAGAGGTTGTAGATAGTATGCGAGATTTTGCCACAAACGTCCTTCAGCTCTGGGAACGAGATAAGCTAGAAATGCGCCATAGAGTGATGGCCAATAAGGATATGGAGAGAAAAGTGAAGAACCTTGAGAGGGAAGATCAAAAGATACAGAAAGAGATGCAGGCACTAGAAAAAAGGATGGTATTGGTTTCTGGGGAGGAAAATGTACTCTCATTAAATAGGCATGCCATTTACCAGAGTGATACAAGCAAAAATAGTAGCCTTCAGTCTGGTCTACAGCGGATCTTTGAGGCCATGGAGAGATTTAGTGCAAATTGCTTGAAAGTGTATGAGGAGCTGTTGCAGCGAATTGAAGAGGATAATCTTGCGCGAGAGCATGAAAAAGTGTCATAGCCATGCATGCCTTAAGACAGACAGAGATTGTGTTACCATTTGTGGGCAGCCCTGCATCTTTGGCGGAAGGTATTGCTGTTTTATTCTGAGATCAAATGGAGTATAGTACATACTCTCTCTTGCCTTTTCCTCCAATGATATAGCATTTCCTCCGATCATCAATGATAGGGGAACAATACACTTCCATTTCAGCTGCCTGCTTGCCTCTCAAGACTGATTCGGTCCTCAGCTCAGGTCTTCTTGATAGTGAGTGGGTTTAGGATATTGACCAGCTATTACTGTCGCAAGCTTTATAAAGTAAGTTTCAGGAACCCGGCCTGAGGGCTGTTAAGGCTGATGGGGGAGTAGATTTGACGTGACATTAAAGATGGTTGCTCCTGCAATTTGGCCAAGGGGGAGAAGATGCAGTTGAGTATATTGGTTTAAGCATGATGGATGGTGGAGAGATACTTGTTGGGACACCAGACCGCCCAGAGTGAGAGTATGATACTAAAGTAAAGCAAAATACTGATAACATATGGTTTGCATCTAATTAATTATTGATTATGTATATGATACAATACAATACTTGATAAACACCCCCTACTGCTGAACTTGTCATGTTCAGAAGAAATAAATACTACCCCGTAGATCATTATATTGACAACCCCAGGCCTATCACAGGCTACACAATTACTTCGACTCTGACTCCACCATTTATGAGGTATGATTTATAAGCAGTTGTGCATAGATAGAAGTAGACAACTAACTGCCTATTCCCTGATTCCATCCACCACCACCACCTCCTATATTATCATCTTGCTTTTTGTGTTCCATTTATCTTCAACATCAGTTCAGATTAGTAGTATTGGAATCGCAATCATCTTCACAATATAATGCTTAGCTTAGATATTGAGCACATTCACTGCATATTCCACTTCGCCAAGCTTTTCCCTTTCACTTTCACTTCATTTATCCTCATGCTAACACCAACCACAGTACCTAAGTAAAAAAGACAGCAAAATAATACAAGAATGAACAGAAAGATTATACTGGGCTGGGAGGGAGGGAGGGAGTCTATGGAAAAGAAGACATAAGGAAGGGGCACTACCTGGCTTAAGTTAAGATGGTATGAGCAAATTGTTAAATGAAAATCAGGAATGAGAGAGAGACAGACAGAGAGAAGGCATCCCATACCATGAATGTGGTGTGGATACTTGTACTCTCATTTTTCAAGCTGCCTTGTTATGTCTTTTCTAGCTTCTTCCAGCGCACCCACCAAATTCTCTGGCTTCCTTCCTCCTGCCTGTGCAAAATTAGGTCTGCCGCCCCCTCCTCCACCACACAATTTAGCTATAGGCTTTATTATTTCACCTGCTTTAATTCCAAGATCTACTACTCCCGGGGTTAAAGCAACAACCAGACTGACCTTCTCTTCACTAGGGCATGAGCCTAGAATCACAGCAGCTGGATCTTGTAACAAATCTACCAAATATTCTGCAGCACTCTTAAGAGAATCTGCATCGATATCTTCCATGCACTCAACTACCATCCTGCAAAACACACTTCTTGAGGACTGTAACAATATATGAAGTCTGCTGTGCTGCTTTATGGCTCTACAGATTGAATGAATGTCACTACTTGGACAATAAAAACAGACAGACATATCAATGTTATTGTTTGCTAGTTTTTCATGCCTGTAATATTTCCTATTATTTTTTGTACCTTTGTGAGTTATGGAGGATCAAGGCAAAGGAAAAAGGGGTAAAGATTAATTTTAACATAATTGGGTCACTGATATTTATACTCCGTATAAGAAGTTGGATAGCTAGAGAATATATTTTTTAGCTTGTATTTTTATTGCAACATAGTTACCTAATCTTTTTTGAAGTTCCAACGGTAAATGCCCTGTTAGCAACTGCTGATGCTTTGTAGATAGCAGCTTTTGCACGTGCAGCTGAAACTTCATTTCTTGCAGCACGTAACTCTCCCATAAGAGCTTCCACCCTAGTTGGAACTTCTTCTGCTTTAACCTTTGGAAAAAAAAAAAAAAAAAAAGTCTTTAATGCTAGTAAAAATGTTATGTTTAAAAAAAAATTCTTATGCTTCTTGAATTTTGATGATTCATGATAGTAGTAGCTACTAGGTGGATGTCTAATAATATTTAAGATCACCATGCAGTTGGGCTAGAGAAAGAGGGAATGCCATATGAAAAACCCAACACGTCAAGAAAAAGAAAAAGCTTACACAAATGGTAATGAATATAATTATAAAGGAAAACAATCATTTTCAGACAAGAAGGAAAAAGGTTGTGGAGTAGGTACTTTGAGAGAGGAACATAGCTGCTTCATATAGTTATCTCTGGCAACGACATACTCTATAAAAGCATCACCAGCAACGGCTTCAATGCGCCTGGTTCCAGATGCAATCCCCTGTTCAGAAATTATTTTGAAGCCACGTATTTCAGAAGTATTACTGACATGAGTGCCACCACATAATTCCATTGACACACCAGGGACATCGACCACACGCACCTGTATATCATCATATAATGAAGGTACATAAGACTAAAAGCATGGACCTGCGTAAGCCCGCAGACAACAAAGAGAGATAAATCAATTCAATAAATGGTTTATTGTGTTGTTGAGATATATAAAAGGGATAATATTTTGAACCTGTTCTCCATATTTTTCTCCAAACATAGCAATAGCTCCAGCTCTTTTTGCATCAGTCAAGGACATGACTTTGGTTTCCAAAAATATTGCTTCTCCAATCCATGTGTTGATTAGTCTTTCAATTTCCATGAGCTCATTGTCTTGTAAAGCTCGATGGAAGTTGAAATCAAACCTAAGGCGGTCAAAAGCCACCAATGAGCCAGCCTGAGATGTTTCCTGGCCTATTACTCTTTTAAGAGCTGATTGGAGCAAATGAGTAGCAGTATGATGAACCTGAAAAGAGAACATGCTAGAAGAGTGAAATGTTTCAAATTTGATGAAAAAATGCTTGAAAATAAAATTCAAAACAAACATATTAAATTAATAGAAATTGTTAAATATAAATGGAATCCTTGTAACAAGTATTGTTAAAACATACATACATTCATATTTCTAATAATCCAGTGTTCCAT
This sequence comes from Ipomoea nil, assembly GCF_001879475.1. Classification (NCBI taxonomy): domain Eukaryota; kingdom Viridiplantae; phylum Streptophyta; class Magnoliopsida; order Solanales; family Convolvulaceae; genus Ipomoea; species Ipomoea nil. The sequence goes on along the minus strand of NW_017619497.1, from coordinate 10,793,689 downwards.
GAACAGACCAAACACATTGAGGCGGGTTGTCATTTCATTTGAGAAAAGATTCAATTAGGATCGATTTCTACGTTGTATGTACACAGTGGAGATTAGTTGGCAGATTTATTTACAAAAGGGCTCAATAACGATAGGATTGAGTTTATCTGTAACAAGCTAGACACTATCAAAATCTATGCTCCAGTTTGAGGGGGAGTGTTAAATGTAATATGAATCCTAGTAGGGTTTTGCTAATGTGGTTAGCCTACATGAAGCTCTGTGTGTGTCTGAGTGTATGCCATTATACACCTTTTTTTTATTAGGATTAATAAAAGTATCTTCTCAACAAGTATTAAGGCACCTAGAAATAAGCTAGTACAGATGGTATCACCAACTACACTCATGACTGTCTACTCTCAATCTGAGAGTCCAGAAAATATGTTATACCAATATTTCCATTCGCTAATAGAATAAATAGATGCATATTATACATTACATATGGCAGTACCTTAGCTCCCTGTCTTAGCTTTGCATCTACTGCAGCTTCTACTTCTCCACCAACCTCCACTGTACCTTCCGTAATAGTTCCTTTGTGTACAAATACGCTATCAAGAGATTTCTGGACATCTTTAATTTCTATGACAGCTTTTGGATGGTTTCCGTCCTCCATGACATACAGGTAACCACGATCTCCAATTTGACCTCCTGATTCAGCATAAAATGGGGTTTTGTCAAGAAAAATGTCCACTTCACTTCCTTCAGAGACACATGACACAGGACTGCCCCTTACCAGCAAACCCTCAACCACTGCCTTGGCAGAAAGGGTATTATAACCAAGAAATTCAGTATCAGGAACACTTTCTGTTAGATTTTCACCATTTTCAACCATGAGTTTTACAGTATTATGTGCAGCTTGAGATTGGCGTCTTTGTTTCTCCATTTCTGTATTAAAGCTTTTCATATCTACACCAACACTGAGTTCATTAGCAACTTCATTGGTTATCTCCACTGGAAATCCATATGTGTCATACAAAAGAAATGCATCCTTGCCAGATATACAGGGAACATTTCCAGTTCCTTGAGAATTTGATACTGCATCTGCTAACATCTGCTCAAGAAGCCTTTCTCCCCTTTCTAGTGTGAGTACAAAACGAAGTTCCTCTCTTTTTAATTCGTCAACAATACGAGATGATTTTAGCTTCAGATCAGGATCTATGTGGGTGCTTAACTCTATTACTTTCTCAGCTAGGATTGGCAAAAAAGCTCCTTCAAAGTTGCATGTCCCATCACCTTTTATACCAAGCAACCTGCCAGTTCGAACAGCCCTTCTAATGAGACGCCGAGCCACATATCCTCTTCCAATATTTGATGGGACAACTCCATCTGATATTAAAAATACAATTGCACGCATGTGGTCCCCAATCACCTGAAAGTTGTTAGAAAGATTAAAGACAGAGTTGACAGTTTTAAAAAGCTTTTAAGTCAGACAGGTAAGAACACATCTAAATGTCACAATCCCTTAAAAATAACTAACTTTAAGCTTGGTTTTTGTAGGTTCATCTGCAAGTGCATATGAGACATTTGCCAATTCTGAAGCCTTCTCTATGATGGGAAAGATTACGTCAGTCTCATAATTGTTTGGTACCTGTGTAAGAAACCAAGAAAACATGTAAATATATATATATATATATATATATATATATATATATATATATATATATATGTGTGTGTGTGTGTGTGTGTGTGTGTGTGTGTGTGTGTGTGTGTGTGTGTTGAAGTTAAACATTGCTGAGTATATCAAGAAAAATGATTTTTCATCAACTCAGGAAAATCATTGAAGAAAAGTTCCTTAGATCAAATATATCATCACATTGGCATAGAAATATAGCTGTATCATAACTACCTTCTGCAGAATGCGAGCCATCCTCTCCAAGCCTAGTCCCGTATCTATGTTCTTTTGTTTTAAAGGCTCGAGTGAACCGTCATCTTTTTTGTTGTATTGCATAAATACAAGGTTGTAGAACTCTATAAATCTTGTGTCATCTCCAAGATCCTGGTATCAGTCAGCACAAAGAGAAATTAATGCAACATGTTCAGGTTTGGGTCCAGCTATGCCAACCACAGAATCCTCAGTAGGGAAAGGACAGAGCAATAAATTATAGCCTATTCTTAAAAAGGAGAGTGGAAGAGAAGAAAATTCTCAGGACTGTCTCCACCTAGAGAAAGAATAAGAAATGACACTAATTTTTTATTTTTTTATTTATTTTAAATAGATCACACTACTTACAGCATCTTCAAATCCCCTCTCAGGATGGAAATCATAATAAATTTCAGAGCATGGGCCACAAGGACCAGTTATTCCACTGGTCCAAAAGTTGTCCTCTTCACCTAGTCTTTTTATTCGATCTTCAGGAACACCTATCTGAGGGAAGAATCAAACTGAAAGTTAAAATTATGTCCATGCATTCTTTCTATTCTAACTAATATTTCATCTTTCATGAGTTCTCCATATAATTCATGAAAAACTAAATCTCTTCTTTAATCTTTACCACATTGTGCCATATTGCAAAAGTTTCATCATCGTCTTCATAAACACTAATCCATAATCTATCAGCTGGGAGTCCATATCTATAAGCAACCATATAAGAATTAATTAATATATATTTACTTGGACAATTGAATCTATATTGATCCATATATGCAACGTAACTTGGAAAAAGCAAAGACTTAAATTTACTAGTCAATACCCAAACCTTCTAAAAAAAAACAAGACAAAGGGGCAGATACAAAATGGAATAAGACTCATGACACAAGTAGTGAAATCATATTGAGAGCCTGTCAATATATCACATTATATAAAGTTCTTTTCCTCAAGATACCCCGGAGGTCAAGGATTGTTGCAAGGCTGCTTCTCCTTCAGATTGGCATTTTCCATTGAGAACACACAAGCAGAAATATGCATTTTCTCTTTGAGTCCACAACAGATGAAGGTTTAGGAGGATATCGATGTGAAACTTGGCACACAGTAAAGACATTAAAGTGATCAACCATGCTAATAAAAAAAAAAAAAGGGGGATTAGCTACAGCCATTTAGGCCAGAGAAAAAGCTATCTTCTTTCTGACACAAAGAGAGCTAATATTCTTTCATTCCAATTAAGTAGAAAATGGATTAACTTTATATTAAGCTCATACTCTGATATTGAAAGCTCCCAGGCCCATTGGATTGCTTCCTCCTTGAAATAATCTCCAAAACTAAAATTCCCAAGCATTTCAAAGAAGGTATGGTGTCTAGAAGTTCGACCCACATTCTCAATGTCATTTGTACGTATGCATCTCTGAGAAGTAGCAGCACGAAGCACTTCCCTTGGTGCCTAAAGGAGAAAGAATCAAAACTGTTAAACTCAAAAAAGCCATATATATATATATATATATATATATATATATATATATATATATATATATATATATATATATATATATAGAGAGAGAGAGAGAGAGAGAGAGAGAGAGAGAGAGAGAGAGTAAGGTGTCAGTGTGCAAGGCTTCTGCATCATGCAGAATCTGGGGAAAAAATAAGTGAAATGTCACCTTCCCAAGGAAGATGGGCTTGAACTGAAGCATTCCAGCAATTGTCAATAGAACAGTAGGATCATCTGGCACAAGAGAAGAACTTGGAAGCACCTTGTGACCTCTTGCAGCATAGAAGTTGAGGAATCTCTGGCGTATAGAGTTGCCACTGGTTGGAAGATCCACGGACATATCTTCTAATAGTTCCTCAGCCATGGGCTGTGCTGAAATTGAAAATAAGGTCCAACAAATTTGTGTGTATATACAGCAGAACTAAATTCTGCAATATTCCTATTCACTGTAAACAAGAAACCCAATGTACCTCTTGTAGTGAACCATTCTCCCCTTACTCTCTTTGTATTAGACCATCGGCAGTACAAGCCACTATGGTAAATTAGGGAAACAGTGCTAATTACCGAGGTTGCACAATCCCTATAACCTGTATTTATGCTAACAGCTTTAATCTACTACTAAATTTTAATGATATTTTTTGAGAAAGGTAAAAATTATAATATAAGGAAAAATGGCTACCAGTTAGAACATTGAACTATGATGTTTTTGATGAACCCATGAAACATGAAACTCATAGTGATTAATGTGCACTCCGTTATGTTCAACCAATGGTTCTCAGTTCATATATATGTGTATATATATATAAACACACAAAAACTTCAGTGTAGCAAATCATAGAATGAAATAGTACTCCGTAGAAATTCAATTCTTAAATGCGTTCTTCCATGAACGAAACCCTCACCGTCTGAAGATACGCATATGTAAATAGATATATAAGTGGGAATAAATACATAGGCTCCAGATCAGATTGTAGAGAATTACCCGTGGAAAATGGAAGAGAAAATTTTGTGCTTATGACTGTAGTGGGAAAAGAGAGCATGGAATTCGATTCGCGGGCATTTTGAAGAGAGTAGTAAGGGAGCTTCAGGCTCGCCATGGCGGCTCCTCTCCCGCCGCACAGTGGAGTTCCTGCTGTTTCAGTTAGGTGGTTATTTACGTTGGCGTCTAAATCTAGATAAGCCTTCTGGTTTGAGGACATCCACAGACCACGACTGACTTGCGCGAGGCTAAAGAAAATGTTAAAAAATAACCCAAGCAATTGAGTTTCAGAATTCAAAATATATATATATATATATCCGGATCAAACTCCGAAAAATGTTTCATCCCTCTGAGTTAATTACCGTTTTGGTCCCTCAACTATAGTAAAAGTACCAAATTGATTTTTGATTTTTTTTTTAAAACCGATTAAGTCATCAAGTATTGAATTTATGTCTAATATGGTCTTCTATCAATTAATTTGGATGTTAAATGACCGTCTCTTTTGAGAGCAAAAGAAGATTTTTACTCTTTTCTCTCATTCTTTCTTCCTAATTCACATTTTCAGTTTTCAGATTGGTGAGTTTGACGTTGGATTTTAGGGTTTCGGTTGATTCCGATCTCAAATTGCTTATATTGCAGACTGCTAGCAAGTCGGTGATCGTCGTTGAAGACGTCGATCGGCTAATCCAGGATAAAGTAATGACGGTGAGCTTCTTCGGATTCTTGAATTTCATGGACGACATAGTAATCTCGTGTTGCGAGGACGAGAAAATTATGGTGTTCACAATGAATTGCAAGGAGCACATCGATCCGACGATGCTCCGACTGGGTAAAAAAGAAAAAAAGAAAAAAAAACAATTGTTATCTTTGTCTGTGCCTTGGGACCACAAAAAATCCACTCTTTGCAGGAGAAACTCTAATTTTCTATCTCTTTACCTTCTCTCATCCACATCACCAAAGTTATTCTCAAAAGTTGTGCAAAATGCACTAATGGGGATGCTCTAAGGGCTTGGCGTTGTTCAAGTCAATAACATCAAAGGGAAAGTCCCTTTTCCCTTTTGCGTAACCCAACATCCAAATTCCTTATCAGGAATCCCAACCCAAATTCACTCCTCCTTGACAAATGCACCCTAAAAGTGAGATGCCGGCGTACATAGACCAAGATTTATAAGTTTTTTTTTTTTTTTTAAATTAGGATTATTATTATTATTACTAATTAAAAATTAAATTTAATATTTTTTTGAAGGAAAAAACAGAATATATTATTACTGCAAAAAACTCCAAAATGGAGTCAGGAGGGACAAAGTCTCAAAACAATGAGTTATCCTGCAACGAGGGATTACAAGATTTTGCTAAAGTATGAGCCATAATATTAGTTTATCTAGGAACATAAAGAATCGAACAAGTATCAAAACTATAAATCAAGGAAATGAAGTCGTTAATGGCTATGCCAAAATAATACAAGATGTCAGTTGAGGATTGCAAATTACTTCGAGAACGACACAATTCGTGTGAAGAGCAACAACAACCTCCCTTATACCCTTCAGCCAAGATAGGACTTCTCTACATACAATAGTTTCGGTCAAAAGAGTTGAAGTGCAATCCGGCAAAGGACCAGAGGTGGCTGCTAAAAAATCTCATGCCGGCGACATGAGGACAGTGCCCATCGACGCCCTTCCCGTGCTGGCATCCCAAGCGGCATCAAAATAACAGCGTAGCAAATCAGTGTGGTTCAGCTGTTGCGGAAAATTAAATTTAATATAATATATCATTTTAAAAAATTATGTGAAAGCCACATCAGCTTGAAAATTTTAATCATTAAAAAGTTTATCGGTTACCTGAAGGTAACTTGCAAAATAGTGCTAATTGTACTTTTCTTTTTATAAGTTTGATGTTCTAATTGAAACTTTTTGAAGTTGAATGACCTAATTTAGGGGTGTGCAGAACCTGACCGACCCGAACCCGACACGAGTGAGTGGTGCGAAACCCGAACCCGAAATGCCAAATCTGATCTGTAGCATTGAACGACGCCGGTTTAATGAAGTCGGGTAGGGGGGGGGGTATAATTTCCACCGAACCCGTCCAATTATCCAATTTAAGGTAAGGGTTGGTATACCCTAAGTAATACGACGTCGTGCAGGAGTAGTATATATTATGCGTTGAAGGCTGAAAGTCTGAAACCCTAGGGCATTTCTCATTTGCGCAGCTCTTCCCTTCTAGCTTCTTCCAGAGAACTCTATCTTCTCTCAACTCTGAAACCCTAGTTCTCTCATAGTCTCTCGTTCTCTCTCAATCTCTTGAGTCTATTCTAGTCTTCTGCCCTTCTCTCAGTCACTGAGAGTGTGAGTTAGACTGTGAGTCTCCGGTGGAAGCTATTATTCTTCGGTGGAAGCCCCATTTCTTACCGGTAGCCCCTGACCTCTGAGAGTCTGAGTCTTTGATCGATGCGGACGTGCGGTACTATGGTGGATTGTAATTCGCTGGCTAGGAATCGAAGCACTTTGTTCTCGGGGGTTTAATTTAGAGAAACGAAGTAATCTCTATTCTCTAAACCCTAATCTTATAGATTATTAGATTATAGTCTTATAGATTGTGATTTGTGTGGACTGTGATAATGTGATATGTTGAGAAGTTCCAGATTGCATGTCACTTGTCTCTAATTTGTGATACTTTGATTAGGGTTTCTATGATTGTGATTTGTGTGGACTGTGATAATGTGATCTCTTGACAAGTTCCAGATTGCATTATTGAAATTTCTGATTCTGTTTCTATTGGGAAACCTCAAGCATTACCGAAATCCCAGATTAAGAAACAAAAATGGGGTAGTGGTGATATGTCAATGAAAAAAATGAGTTGGAGGTGTATTTTTCTGAGGTCATTGTGGATGAAGAGGATTCTTTTGACCTTCTAAGATGGTGAAAGCGGAATTCTGATAGGTTCCATGTGTTATCTAAAATGCCAAGGGATGTACTTGCTGTTCCAATCTCTACTATTGCATCTGAATCAACATTCAGTACCAGTGGCAGGGTACTAGATGCCTTTAGGAGTTCCCTAACTCCTAAGATTGTTGAGGCACTCGTGTGTGCACAGGATTGGTTGAGGTTAGCCAATCAACCAATCTCTGATGAAGAAAACATTGATGATGTTGAAAGGATTGAGAAATGTAAATACTGAAAATTTACATTTTTTAACTTATAAGTTATAACTATAAAGTATAAATTATTACTTCTTTTAACTTACACTTGTGTTTTTATTTTTTTTGCAGAGTTGTGCAGCACATCCAGCACTGGAGTTGGATCATTGCTTACAATACCTGTATGGTTATATACTTATATATTCAATTATTCATTCAATCATTCTGAATTTCTAGTCCATAAAGCATTTCTGTATTTATTTTGATATTTGATGAATGATAAATATGTGATATGTCTGTATCAGTGTATGTGTATCAATGTCCCCCAGTCCCTCATTCCTTGGCTGGGAACTGGAAAGTGTTTAATAGCTTGGTGACATTTTAAATGTTGCTGCCATTGAGCATCTGAGCTCAGGTATCAGTGTATAACTGATTCAAACATTCAGTAATCCTTTTTGTCTTTGGCACCTGAATGATGAATGGTTTCTAGTAATGTATATGTCTTCACTTCTCTCCATATCTCTCTTATTGTTAATTACTTAATTGTCTTTGGCCCCCTGTGCAATGATGATGCTTCCATCATGTTTTCTGAATATATAGAATTGGGTTTGGCATGCTGCCTATGTAGTGTGGTGTTTTGTGTCATACTCATATTGAGCAATTTCCCATAATCCTTAGTTGATCTGAAAAAATAGCAACCTGAGCACTCTATATAAATTATCTATCATGTATTCATGTCATATTGTCATTCATATTCAATTGTTTAAAGTTTAAATATTTTAAATCTTATCAAAGATTTGTGTTATAACTTATCAGGAAGAGGAATAGCCAAATAGATTATTATCATATTATTAGGGTATTTCAATATAGACATATAGTGGTATTCTTTTGTGGAGTTGTAAATGCTGAATGGCTGAATGCTGAGGCCGGCTTGGTGGCTTGGACTTTGGACTTTGGAGGCTTGGAGCAATGGAGCTTATAGTGACTCAGTTGCTGAATGTCTGAATTTCACTCTTTTGTGTTTTTGTATGCTTAATGCTTAGTTTGTAAATTCAAGACCCAACTCTCATCTCAAATCGGTTAGTTTGTATCAATTAATCAATTATCATTTATCATTTTATGTTTTGAAGTTAGGAATGTAAATTTTAATTTAAGTTTGTATGTTTTTAAATAGTTTGTAACTTTGAAGTGTCTAACTACTTTCTGTATTTTATTAGTTAAATTTGTAAAATCAGTTATTTTAATTAAATAAATTTATTATTTTTGCACTTACACTTTTATCATAAATAATCGATTTATCCGACGATTTAAACGGATATCCATTCGATAATTCAGTTGAATATCCGACGAATTTAGGTTACAAAATAAACGGATAAGGGCTCGAATACTGTATTCAAAATCTGATCGGTATGACCTTCCATGAACCCGAACCCATCCGTTGCACCGCTCTAACCTAATTACACAAATTAATATGAGAACTTATTTGAACATTATCTTGGTTAATTTGTATGTGAATCCATATATAGGTGCGTGTTGCACGGACTCGTTCTTGTTTCTCACTTAACAAATCTCCAAAGTCAAAAGTAATGAATTACTACAGTGCTTTTCTTTTGCTACAGGCCTGGAAGAAAACAAAAATTATCTCAAAATCTGTATTAAAACTTAAAAAAGTTTTGTGTGCTGTATGTACTGTTAAATTACACGCTTTAGCATGTACTGTTAAATTACACGCTTTAGCATGCCTTTAACTATTTAGGTAATTTATGTCGTGAATCAGGGTCTACAATGGTCTAATACAAAAATTTAACTTCATAAAGGATAAAATTCATGTTTATAATACACATACACATAAATACAATATAATGAATCTAAATTTTATATTTCTATGAACATGAGTTCTATGTATTACGTTAAGTGTTTATGTGTCCTAAGTTATATAATACACAGAATTCATGTTCATTATATCGTGTTTATATGTATGTGTATTATGAACATATTCTATGCATTATAAACTTGAATTCTATATATTGGACAAAAGTTCACAGTGTAGTGGTCCATGATGAGTTTTTTGCACTTTTGGTCCCACGACTATAGGGGTATTGGCAGAATTGATCCACGACTTTTGAACCTTACAATTTTAGTCCACGACTATTGATTTTTTTGCAAAAATGGTCCTTCCGGCCACTTTTCCGTCAAAATGTCACCGGAAGAAAAATTTTCCATTTTTAGCAGGGGTAAATTTGACATTTGACTTGTCTCCAAAAAATAAATAAATAAATAAATTGGCGTTTGACTTAAAAATAAAACCCCCCCAATTTCCCGAACCCTACCTCGAACAAGACAACAACAGTCACAAATAGTCGCTTGGATTTCGTGGCTTGATTCTCCAGTGCGAAAAATTCAAGAATGATTCCGCGTAGGTTGAGGAGTGATGGTAAGTTTTCAATGTCCAAACTTTTAGTTTGTAAAATATTTGTGTCTATATTTGTGGGTGTTTGTATGGTGTTATTGCTATGAATTTTGTTGATATGTCTATACTAGTTTACAGTGCATTATATACATTTTGCCTAGTACGAAAAGTGCAGAATATGCTTTTATATTAAGTGTATTGCAAACCTGTAGTATTATAGATGGAGACCATGTGTTCTGGGGACCAGTAATCAATTTATAATGTTTACTTGTAACATGTGGCATGTGTTCTGTGAATGGGGACCACACTCCAGTGTCAACAGACCTTGGAGTTGTAAAACTAGAACAAATGGCTTAAATCAAGCAACAGACCTTGGAGTTGGAAAATTGGAACAAATGGCTTAAATCTAAATATTGTATTTCGAACCAGTAAATGCCTTAAATATGGTTCAAATATTCTTCACAACCATTGTCTGGCACCATTGAGTTACCATATGTTATTTCAGTACCCACAAACATTTCCTTAAAAATTTGTGATAAATATTTAAAATTGCCTAGTGAATTTGATTACAAGTGAACATATTGTTTTTGTTGTTTTGTTGTGCCAGCAATTTGATTACTATTATGTCTTAGCTAATTATTCATTTCTTCTTATAACAATTTGATTATTGTTTTTATAATTTAGGTGATAATGGTAGTGACGGTGATGCAGAAAGTGATGATACTGATAGTGAGTATGAAATAGATGGTAACATATCAAATATTGATGACTTTGAATTTGATCAGAATGTGGATTCTACAGTTGAGTTTGGTGGGGTAGAAGGTATTTCTAGTGAACCAGTTGGTGTGAATAGTTGGGAGAGAAATTTGGACGAACCTAATCTATCTGATGATGCATCATTAAAAGACTCAGATAGTGATGTAGAAGGTAGTAAGTGGCCTGTTTTTAGGGCAGCTACTGATATGAAAGAGCCTCATTTAATCCTAGGATTGACTTTTTCTAGCAAAGAAGAGTTTAAGGAAGCTGTGACCAATTATGCCTTTAACAATGGAAAAGATGTAAAAATTGTTAAGAATGACAAAGCCAGACTAGTTGTTAAATGTAGGGATAGTAGTTGTCCTTGGACAGTAACTTTAAGAAAGCAACAGAATTCTTTGAATTGGAGCATCCATAGATTGACAGATAAACATGATGGATGTTGTTGGACTTCTGAGAATTCAAGAGCAACGTCAACTGTAGTTGCAAAGAGGTGGAGTAAGGAGATTGCACATCATGATGACTGGAAAATGGAAAAATTTAGGCAAAAGGTGTGTAAAGATGAAAAGTTTCATATTAGTACACATCAAGCTTATAGAGCAATGAAGAAAGCTAAAATTCAAATTAGGGGTAATCTAGATGATAATTTCAAAAAGATTTGGAGTTACCGCCAAGAAATTATCAGGACTAATCCTATGACAATCTGTGAGGTGAAGCTCAGTGACAATGTTGAACTTTGTGGGGGAAACAGATTCCTTAGACTGTACATGTGTTGGGATGGATATAGGCAAGGTTTCAAATTTTGTAGGCCAATCTTGGGAGTGGATGGAACTCATTTGAAGTCTGGAATTGGGGGGTTAATTCTGACTGCAGTTGGACTTGATGCTAATGACTCAATCTTTCCTGTTGCATATGCCATTGTTGAGGGTGAAACAAAACAGTCTTGGGTGTGGTTTTTAGAATTCTTAAAAAAAGACTTAGAAATCAGTGAGGGGAATGAACATGAATTTACCTTCATGTCAGATAAACAAAAGGGTTTAATAGAAGCATTTGAAGTGGTTTTGCGCACCGATTTTGTGTTAGGCACCTTCATGGGAATATGAAGGTTGCGGGATTTCAAGGAAAGGCATTGAAGGATGCACTATGGGACTGTGCCAAAGCAACAACTGTGCCCAAATATACAACTGCACTTGGAAAACTTAGACAATTGGATGAGGATGCATATGTTTGGCTATCTAATAAGAGTCCAACAGAATGGAGTAGGTCACATTTCACAAGTGTTTCTCATTGTGATATGTTGGTGAACAATATTTGTGAAAGTTTTAATGCTGTAATTATTGATGCACGTAAACAACCTATCATTTTGTGCCTTGAATTAATCAGAAAGCAGTTAATGACCAAGCTATTTGCCAATAGGGAAAAAGTGAGTAAGTGGACTGGCAATATTTGCCCTAGGATTGTGGAGAAAGTTAAGATTATTGAGGAAAAAGCAGCTGGTTATACAGGATATCAATGTGACACATATTTATTTGAGATTGGAGGTATGTATGAGGCACAACATAGAGTGGATTTGCAAAGAAGAACCTGTTCATGTAGAAAGTGGGACCTCACTGGTATTCCATGTGAGCATGGTGTTCGTGCAATTTGGCTTAAGCATGGGAAAGGCCATGTAACTGACTACATCCACCCCTGTTATTCTAAAGATACATATTTGAAGATTTATGAAGGATGTATTAGACCAATGGCTGGCCTTGATGATTGGCCTATACGTGAAAGAAATCCACCCCTACCTCCTGTGTACACTGCCAGAGTAGGGAGGCCACAAATATTAAGGAAAAAGTCAGCAGGTGAGACAACAAGTCACAAGATAAAAAATGATGGAGAAAGAGTGGCAAGGTCTCAAATAAAATTACATTGCTCCAATTGCAAACAGTCTGGCCACAATAATAGGAGATGTCCTAATGATCCAAGTTTGACAGAAAAACTGGTAATGCTTTAATTACTTTATTTTATTTATCTTTATATGTTTAGTTTAATAATTTTACTTATTGTTGTTGTTTTTGTTTAGAATAATCCCAGAAAAAGGGTGAGATCCAAGAAGCAACCACAAGTTCATAACAAAGCACAACCAACTGTTGAGAACACTTCAGAGCCAGTTGTTGAAAACACCACTGAGCCTAATGTTTACATTCTAGCTCCAATGGTAAGCAGTGGTTTATGATTTATGGTTTATGGTTTATTGTCTATGGTTTATGGTTTAATGTCTATGTTTTATGGTTTATGGTTTCAGGAAATGGGAGCCCGTGATGTTTTAACACAAGAAGAATATGATTTTGATATTGCTTTAAGTTCATTCAATTTGGATGATCTTATACTGCCAATGCAAGAACAAGCCCAATCAGAAGAACCCCAATCAGATTCAGTTCAACCCCAAGGAGATTCGGATCAAGCCCCACCAGTTCAAGCACATGTAGAAACACTTCAAGCCCAAGTTCAAGCCCCACTAATTCAAGCCAAGAACAAAACTAATTTTAGAGTGAAACTTCTAGTTCAGAGAAAGTGTTCTACCAAATCTAGTTCCAAGTAAAATTGACTGATGTAATGGTTTATGGTTTTTTTGGTAATGCCAAAACTGTAATGGTTTTTATGATTCTTTTTGTAATGCCAAAACTGTAATGGTTTATGATTTTAGGCATGTTATTTTGTCAAACAATGATGCCAAAACTGTTGTTATACTGCCAATGCAGTTTTGTTGTCTTAAAATTGTAAACACTGATTATGGTTAATACAGCAGACTGTTTATGGTTTCTTTGTCTATGGTTGATGGATTTTTGTCTATTGATGAGCATAACACAACAGAGAATTGATTGTGGGTAATCTAAAACAGCAACAAGGACAACATGCAGAAGATAATGTTGCATATCATATACAGTAGAAAGCATGGTGGAAGTATTAAATTTCACTTGATCACTAATGAACTACAATTTTTTTCTCATCATTCTACACGAGCTGTAGTTTCACAAGTAACATAATGATACAACAATGTTCAGCATTGACCATAGATCTGCCAAACTAAAATGATCCTACACATTTCTATTCAACAACATGAACATTCATAATGAGTAAAAGAAACAAGAGCATTAGTCATTTGCCTAAAATGCACACTAACCAACCTAATTTAAAACTCTTCCTAGTTACTGCAAACTTCATTATCTACAAACTTCATTCTCTGCTTTTCCATCACCACCATCTGCTGCAACTTTACATTCTCTGCTTGCTCGTAAGCTTCTTCGAATTTCAGAATTGCTTGAGTCAACTCTGACTCGGACATGTCTGAATCGATAGGAGGCCTTCTCCGAAATGCATGTTTATGCTTCTGCTGCATCTGCAATGGCGTCTTGTTCGCAGGTAGGGTTCGGGAAATTGGGGGGGTTTTATTTTGTTTGTTGTTTTGGTGAATAAGAGGAGTAGTAAAGTCAAACGCTAATTTATTTATTTATTTATTTATTGGAGACAAGTCAAATGTCAATTTTACCCCTGCTAAAAACGAAAAATTTTTCTTCCGGTGACATTTTGACGAAAAAGTGGCCGGAAGGATCATTTTTGCAAAAAAATCAATAGTCGTGGACTAAAATTGCAAGGTTCAAAAGTCGTGGATCAACTCTGCCAGTGCCACTATAGTCGTGGGACCAAAAGTGCAAAAAACTCGGTCCATGATACAACGATTGAACTATTTAAGGCCAGCTGTTAATGATGCATACAGTGCCGTAAGCGAATGCAAAACATGATGACGTCACATTGCTTGCGTCGTAGTCTAGTAGACTCGTATAGTAGGTAGGTACCGTTCATTGTTGAATATGGACTATGGACTACTCGGTAGAAGGAAAGCAAATTCCAGAAATTGACCTCAGCCAGCGGTTCCTGACTTAATGGGAATTAAATAAATTAATTAAGGAAAATGATCCTTTAAAAAACAATAAAGAAAATGATAAATATGTGTTGTATTACTCATTAATTAATAATTAACATGGAAAACGATGATTCTAATTAATTTAATTAATTATGACTTCAAGTCCAAATCGAAGAATACGCACTTATATAGTACGAAAATAAGTTTTAAAAATAAATTTTCGATTCCTTACCTAACTAACAATCTTCTTCTTCTAATTAAATTAGATTTTTTTTTTTTTTTAAAAAAAAGTATTTTTAAAAGACTTGTTTTGGAGATTTGAATTTGACACGCACTGCACCACACATCTGGCGGTCTATATATGCGGGCGTGTATAGCATAATTAAAGAAGAAAATGAAATTAAAGTTGAAGGCACAAAGAGAGAGAGAGAGAGAGAGAGAGATCGAATTGAAGTAATTAAAGTAGGTAGGATGGAAGATGGTGCGGTGGAAGTGCGAGTAGAGAGGATTGGATCATGGACGTCGACGAGAATAGCTCCAGTGGATATCGATAATGAGCCGGCGGCACAAGTGCAGGCGTTTGCTCCACTAGATTCGTGCCTCCCCATTACCGAATCCAGAAATGGCAACTTTTTCAGCATCACCTCACATATGCTCTCCTCTGGAATTGGACTCCAGGCCCTCCTTCTCCCAGTTGCATTCACCTCCCTTGGTTGGTATGTATGTATATATGTCCCTCACCACTCACCTCAATTTATACATATATACTATATATAAAGATCAGATCGAGTAATTATAAAAGAATGACTCCTTTTTCAGTTTAATATTAACAGAGGAACTGAAGATCCAAGCTAGCTATGTAGGGTTGACTCTGACTGCAGTCAATGTTTTATGGTCTTTTAATTATTATTATTTCTTACATATATATATATGTTAATGTTGCAAGCAGGGTTTGGGGTATTATCTGTCTATCGTTGCTATTTGTATGGCAACTGTATACCATATGGTTGTTGGTGGATCTTCACGAATCGACCACAGGGACTCGCTTCAGCAGATACGTCCATCTCGCAACTGTAGCTTTTGGTTAGTAAAACAGTATGTAGTTAGGTACCTACAATAATATATATTATATTGAGGAATTATGATTGATGTTAATGGGCGGATTGATCTGATCTGATCTGATCTGCAGGTGGAAAAATGGGCAAGTTGGCAGCTATATTCCCAACAATGTATTTATCGGGAGGGTCGTGCGTGATGCTAATAATCAACGGGGGAGGGAGCCTTCAGCTCTTCTACAAAACCATGTGCGGAGGTGATCCCAAAGGACTTACAGGCGCTGAATGGTTCTTGCTCTTTGTTTGCATTGCCATCTTCATTTCCCTCTTCTTTCCCAACTTGAATTCCTTGGCTTGGATTTCTCTCCTCGGTTCACTCACGGCTATTGCCTACTGTACTATACTCTGGACTTTATCCGTCAGCAAAGGCAGACCGCCGCAAGGGGTTACCTACGATCCACCTCAGCTTTCTACTTCAAAGCTGGACAGGTTCCGGGACATCGCAAATGCTCTTGCCGTCATCTCCCTTGCATTTAGAGGTCACAATATCATCCTAGAGATACAGGTGCGTATTATACATACATAATATATACATGCCGCCCTACACTACTATATATACGGTCATCCATGAAATACATACACTGATCTGATCACGTCTGTACTAGCTAGTACTACTGGCTGATCAGTGGCTGATCGATCCATCCATCCATCTCACTTGTTAACTTATTGCTAACAAGCAATTAACTAACTTACCTGCAGGGGACATTGCCTACAAATACAAAAGTTCCATTGCGCCGCCGCATGTGCACAGGAGTTATTGCGTCATATATACTCATAGCATTATGTCATTTTCCGCTAGCCATTGCGGGGTATTGGGCTTATGGCAACCTGGTAATTTTATAATTTAATTTCATTTTATGATTTGTTGTGTGATATGATTCAATTAATTAATTAATTATTTCCAGATGCCGACATCATATAAAAAAGGAGGAATATTAAATGCATTTGAAAAGTTCCACATACATGACATATCGAAATCCTTAATGGGTGCAATATACATGATCATCATCATTGCCTGCTTGTGCACCTACCAAATCTACGCATTGCCGGTGTTGGACAACTGGGAAAGAATATACTTGAGCAAGAAAAAGATGATGATGAGTTGCCCTAAGTGGGTGCGAATGGGTCTCAAAGTTTTGTTTGGTGGGTTGACCTACTTAGTATCAGTAGCTTTCCCGTTCTTGGGAAGTTTGGCAGGCTTCATCGGCTCCATCACAATGCCGCTTACTTTCGCTTATCCATGTTTTATGTGGATTGCCATAAAAAAACCTCGTCCCTACACCTTAGTGTGGTGCGTCAACATGGGCCTAGGTTGTTTAGGCATGTTGATGTGTACGGTATTGGCGACTGCAACATTGTGGAATTTGATAGCTGATGGTTTGCACGCTAATTTTTTTAATCCTTAACATTGTAACCATCTATTAACATATATGCATTATATTTGACAATGTCCACTCTAAAATGCATAATAATCATTGAAGTATGTAAAAATGGAGGAAAATGTTTGTAAATTCACCAACGCATGTAGAGACAACAATCATATATCTATTTTAATTTCAAAAAGAAATTTGGATGAAGAGCCCACTTTTCTTTATATATATATATATATATATATATATATATATATATATATATATATATACACACATACATACTAGTTATTGCATTTTTTTGGGTGCACTTACTAGTTACGTTATTGCATTATTGTGTTGTGTGGAGTGCAGTAAATCGTATTCAATAATTAGTATGGCACTTGCTGGATGGTGTACGTGGATGACAAATAAGTAGTGGAGGGTGACGAAAATTGAGTGCGTAGTGAATTCCAACTCACGAATGAAGCAATTAATTGAGAAAGAAAGTTCAGTTACGGTAAATCATTATTTCATGGAACATGAATAATTATTCATTTATTTGTGCACTATTAATATATTATTTGAAAATTATTATTTAAGTAATGAAGATATAATATTTTATATATTATTAAATAATGTATATTCAATACATAAATAATATATATTTAATATATTAATGCAGTTATATATATATATATATATATATATATATATATATATATATATATATATATATATATATATTTGTCTGTTACGGTCCAGGGTTCATAGTGTCAAATACACATAATTTGATTTCATAACATACGAAATTAATGTTCATAATACACATACACATAAATATAATATAATGAATATAAATTATGTGCCTTATGAACATGAATTCTGTACATTATGAATATGAATCATGTGTATTATGTTAAGTGTTTATGCGTATTATAAACATAAATTTTATACATTATAAATATAAATTCTGTACATTATGAAGTCAAATTATGTATATTGAACCAAGATTCATAGTGCATTGTAGACTATGGTCCACGATGTAAATTGCTGATAAAGAATAAAGTGAATGAATGTCATCACTCTTTTAGAAAACCCAAATGAAAATTATCAGCCTGTCATACATTATATTTCCCTTTTACAACTTAGCCCATGTTCTAACAAAATGACCAGTCGTTATATTATAGACCGCGGTGCATGTGCACCGCGGTCAAAACGACACCGTTTCTTTAAGTAAAGAAACGGTCCGCCGTTAGAGTTAACGGAGTCCGCTTATTTGGTGTATTAAACATCAACTAACACTACAGTATATCCAAATCGACACTACAGTTATATCAAAATGATACTGTAGTTATAGTGAAATGAAACTGCAGTGTATATAAACTGAAACTGAATAACATTTCACATATTTGAGTGTATATTGTACAATGAAGTTGTAATTATATCAAAATGATCATGTAGTTGTGTTTTAATGAAACTATAGTGTATATAAAATAAAATTAAATAACATTTTCACATATTTGTGTCTATAAATATCGAATGAAACTATAGTTATATCGAAATGAAACTGTAGTTGTGTTCAACTGAAACTGCAGTGTATACAAAATGACACTGAATAACAGAGTTACTTTTTGCAAAAGAGTGCGAAACGGCGGAAACAAACATTGTTAATTTTCATTTTAAAAAAAAAGACGCGCGGTGCATAATCGATTATGCACCGCGGTGCATAATATAATTTGCCCAAAATGACCCGTGCCCAGGAATTTGGCAAATTATAGGGCAAATTATGCCCTGGACCCGTGTCCACATTGAATTGTGGACACGGGCCCAAAACAACGTCGCTTTTAAAAAAAAACGCGTCATTTAGTTAAAAAAAAATGCGTGTGTTTTGCCGTTAACGGCGTTATTTATTTTTTTTTTGGATTATGAATGTACAGTTATGTCGTTATGAATGTACAGTTATGCCGTTATGAATATACAGTTATGCAATTATGAAATTATGAACACAGAGCTCTAACATTATGAACTTACAATTATGAACATATATAGTGATAAAATTATGACCATGGAGCTTTAAAATTGTGAATATAGAGCTTCGAAGATTATGAATGTACAGTTATGGAGTTATGAATGTACAGTTATGGAGTTATGAATCTACAGTTATGGAGTTATGAATCTACAGTTATGAGATTACGAATCTACAGTATGGAATTATGAATGTACAGTTATTGATCAAATTATGAACAAAGAGCTCTAACATTATGAACTTACAATTATGAACATATAGTGATAAAATTATGAACATAGAGCTCTAAAATTGTGAACATAGAGCTTCGAAAATTATGAATGTACAGTTATGGAGTTATGAATGTACAGTTATGGAGTTATGAATGTACAGTTATAGAGTTATGAACGTACAGTTATGGAGTTATGAATGTATAGTTATTAACATATAGTAATAAAATTATGAACATATACTCTTACAATGAAGCAGTCTGAAATTTAAAAAAAAAAAAAAAAAAAAAAAAAAAAAAAAAAAAAAAAAGAGATAAGAGTGCCTAACGGCACTGTTACCCGTGTCCAGCAAGCATGCTGGACACGGGTCCAACGCATAACGATTGAAATTATAGTCCACACAATGTTATATGGACCATAACAAAAAATACATTTTTAATATATTAAATGTACATTATTTTTGTATTGAATGTACACTCAGAACAAACATAATGTACATTCCCTGAATACAATGTACATTATTTTTGTATTGATACATTATTTTTATACTGAATGTACATTATTTTACAATAGACAAAATATGGTCCATACAATAATGATTACAGGAATCTCAATCTTTATATCATAGATCAGGATCGACAATTTGGGTCAAAGACTATAATGGAACAAAAATAAAAGGAGTTGATAAAAATATGACATTTTTGAAAATTGAACGAAAATAGAAAAAGATCTTTTGACAAATGCTTTGGGTTGTCAAATAATTTTGTTTTGTTTTTATTTTTTTTTTCACGGTCAAACAGACACGCTCGTACCCACTTACGTATCTGTAATTTTTATTTTATTTTTTAAACTTAGTCTTCGACGATCAAACTGATTAGAGGGTATCCCATGGAGGAGGGTACCAAGTAATGAAAGCAGGCTTGCTGTTGAGAAAGCAACTCTCAAGGATGGAAGGGATTCTGGGTGGCGAGAATCTGGGAATCACAAAATACCCTCTAAGCAGAAATCTCATGTTCCTCCCATGCAAGGAGAAAATACCCAGTTTTGGTCGCCTTCTCATTCGCCGGCGACCAATTTGGTCGCCAGAGACCAACTTAAAAAAAAAAGAAAAAAAAAACTGCAGATACACAAGTGGGACTTGCAGGTCTTGTATACAATATGAGACACGCAAATCCCACTTGCGTGTCTGTTTGACCGTGAAAAAAAAATAAATAAAAACAAAACAAAATAAAATTATCTGACAACAAACGCATTTGTCAAATGATCTTTTTCTATTTTCGTCCAGTTTTCAAAAGTATCATGTTTTTTTCAACTCTTTTTGTTTTTGTTCCATTACAATCTTTGACCCGATAGTTATGCCATGGACCGGGTTCACATTGTATGGTGGGCTCAGGTAAAAATACACAATTTATATACTGAATGTTCACATGACAAATAATTACAATATGTCAAGTACAAAGATACTGTAGATAAGTGATAGTACGTATGTGCATTTTATACTTTATACAATTTATTTCTTTTCAATTTTTATGTATACCAAACGTTGAAATCGAAATTTTCAAAAAAAATGTATTCCTACAAATCAAACATTAGAATTTAAATTTTTTACTTTATTCTTCTCTCATAAAGTAAAATGTGGTGGTGATGTAGTGGTAGTGGTGTTATTTGTTATATAATAATAATAATAATAATAATAATAATAATAATAATAATAATAATAATAATAATAACAACAACCGGTGGTGATGGTAGTGTGATATTGTACTAGTGGTGGTAGTGACTGGTGATAGTGGTAGTGAGGTGGTGGTGGTATGATGTTGATGGTGTTGGTGGTGGTAGTATGACCTTGTACTGTTGGTGGTGGTGATAGTGGTGTGATGTTGGTGTAAAAGTTGAAAAATTACTTATCAAAAAAATGAAAGTCATTTTTCTTCAAAACAAGCCTATTTTTTAAAATCAACGGAAAATGATTTTTGTTGACTTGTTTTCTAAACACTGAAAACCCAAAAAATGATTTTCAGATATCATTTTTTGGGTTTGCAATCACACCTAACAAGGCGTTTGGTTGGAGGGGGGAATTATGTGGGAAAGGAATTGTAATTCCATGGGAGTTGAATTACTGGGAATAAAGTGGGAATTTAAATTTCAGTGTTTGGTTGACAGGAATAGAATTACTGGGAATTTCAATTCCAATGTTTGGTATACATGAGAATTGAAAGGGAATAAGTAGTATAAAGTCAAAAAATGTCCATTATTGTTGTTAGACATTAATTTTAAGTTAAAAAAGAAAAGGGTAATGTTGACTCATCACTATTTTTTTTCCCAGGAATTAAAATACCAGGGGGGACATGAGATTTTAATTCCATGAAAATGGGGGAATTGCAATTCTCCTCCAACCAAACTACGGAATTTAATGACCTTTGGAATTAGGTGGGAATTAAGTGGAAGAGAATTTAAAATCCCTCCAACCAAACGCCCTGTAAGTTTAAATTAGGCTGAAAAAATGGGTGAAAAAAAAAAAAAAAAGAAGCAGCAATTTTCCAAACATAATCATAAATGAACGAGCATATCCCACTTTTTGTGCCGTACAAAGGTCAACTCGCTCGCGGCTGCTCCTGAGAAAGAAATGGCGAACTCGTCGGAATCAGGCCGGGAAAATGAGATCCCCCTGGATAATCTTCCGTCTGCACTCCTCGCTACCATGATGACGAAGCTAGACGTTCCTTCCATCCGCTCCATCGCATGCACTTGCAAGACCTTCTACTCCTGTGCCTCTCACATCCTCTCTTTCCTTCCCAGCTTCCATCTTCTCGTAAATTCAATTCCTAACTGCCATTACTTTCTTGATTTTCCTAAAATTTTCTTCATTTCCAAATCTTGATTAATCTTTAATTTCTTTAAGGATATTGCTCCTTCCGCGGATATGCTGAGACCATTGTTGCCCCCCAACCCTTACCTTAGAAGCTTAAAGCTGGATTGCACTCGCCTCGACGATTCCTCCCTCGATTTCATTCTTCGTCCGACTTTGCAAGAGCTTTGCCTCCATAATTGCTCTGATTTTAGTGGAAAGCTTCTTTCTCAAGTCGGCCGTGGCTGCACAGATCTCAGGTAGTTATTTCGTCATTTCTATTTGTATCTTTTTCCTGCCTTTTTTGATTTTCTTTTATGAACCCGTTTCTGAAATTGAAAATGTTTCCTTCTTTATCAATTAGTCATGGGTTGTATTGGGCTTTTCTAAGTTATGCTGTCCATGAAATGCTACTCTGTTTGATGTTAGGGTGAATTAGTTGTTACCTTTGTCTTTGGAATGCTGCTATTCAGGTTTCTATATTTGAGTTCAGTGGCAGACAAAAGAGGGAGATCAATTGATGTATCTGATCTTGAGGAGTTACTCAGTGGTTGCACTCAGTTGGAAGTAAGACTTCACTGTACAAATGGCTTTTAGGAATATTCTTGATATAACAAATTTACCCAACCTAAAAATCACATGTTCTATTAAAAAAAATCCTTCTTTTTAGGCCTTCCCACAAAGAGGAATTGCCTGAAATTCTTAAATGAGCAGTGCTGTTAATACTATTCCATATGGAACTCAGTTGAGGTTTTATTTAAAATAGGTAAACAAATATAGCAACCAATCCATTGTCACACTCACACAAGGGTGGCTGCTGAGGTAGCTTTTATATGGAAGCAGTATAAAAGTCATCAAATTCTAGATTAACAGGCAACAAAGAGAATACATGGTAAAAAAGAACCTCATTAAACTGTACTGAGCAATGCCATGTGCTAAGTTAAAACTTAGTCTAAGCAGATCTGAAGTAAGCCTAGTAGACTCAACTGATATATACCCCCTACTAGAGAGAGATCAACTTGCTCTTGGTCCTAAATTTTTACCTTTTTTAAAAGAAAGACGAACTGGTAGATTTTACTTGTCTTGGTGTCTTTTTTTGTCTTATGCTTTTGTTCCAAATGCTGCTCCAGAAATTAGGTTTTAGTGAGTGGTATTTTCATGTTCCTCTAGGAAAATTTGGTATTTTGAGTAGTTTTTTATTTTCTTATCCTGTTGTGTTATTTTGTAGACAATGATCCTGATGTTTGATGTCTCTATATTCTTGCGCCACAACTTTGCTCGTGTATGGGCTCTGGCCCCTGTCACTCTTTCTTCACTGGAAATTGGGTACATTTCTTCAGTAATGGTGACTGAACTGCTTAGTCCTCCTGTGGTTCCACAACAGTCACTGAATTATATACAACCATCTGTATTGCCTAGAATACAGAAGCTATGCCTTTCAGTGGACTATATTACTGACACTATGATCAGTACAATATCTAGAAGTCTATGCTTATTGACCTATTTGGATCTTCGAGACTCGCCCATCATGGAACCAAGAATGGCATTTGACCTTACAAATGCTGGACTTCAACAGATTAACCCACATGGAAAACTAAAGCATCTCTCTTTGATAAGAAGCCAGGAGATTTTTCCTGCATACTTCAAGAGAGTTAATGATCTGGGGATTCTTCTTATGGCTGACAGGTGCTCAAGCATGGAAAGTATTTGTCTGGGTGGTTTCTGTCAGGTTACAGATACAGGGTTCAAGACAGTTTTACATTCATGTGCTAATTTATTTAAGCTTAGGGTGTCACATGGACCACTGTTGACGGATCTTGTATTTCATGACATTGCTGCAACTTCCCTAACCCTAACACATGCTAGTTTAAGGTGGTGTAATCTTTTGACAAACTATGCTGTTGCAAGATTAGCGTCCAACAGAAATCTTAGTATGCTTGACTTAAGGGACTGTAGAAATCTTGGGGATGAAGCCCTTCGAGCCATCAGTTCACTTCCAAAGTTGAAGGTTTTGCTTATAGATGGTTCTGATATAAGTGATGCTGGATTTTCCTACTTATCAAAAGGTGTAATGAATTCTCTGGTTTCATTGTCTGTGCGAGGGTGCAAGAGACTTACAGACAAATGTATTTATTTTCTCTTTGAAGGGTCTTCCAAACAGGAATTGAGAGAATTGGACTTGTCAAACATTCCCAACTTCTCTGATGCTGGTATACTTTCACTTGTGAAGAGTCGTATTCCTATATCTGAGCTTAGAGTGCGGCAGTGTCCTTTGATAGGTGATACTTCAGTTATGGTGTTAGCTTCAATGAAGTTTGAGGAGGTTGGATGGCAGGGAAGTAGCTTACGGCTATTGGACCTTTATAACTGTGGTGGCATAACTCAACTTTCATTCCAATGGTTGAAGAAGCCTTACTTCCCTAGACTAAGATGGCTGGGGGTTAGTGGGAATGCAAACAGGGATATGGTGGATAACTTAGCCCGAAATAGGCCATACGTGCATGTTGCATGTCGTGGGGAGGAGCTGGGTATCGACCAATGGGATACTTCTGATGATCTGTACATGCATGACTATGATGAAGTTGATGAGCTGGAGCAGTGGCTTCTTGAAGGAGATAATGAGAGTGATGAAGAGATGGAAGAAGCTGCAAATGTTGGGAGATAATTTAGAGTGAGATGTGGAAGTTTCAGTGTGTTTGTAAATTTGCTGTAAATATAATAATGCTTTGTGTTCCTAGTTATGAGTAGATTGTAGTGAATTGGGTGCTCAGCTTTGTTTGTCTGCTGTTGTGTAGGTTTGAATGAAGAAGGAGATGTATTTGAAAAGGAGCTGTGATGGGGGGTTGATTTTGGTTGTAAATGTAGTTTTTTTTTTTATAAAATTTATTTTAAGGTTGTTTTAGTTTGTACTTGAGAAGTGGACATGCCAATGTTTAGCAATAGTTATGCTGTGCAATCGAATGTACCATGCGCATGGTGCATACGGTTCAAAACGACGTCGTTTTGATTAAAAACGCGCGTCTCACTTAAAAAAAAAATCAGGTTTAACTCTCAGCAATAGCATTATTGTGGATATATAGTTATGAAATTGTGGATATATAGTTATGAAATTGTGGTTATATAGTTATGAATTTATGGATATTTAGTTCATTCATTGTGGATATTTAGTTCAATCATATATTGTGGATATTTAGTTCATTCATTGTGAATTTTACTTCATTCATTCATTCATTGTGGATTTTTACTTCATTCATTTATTCATTGTGGATTTTTACTTCATTCATTCACTGTGGATATATAGTTATGAAATTGTGGATATATAGTTATGAAATTGTGGTTATATAGTTATGAATTTATGGATATTTAGTTCATTCATTGTGGATATTTAGTTCAATCATATATTGTGGATATTTAGTTCATTCATTGTGGATTTTTACTTCATTCATTCATTCATTGTGAATTTTTACTTCATTCATTCACTGTGGATATATAGTTATGAAATTGTGGATATATAGTTATGAAATTGTGGTTATATAGTTATGAATTTCTGGATATATAAAAATGCTATTGCCGGGAATCGAACCTGATTTCTTCTTTAAGTGGGACGCGCGTTTTTTTAACCAAAACGGCGCCGTTTTGCAACTGTATGCACCTTGTAAGGTGCATTCGGTTGCACAACATAATTTGCGAATGTTTAGCATAAAGTCCAGCAGTCAAGCTAAGCGCCTTCCACTCCTTGGTCCAGCAGTCACCCCGGCCCATCATATAAATCTGTTTTAATTTGGTCAAACACTTTGTCCTTTAATTGGGTTGACCCGGTGAGAACGAGAATTAGTCTAAGAATGATATGAGCTTAAAGGTATCTCATACAGTTAGGACATGCTCAGGAGAGCTCGTGATATCCTGATATAAATCTGTCTGTCTGTCTGTCATCTACTATCATCATCATAACATAATAGAAAAGCTATATCACATGACTTACCTTCGGAAGCAACCAAATTCCCAATTAATAACAAAAAACAAAAAAACAAAAAAAAAAACAGCTAGCTTTGCTTGGCGTTTTCGCTCTTTCTCGTTTGTCTTTTATGATGCCTAATTTATCACTGCACTTTGTTTAGATATGACGTTGGTCTCGTGAACAAATTAAGTGTGCGTACAACTAGGCAACCCTCAACCTCTCGGTTTGAGTTCGGTCAACTTCGAGTTCTAACCGAACTCGAACCAGCTCGATTTGTAATCGAGTTCGAGTTCGAGTTCGAACACAAATGTTTTAGGCTCGTAACTCGTCGAATCGAAATGTATATATATATATATATATATATATATATATATATATATATTTTTTTTTTTTTTTTTTTTTTTTTTTTTGAGCGGCTTGCTTGATCAAAGTTTAGCTCGAACTCGAACTTGGCTCGACTCGTTTACCCCCTAGACATATAACTACACTACACATTCTGATGCCAACACTGTAGCCCTGAACCTGAAGGAACAATCCATCTGTAACTCAAACTAATTCGGCTCGCTTAAATAATGGCATTCATTGGTTGTATGGACCCCGGCCTGTAAGTCCACTTATAATACTCATAACTTGCGGAGTTGGCAAATTATGCTGTGCATACGTACGCACCATGCATGGTGCATACGGATGCAAAAACGACGTCGTTTTAATAAAACGCACGTCTCCCCTTTAAAAAAAAAATCAGGTTCGATTCCCAGCAACAACATATGAATTAAAATTTCATAATCGATGAACTATAATTCCATAATCTAATCTATGAACTAAAAATTTCAGAATGAATGAACTAAAATTCCATAACTATAAACTAAAATTTCAGAATCGATGAACTACAATTCCATAATCAATGAACTATAATTCCATAATCAATGAACTATAATTCCATAATCTATGAACTAAAATTCCAGAATGAATGAACAATATAATGTTGTTGCTGGGAATCGAACCTGAATTCTTTTTAAAGGGGAGACGCGCGTTTTTTTAATAAAACGACGTCGTTTTGGCATCCGTATGGTATGCACCATGCATGGTGCATACGGATGCACAGCATAACGATTGTGCGGAGTTTACTTGACGAGCTGTGCGTGTATTGAGGATAGATCGGAGTAATATACATGTTAACGCCCAAACTTAGCGGCCCATGCCAATAATTATATTCTTTCAAAAGGCTGAACCCCAATTCTAAGCCAATAATTATATTAGTTCAAGAGATGGAAGAAGCTCATCAAAGTTGAGCCGAGTCAAAGCTCGCTCAATTTAAAAGACAACCATTTCATCAAGTTTTATTTCTCATTAACAATAATTATTGGCAAATTAAATTTTCTACTGCACATCAGCATCTACGAATCATAACTGATGGATTTAATTAGCCTGCCTAACTCAAATTTCTAAACTCGATAAATAAAGAATAAATAAATGGATAATAAAATAAGAAAAGACAATGAATATATGTCGTGGAGATAATTCTTATATTAATAATAGTGTTGTAGGAAGATAAGTAGATGTAATGATTAAACATGATAAGAGATGTCTAATCAAGACAATAATGAAGCATTTTATACTAAGCTTCCTCCTAACCGCCCCCATGAGAATAGATTGGATGGTTGGATCTCATTGACCGAGTCCGCCTGCGTAGCGCGCAAGGCCGAGGGCACCCCGAAGAAGTTGGGAGAGGGTTGAGAAAGAGTTGGGGTGCCTAAAGTGAGTAGACCGCCCAGGAATAAACGAGTTTATTCCTTTGGAGGTGTTGAGCAAGGGGTGAGTGCAAGCTCGAAAAGTCGACGAACGAGCTATACAGTTAGGCGGATGGGTCAATGAGTCATGCGGCTAGGTATATGGGTGAAGGTGTCAGGCGGCCCAACGAATGAGTTGAGGAGTTAGACGGATGGGAGGATAGGTGGCCGTACTATCAAGAGGGGAGCCGTGGAGTGAGGCGAATAACTGGGTCGACTCGAGGTCGAGGTTGGCACGGCATTGGACCTGTTATTCAGATATAGAAGGTGATCTGGGGCGGATCTCGCGTGAAATCTAGAAAAGAAATTGTATACATCAATCATTGATTTACTTACTTAGTTTAAATCACTTCTGGCCTTCCGGAGGCCAAGGATTCATGTTTAAATACGATATAAAGACTGAGCAAGGATTGCGCTCTCTAATTACAATTTACACACAAAGCCATAAATTAATTTTTCAGTGTCATTTTGATCAATTTTTCAGTAGTATTAGTCTGCCAATTGACTACGCAGGTGGTCATAAATTCAACAATACATAACTGCTACGTACTCATCATGTTTATGCATGTGTATGTTCTCTAGATTCAGACATTCAGTAGTGAAAACAAAAACTGTACACATAAAATGAATGTCAAATCCCAGGACGGTTTGGAAAATCTACAAAGCAAAAATGATTTTCAACTAATAAGCCAAATACGAGAGATAGATGATAAATAGGCTTATATATATATATATATATATATATATATATATATATATATATATATCATGCTCAATAATTCCCAATTCGATCTACTGTACAGAAAAATATATTCTGCTCGATTGATCTAACATGTAATATAATATAATGCATACATCTATTACAGATTATTTTCATTATTTATGCATTGAACTGAATTTAATAATATTTGTTTTTATTAAAGAGCTAGAGTTACAGCTACAAGTCCAAAACACCAAACACTCGGAACACTAGTGTGTACTAATCATATCGGCCATTAAGTTAAGTGAATGCCAATATCTTTGACCTTAGAAAAAAGAAAAAAGAAGAAGAATATTGAGTTGTTGAATATAGATGAGAGGATAAGATTATGTATACATCAGGGAGAGGTGAGGGGCGCATATTCCAGCGGCATCTAGTCGCCGCTTTGGGCTGCCAGACTGCATGTTAAAAGATTAAAGTGGCCCTTGGAAACTCCGAAAGGCCAGTTTTGCCACGTAGGAGATCAACTTTACTCGAGTCTACCAACCTTGATTGGATGGGATTATCTATTAGGAAAATACTATCGTCAATATAGTTAATTTATTAAATAATTTTAATTTATTTGATCAATATTAGTTATTTGATTTAGATAAATAATTAATATAAATGTTTGATTAATTAATTTTTTGTCACAATTTATTGCTTCAAAATACTAAAATTTTAAAAACTGCATAAAACAATTTTTCCAATCAGCTAATGTTATCAACTAGTCAAACTCACTAACCCAATCAGATAACAACTATTAGCTAATAATATTAGCTATTTACCCAACAACCCTTATGTGTACTGCTATTTTTTACTTTTAATTTTTACTCTCACCCACAAAATCTTGATGCAAACACTTTATGGAGACTCACAAATGTCCATCACATCAAAAATAAAATTTAAAAAGCTAAATTCGAGAGTTTATGTAGTAGAACTCTATCCATTATATTTCGTCTAGCCTCTATCTCTGTGTCTGTGACGTACTAATATATATATATATATATATATATATATATATATATATATATATATATGTATGTATGTATGTATGTTTATGTCTTCTATCTATTAATATTATCAACTCCGATATGAATTAATTATGATTTCGGATTTCCCACTGATTTAGTTGGCAAGCTAGCTAGTTAAGAACATCTCCAAGGTGGGAGGCATAACGCCATATTCCAACGCCAAATCAGCAAAGTAGCAAATTTTGCCACTCCAAGGTGGAGCGCCACCTCGCTATAATGCCATTCTTTTTGGCGTTAATGAACAGTGACGCGCCATATTTGGCGTTGCACTGTTCATTCACGGCAAATGAAGAAGGGGAAGGAAATTGACTCTTTTGCCCTTCTTTCTTTTTCTAATTACAAATGTATCCTTTATTTGTTTTATATGTAATTTTTTATTTTGTTAAATACTTATATTTAAAATTTGTATTATTAAATATAAATTATATCATTTGAAAGATCTCATTGAGATGATCGAAACAAGACTAATATTGAATACATATTAATTAAAATTTCAAATACATTAAACATAATTATAACATAATAAAATGTATTAGATGTTGTATGTTGTATTATTATTGTGGAATAAATTAAAATTTTTAAAAATATTGTTAAATTCAATTTTTAAAAATAATTAATATTATAAAAAAAATTAATGTTAATAAAAATTATTATTTACATTACAAATTATATTTTATATTAAACTAATTAAGTTCGAACTAAATTATATTAAATTAACTAAATTCGAACTAATAATTAAAAAATTAAATTATTTTAATGTAAAAGTTTGGTGTTTTGGTGTAAATAGATGGGAGATGAATAAAATTTGGTGTGAGAATATACTGAGAATATTTTTTATAATATAACATTTGCTGAAAAAATTTAGAATTTTGGAGATGCTCTAAAACAGCCATTGTTGTCCATCATCTTAGTCTAGTCCTGTCATCTGACACGTACTCCACATGTACATGTACATGTTCTTTAAATTGTCCCATATAATATCATATAGATATAGATAATACTCTCTATCTTCCCATCTCCTACATTTTATAAATATTTTATGAATATTGACTTTAATTATTCACCATGTGAATATTTCATCCATCTATATTTTAATTACATTAATTTGTTTATATTATCTACTGTTCTTCATTCATAATTATAATATTACTAATAATTTGTAGGTACTAACATATAAGTTTTTTGTTTTTTGAAAAAAAAAATACTTTAATATTTCAAATGGTGGAGAAGGGATCTGATTGGATCTTATGAATAATATATATAATAATACATGAGTAAAAAGATGGTGAGTATGACATGTGACTAAAGGTGTAGCTGGTTCAAATATTGAAATAAGAATAATTATGAGAATCAAGTGTAATGAGTTTAAGTAGAATGAGTTATGTTATTTTGTAGTAAATATGGAATAAAAATTAGAATTAAAATAAATAAATAATTAATAGTAATAATAAAAATAAATAAATATATAGTACATATATATACGCATACATATATGTGTATATATATTTAATGCATGGATAATGATTTTTTTCTTATTTTTTATTCCATTGTAAAAGAATAATGAATTTTGTAAATACTACAAATTTGAAATATATATATATATATATATATATATATATATATATATATATATATATATATATATATAGAAGTGTTTGGTCATGTTTTTCAGCCCAAACTCATAGGCTTTTTTGTAATATCAATATTATGAAGGGAAAATGACATTTTTCCCCCCTGAGTTATATACTTATAG
Organism: Ipomoea nil; assembly: GCF_001879475.1. Lineage (NCBI taxonomy): Eukaryota > Viridiplantae > Streptophyta > Magnoliopsida > Solanales > Convolvulaceae > Ipomoea > Ipomoea nil. The sequence continues at coordinate 10,762,279 of NW_017619497.1, read as the reverse complement.
CACTTTTCCCCCCTCAATTATTTAGGTAAGCACATTAGCCCCTTCAATTATTCTAAAAGTGGTGGTTTTTCTCCCTAATATATTAAATTGACATTTATACCCTTAAAATAAACATTTTATTTATTTTACTTCTCCAACAAATTATTGCGTATATGTAGGGATGACCACGATTCGGTTCGAACTGAATCGGACATTATAGCAATCGAATTAAAAATTTCCGGTTATGATTCAGATCTAGAACCCAATATTTGGATTTCAATTTATTAAAATTATGAATCAAAAAAATTGGATCATGAACCGTGAACCGGCGGTTCTGGACCCGATTCGCGATTTTGAACCGTTTTTATTTTAAAATTTTATTTTTATTTTAAAAATAGTCTAAATTCAACAATAAATGTATTTTATTTTTTCAGTTCGGAACATGAACTGTCCGTTCCGGGATTTTAATAAACTCTAAATATCGAGTTTCGATTCTAAATTGTAATTGGAATATTTCGGTTTGGTTGCTATAGTGTTTATTTGGTTTGAACCAAATTATGGTCATAATTTGTTGGAGAAGAAAATAAATAAAATATTTATTTTAAGGGTAAATATGTCCATTTAACATTTTAGGGGGAAAAACAGCCACTTGAATAATTGAGGGGGGAAAAGTGCTATAAGTATATAACTCAGGGGGAAAAAGTGCCATTTTCCCTATTATGAATTAATTAGGAATATCAATATAATGAACTGATTATGAATATCAATATAATGAATTGATTAGGGTAATACCTTAAATAAATAAATATACTTTCCTTTTGAAAAAATCTTACAAATTTATAATTCTCATATTTTGTCACCTATAAATACAATTGGTTAATGACTAAAAAAAATTATAAGTCTTCATTTTACATTGCACTCCTCTTCATCCCTTGCATGAGACTCTTTCGTTTCCTTCTTCCACCGCTCATTAAAAATCATATTACAACTTTATAAATTGACATGTAATATGCACGAGGTCACCGCTTTTGTGGAGGACCGTCGGCTGTAGCACCTTACCGGCGTCAAGTGTAAGGAGCTGGTCCTTTAGGTCACGCTCACCCATATTTCTATCCTTAATTTGGACGCCGGTAAAATTACCTTCTCGACTGTGGATGGCCTCTCTCGCTCCTATCCCGTTTTCACATTTGAAGAAGACACCACTGTCGACGACCAGATCAAAAGAAATAAGCGGCTGGTGATGTTTTTTTAAATCAATAAAATAATAGTATTTTTTTAATTGTAATATCAAAATGTTTCATGTATTTGATTTCAAACTAATTATTAAATTTTATATCAATTTGGCTCATGTAAGATATTGTATGACATCTATATATGCGTTCCTCTTATGATTTTCTTCTTCTTTTTTATTTACATACATATACTTATGCACTATATTAATTATACAAATTTTAAATGCTAATTTTTTAATTTTGAAATGTAATTTTGTAATTATAAATCTATCAATATAAATTATAATTAATGACATTATATTATAGAATTTGTCTATATACATATTAATTAATATTATGTGTATATACAATGTATTGTATAATCATATAAGGAAGGGTGTCCGAGTTTAAATTTACTCATACAAAATTTAAAATTTATATTTTTTATTGATTTCTAAGTATAATTATCTTAGTTATTATTCATAATTTTAGAATTATAATATATATGAAATACAATTAGGAATAAACCAACTTAATTATGTGAATTTTATCTATAAATTTATCTAAATATGTACCTAACTAGATATTATATTAACCATACAAAAAGTAAAATTTAAATTTTGTATGCTATGAAAATAGATGCTTGATCAAATATATAAAAGTCCAACTATATTATTATATTGTACATTTTAACTTCTTTTCATTTCTTTTTCATATTATTATATTGTACATTTTATGTAGGCAAAAAGAAAAAAAGTATTAAGAGATAGAAGCAAAGAATGCTCATCCACATAGTTTAGCTCGAGGGGGATATCAAAGGTTGGAGAAGATTATGATGAAAGAGGATGTGAAAGAACAACAAGAAATTACATATAAAGATTCATTGTATGTATTTACTCCTCCATCTTCTCCACGTAGACACGAAAAGTGGAAGAGAACAAGAATGTATAAGTCGGAAAATTTTCACACCGAAACGACTAGAATGGTCGTGAAAAAAAAAATTGTAAGTAAATATTATAATTTTCTACATTAATAGTTATGTTGAATAAAGTGGACAAAATATAATAGGTATCATTATTGAATATTCTTTGTATATGTTAGGATTATCTCGAGTTGCAAGCTTCTCAAGGAGAACTTGTTGCGTCAGGAAGATAAGATATATTGTCTTTTGGGCTAGATATTGATGAGCATCCGGACGTGTTGAGGCATGGGAAGATGATATGACATAAAAAGCGTATTTGGTCATGCAAAACGTCGCCAAAGACAGATGTCTACAAAATAAGTTAAACAAATGATTGATTCTGCTATTGTTGTGGCGTTAGAAAAAATAAAATCAGGAATTTCAAGCACGAATGGCTGAGATGATGAAGCAATTTAGTAGTGACGGTAAATATGTTACCGGATAAAAATATTATAATAGCAGAATAATGAATTGTATTTGCTAAAGTGTCTCAGTACAATATAGTCAACGTGTCCCCTCCTAGCTGAGGGGAGTTCTACTTATACTAGGCCCTAACAGTAACAACATAGTGGGGCATAAATAGGGAGCGGAGGCTTTAATTCTTTCCCTTCAATGATGGCAATAAGTGGCAGTAAAGTCACCACCCGTTGGTGTCTGCTCGTTGGAATTCTGTCCGTTGGGTTTCCACGTGGTGCCGGGTCGAGTGCCTGTTGATGATCCGGGTCGGGTGTCAGCACCATTATCCTGTCAAGTAGTATGCAAACTCCTATTAAATTTTAACCAACCATGGCCCTTTCAAGAGGACCGCGGTTGGTTAAATTTCAAAAGTTGAAGGACCATGTGTAGGTAACTTGGACCACGAATGGTTAAATTTGAAAGTCGAAGGATCACAGATGGTCAATTTGACAGTTTAGGGCTAAATGTGACAAGATCACTGTACTCGGAGGTCATGTCGTATTAATTCTTTTAAAAAATGTTAAAAATAAATCATGTAGCATTTTTTAAATAAGGAAAAGTTAAAAAGAAATGCATTAATAACTAAAAATCCGGAAGTAATTTTAAAGGGTAATTCGTAATTGTAGAACTCAACTTGAAAAATATAAAATAAAACACATATTCTATAATTAATTGGTCCATTTGGGAGAGTTGAGAAAATGTGTTTAACCATTCCATCAAAAAGACTAATAATACGATCAGATTTTGAGGCAAAATGATTGAGGTGGATGAGAAAGAGAGAAATGAGAGAGAAATATAAAGCTCCTCCTCTAAAAGCATCTTCATTAGGGAGATTTTGCACACAATTAAAAAAAAAAATTGATGTGTTGGAGGAGAGAGAGGGTTGGGGTTGTTAGGTTATTTAAGAGATTTTGACCGAAGATTTTTTGGGGTGGGGGGGGGGGGGGTTGAGGGTTTTTTTTTTTTTTTTTTTTTTTTTTTTAACTTTTGATTTTGTTTTTTATTTATTTATTTATTTTCCTTTTCACCCATTTCTTTTTCCTAATCACACCTGCAAAATTTCCTCAAAATCCTACCACTATTGAGGATGCCCTTAGTAGTTGATCTCCGTTGCGGTTTTTAAAGGGTTTTTGTAAATGTGATTAAGAAAGAGATAAAAATGTGGGAGAAAAAGAAAAAGAAAAAACAAAACAAAATCTAACATTTTTTTTTTAAAAGTAGAAAATAGTGTAAAAGTCAGAGTGGCCGCCTGACGCGCCCCAACGGGCACGAATTGCGCCCAATGCGCATCTGCAGAGCTTCCCTTTCTTTTTTTCCCTGCCCCCAATCTTTGCAGGGGAATTATTTTTCTTAAAACAAATGTCTCCCATCTGTTGCTCCGCATAATACTGTTCCAATAACAGTATGAACTGCTGATGGTGATGCTCTAAGAAGGGATTTTTTGTGGGTCCCACAACACAGGTCAGATGAAGATGAACGCGCAGCAATGCGCGTTTCGCACAAAAAATGACGCCCAGCGGGGCACGTGCATTTCATGCGCTCTCTGGCGCATCACAACTTTTTTTTTTTTTGTTTTTTTTTTTGTTTATTTGTTTGTTTGTTTTTTTTTTTTTTTTTTTTTTTTTTTTTTTTTTTTTTTTTTTTTTTGCGTTAGACCATTGTTTTTTTTTTTCTTCTTCTTCCATCCTCTCTCTCCTACTTGGCACCTAAAAATCACACCAAAAACCTCACTATTGAGGATGCCCGAAGGAAAGATATAAGGTGAAACCGTGAAAGTTATGGAGGTTTGGTTAGAATTAAGAAAAAGGATAAGGTGGAAATTATGAAGAATTCAAATTCCATTGTTTGGTAGGCAATAATATAAGTGTATGGTAAATATGAGAATTGGAAGAATAAGTGATATAAAAGTCGTCAATAATCTTGTGGTCTAGTGAAATCAAATTAGTTGTGAATTCGCTTATCGAGGCACTAATGTAATCCATAAAGAGGGAGGGATAGGTTATTCATACAATACACTTTTTCCCCTCATTTAACTTGGAATTGGCATTCAAAAAAAAAAAAAAAAAAGAACTTGGAATTGTAGTTTTTGGATGTTCAATTTTAATGAGAAAATTACAATTCCCATTAAATAAATAATGTAATTTTTAGGAATAATACATCTTTTTCCCTCATTTAACTTGGTATTGTAATTTTTGGATTTCAATTCTAATAAGAAAATTACAATTCCCTTTAAATAAATAATGTAATTTTTACATGTTAAAAAATTAAGAAACAAATTTATATTTATTTCCACCAACCAAAGACTGAAAGAGCAAGTTAGTTCTTAAATACGAAAAGAAACACCTTTTAAATAACCTTAATTAAAACACACAGAAAAACAACGAAGACAATAGGAGATTAGCCACCGAGGAAAGCGATCCAATCCAACCCGCAATCTTAGAACCGCAGTTATAGCGTTAAGCATCGTGAGTTGCAAACTTGCACTACCAGAGCTCACACCGATAAAGCAGAAAGAGTTAGAGGGGGAGAGGTTTAGTGAGAGAAAGGAATATGAATAAGAGGAGAAGAGGTGAGACGGCATTAAATCACTTTTCCTCGCCACAAAATCTGTCCTTAACTTATGAACTTTGATAGTTGTACAGTATACCCACTGACGACTTGTTTATATGCAAATGCTATACATGATTTAAACGTGCATACACAAAATTCAAGTTGTGGTGGGATCCTTTTGAGGAAAATTTTCGTATCTTATTCAGTACGTAAATGGCAGCGCATTGATCGATCGAATTGGTTTTCGCGTTGAAGGATCGGAGAATCTAAGTTTGTCGAGGCAGGGAGGATCGTTTCGATTTTGTTAATTCGTTAGGCGTGGGTATAAGAGCTAAGGAAGCGAAGAATCTCAGATGGTGATGGAAGAAAACGAGAGTTGCGGCAGTACTGGCTGTGGCGTGGCCGACTCATCGGCGCCTGCTAACACTAGACATCACGCAAAAAAGGTTGAGGTTTACAATGAGGTTCTGCGGCGGCTCAAGGATCTCAACAACCACGACGCCCAACTTCCTGGTTTCGATGATCAGCTCTGGGCTCACTTTAACCGCCTGCCTACTCGGTACCTTTACATCTCTCTCTCTCTCTCTATTTACATATACAATTTTCCCTACTGCTTTCACACACACCCATTCGTAATGTGGGTATTTATATTTATTTCGATCTTGCTCACTTGCTTGAATTTCTATACCAGGTTATCTCTTACTCCGTATTATTATTATTGACTATCTCTTTATATTTCGGAATTTATTTTGTTTGTACTTGAGATCAGAATGCTTTTTTTTACATTCATATCAAATCAGCATTTACGTCTCATATTATTTGTTCTGTTTCAGAAACAACGCTCCTCACAGAATCCCTCATGCCTAATAGAATTATTAACCATATATTAAAACAAGTGCTAGCCAGGGATGAATTTGTTACTTGAGGCTTCTGATATTTGTATATTATTATTGAAGGTATGCATTAGATGTCAACGTGGAAAGGGCAGAAGATGTTCTCACCCACAAAAGACTTCTGCATCTCGCATGTGATCCTACCAATAGGCCTGCCTTTGATGTTCGGCTGGTGCAGGTAGTTCAGTTTAGTTGCACTATCCAATTTTCATGGATTATGCACTTAATCCTGTGAAAGTACTTTGCTATATTGTCAACACACATCCCTGACCTTACTCATTTATTTTCAAACTTTTGGTGGATTGCAATATTGCATGCAATGTAGAATTAAAGAATGTAAGGTGAGCACTCTATGGAATGGGAAATAATTATGGTTTATATAAAATGCCCTTCTTAAAAATGAATTTATGATTTATATAACAGTAAATATTCTTGCATTTAAAATTATTCAATCATCTCACACATAATTTTCATCCTGATATGCTTCAGTTGGACTACACTCTATGGTTTTCACTTTTCACCTGTATATGTCTTACACCCCAATATTATTCTTTTGGTCGATTACCTGTTATTGATACGTTATCCGTGTGAATGTTGGGTACAACTATTGGATCCAATTTGCCATTACACAGGTTGCCCCAGTATCTGATGTGAACTCATTGGAGTCTGTCTGTTTGAACTCTCCTGAGAAAGAAGTCACACGGAGGTATTATCAAGAGTGATATAGTCTATTCTAAAATCATGTTGCATGCAGAAGATGTTATATTGTCTTTAAGCCCAATGGTTATTTCAGGTTTTTTTTTTTAGTAAGTGCGTGTGTGTGTGTATTTCTATTTCCTATATGCCATTGGATACCCTTTTTCTTAATTATCTAAGTCCTTCTTTACCTTCCTTTTCAAAATCCCAGCATCCATCCACCACCTTCCTTCGGCTCTTCTCCTAATCTTGAAGCTCTTGCTCTGGAAGCAAGCAAATCCCAAGTTCAGGAAGGGGATACTACTCTTCAACCTTCGGCAAAACTGTCAAGGTATATAGCACAGTAAGTTTCATACTTATCATTTTAGTTTCTCATGGAAGGATGATAAGTGATTGTACCTATAATGTGGTGTGCTGCTCCTAGTTATGATGAATTTATCTCTAAATTTCTTTCACTGACTGTTCACACTATTAACCTCTGCCATCATGGAAAGTTACTTTGAAGAATGAATTTATCCCAAAACTTTTTTAGTGAAGATCCTTATTGAAAGTTGGAATATTCAACTTTACTTAAAATCTTGAAGCAGAAAAAGTTACCTCATTGCCTATGTGTATATACACCGGTGTAGCTCACTTTTAAGTGTGGCTTAAACTTGTGTAGGCCCATGCATGAAATTACATTTTCAACAGTTGACAAGCCAAAGCTCCTCAATCAGGTATGTGATACGCTTTCCAATATACTTTATGTATACAGTTGGTTGGGAATTGGGATGTTGATGGGCTGTCAAAGTTCACAAATCTTCTATTTTATTAATTTTTTCTTCTTACAATATATATAACTTGTGAAACATATTGGTTTTTCTTCCCCTAAATGCTTGCAGTTGACTTCATTGCTAGCTGAACTTGGATTAAACATTCAGGAAGCACATGTCTTTTCCACTATTGATTGCTTCTCCTTGGATGTCTTTGTTGTTGATGGTTGGCCTTATGAGGTATATGTATGGCCTATCACATCTCAAAGTATATCAAGTGTATTGCTGCATGAAACCAGGTCTATATATCCTAGTCTGTTCATTCTTAAAAAATGATAGACTGTATAACTTTTTAAACCTTTTGTTCAGTATTGCTACTGCGTGAACAAAAACTAATATTGCCTCCTGCCTTCATTATTGATATGATCAAAGCTTCATCAGTTATTAGGTAGTGGGATATTAATTGCTTCCTGAAAATTTGTTTTGGCCCATGGGATGTTTTCAATAAAATTTGGTGTTACCCAACTAACAACTTATTGTATATTCTTTTACCCATTTTTCCCCCTATTTGCACAGCCCAAAAGACTGTTTGCTTCTGGTGTTTTATCACTTTAATAGGGACTAACAATGTTATTCTTTTTGAACCTACCTGTTTGTTTGTGCATTCATGTTCAAAGAATAAATTCTGGCAATAACTCCTTATCTTTTCAGGAAACTGAGCTACTACGAGCTGCACTGGAAAGGGAAGTTTTGAAAGTTGAGGTACCTTTTTTTTTTTTTTTCCTGCTCTTTGGTAAACCGTAAACATAATCAAATGTTCAGTATATTCTAGAGATTTCAATACATGCTGCTTGTTGCCTTGCAGATGAAAATCAACTTTGCTTTATTTATTTATTTATTTATTTATTTTTTTGGGAGGGGGAGAGAGGGCTGAGGATTGGTTATCTGATCTTTTGTTGCCAAATTGTTTCAGCAATGATAGTTTTCACTTGTAAATAGTCTAGACTCTTGCCCTCTCATTATTTAAAAATCTTTTTATCGTTGTATATCAATTTATGTTCCTTGGTTAATGCTTTGATGTCAATGCAGTGCCAATTTTGCAATAGGTGTATGCAATTTTCTCCTCTCTTTTTAAATTTTTAATTTTTTATTTTATAAATGTTTTTTTTTTGTTTAAAAAAATAAATTTAGATCAATTATCAACTGCCTTGTTTCTCCATGTGATTCTGTACAATGATTGACTAGGATTAAGTGTTATGCAGAAACACTGGTGGCAAAATAAAAATTCTTCGCAGTCATTGAGTGAAGGTGAGCATAACCATATGGTGATCAAATGTGAGCCTGATCACTTGACAATACTAAATGATGTTACTGATGTCTGGGAAATTGATCCTCAACTTCTAAAATTTGAGTACAAGATTGCGTCGGGTTCATATGGTGATCTGTAAGTTTTTCACATGCTAGACAATTTCATGGCACTGTATTTGTTTCCAATTAACTCATGTTTTTGTTTGTTCTAGATACAAAGGCACATACTGCAGTCAGGAAGTTGCTATCAAAATTTTGAAGTCTGAACGTGTGAACACAGAATTGCACAAGGAGTTTGCTCAAGAAGTGTATATTATGAGGTTTCTCAAAACTCATGTTAAACTCTTACTGTTTTATGAGAAAGAAGGCTGCCTGCATAAGGTTTTCTTAGCTCATAGATAAGTTCTTCATTTTTGTTTAATACAGTAAACTTCTTCAAAGCTAATGCAATTGTCATGAAAGTGTCTTTTACTGTGCTATTCAGTCTTCTTCTCTGGATTAGTACTTACTCTTTAAAACTATTGTACACTTGTACTATGTGTTATTTGGTGAGATTTTCATAGGTTTTAAACACAGCCTAACTTTTAGTCAGTTCTATACCACTTTCCAGCTGCAGCTTGTCTGCATAATAACCTATATTCCCTCTTTCAGTATTGGTTTCCTCCCACAAATGATGGGGATAGGCTGTTTCAATGGCTAATCACAATATCTGCAACATGTGACTCTGATGCTTGCCTTGTATTCAACTAATCTATGTATTTCTTAATGCTTCTATCTTTTTAAGATGTCCTTGTACTCAGGCTTGACTATTTTCTAATGCTTGCAGAAAAGTTCGACACAAAAATGTCGTGCAATTCATCGGAGCTTGCACTAAGCCTCAAAACTTGTGCATAGTTACAGGTGTTTCTCAATAGACTAGTAATGTTCTTGTAGCTTATTCCAGCTGGGTTTTGTTAGAAACTGAATTGGTGGAACTTAGGGTGTGTTTGGTTCGCACAAGGGAATCAGAATCGGAATCGGAATGAGAATCGAATACTTGGTAACGGTAATAGGTTTTGGTAAAAGTATTTTGCATGTTTGGTAGTAGGGTGGAATTGGAATGATTACCAATATTGATGTTTGGTTATGTATGACCCTATAATGAAAATAAAGGTTTTAAAAATACAAAAATAAAAAATTAAGGCAATTGATCCTAATATAATGACATCCAAAGCACTAATATGAACAAAAAAAATCAAAACAAAAATCTAAAAGCATTAATCCAAACGTAAAAATCAGATTACCAATAAGATGAAATGATACCCGTTTTTAATTAGGGAATGAGGTTTTTAATTGAAGGGTAATCAAATCTCATAGTTGTGTTTTAAAAAGTTGTCAACCAAACACTAAGTATGATTTTGATTTTCATTCATGGTATGTAAACCCATGAACCAAACACACCCTTAATTTTCATTATAGGCTTTGTTCAAGTATTATCTCCATTATATTTCATTATTAATTGTAGAATACATGTCTGGAGGAAGTGTATATGACTATTTGCACAAACAAAAGGGAAGTTTCAAACTCCCGGATTTGCTTAAAGTAGGAATTGATGTGGCAAAAGGGATGAATTACCTGCACCAGAATAACATTATACACAGGGATTTGAAAGCTGCCAATCTTTTGATGGATGAAAATGAAGTAAGAGTATACTTTTAACTTTTTTCCTCCTTGCTCTATATGACTATTGTTTTCAGTTCCGGTATGTAATTATTACTGATATACGGAGTAATTGATTTGCTTTTTATAGTTTTTTTTAGCATTGCTAATTTCCAGTTGTTTCTTACAGTTTATTTGAATTAAATGCACATGATTTTGACTTTTAAAATATTTTGTGGATGCTGTTTCAGGTTGTCAAAGTGGCTGATTTTGGTGTTGCCAGAGTTAAAGCACAAAGTGGAATCATGACAGCAGAAACTGGGACATACCGTTGGATGGCCCCTGAGGTACGTATTCTTTGTCAAATTAGGAACGGGAAGTGGATAATTGTTTACTCATACAATGTGTAATTGCCACAGGATGGGATTAGGTAGAGGGAAAATTATCTCAATGTGGGATACTTATCTTATGATAAAAAGGGGGGTTTTGGCATTTCAAACACAATATAGGCTAATCATGTTGAGTATGTTATTGCCTTATCCTGTGCTATCAAACATGGATATAGATGATCAATGCATTTTAGTGCATGGAGTTCTTTTCCTACAATGGATATGGTTTATTGGGCTGGCTGGCCAGGCTTTGTCTTCAAGTTTCTAAATAATTTGGATTTCATATACACTTAATTTTGCCAATTGATACCTGGTTGAAAGTATTAGTAATTTGTTTCAGTGCTCAAAATAAGAAGTGAATGGTCATAAAATCTGGTAGCAACTTAATTCTCACCCATCTAGTCTCAAATAAAGGTTGCACATCCACAGAAATGTTCAATTATTAATTGGCATTTGATGAGCTTTTAATTTCCTGCTCTGATTCATGTTTAAATCAAGTTTGAGAGAGTGTCTTGAAAGTGAGATTACTATACCTTGGGTAGGCCAAACACTTAAAAGTCACGTACACCCACTGATTGAGTAGATGCTTTGGCGTTCAGAGAACAAAAGAGCATGCATTCCTTATATTTGAGAAGCTTGGTTTAGTTGATATCTACTTTTTAATGTAATTACCAAACCTGCATTTGCTTATAGCTGCTCTTTTCCCTTGAAGGTTATAGAACACAAGCCCTATGATCAAAGAGCTGATGTTTTCAGTTTCGGCATTGTGTTATGGGAGTTATTGACTGGAAAGGTACATGATGCTGAAATTAGCTTTATTGTTTTTCAGTTCATTCTGCTAATACTCTCTTATTTTGACTTGCCAGCTTCCATATGAGTACCTAACACCATTGCAAGCTGCTATTGGTGTGGTCCAGAAGGTAATGCTTCTTTTCTTAATATGACTTTTTTTTTTTTTTTAAATCATATTTCCGTTGCATGGAAATATTTTGCATATCTATATATACATATATGATATAAGGAAGGAACCTTTGTCACCTAGCATGATGTGGTTTTGCCAGAAATAATCTCCCCAAATCCCGCATTGGATACATTTCACATATTAGTGGCGGCTCACAAATAATTTACTTTAAGAATTAAGATGAATATATAATGGAGGACAGGAGGAGGGAGGGTGGAATGTTATTAAATATATTGTGTAGGTGGGTGGTCTATATATTTATTAGAAAGTAAATGTACAAGGTACTGGGAAAATTTTTATCCATAGTTGTATCCCAACGTTAATGACTCCAAATGTTGGAGTTGACGGTTGGTTAAACAATCTGAAATTGTCTAAGGATTTTTAATCCCTTCATTATTTGTGAAAGTGAAAGAATATATTATGTCTGTCACGATTTTAACCAAAAGGCTGGTTAGTATGTAATTGGGTTGCATATATATATATATATATATATATATATATATATATATATATTCAGGGACTACGACCTACTTTACCCAAGCAAACTCATCCCAAGCTTGCTGAGCTGCTTGAGAAATGCTGGCAACACGATCCTACTTGTAGACCTGATTTTTCTGAGATTACAGAAAGTTTGCAGCAAATGGCAAAGGAGGTATGTAAGGCATATTAGTATTAGTAGTTACTAGTTTTTGGATAAACACAACAATCATGACATTGACACTGGTATATATATATATGTGTGTGTGTGTGTTAATTAATTATTGTGATGTCCTGATACGTGGAGGTAGCAGGTAGGAGACGAAGGACATGATCGGCGCAAGCAGAAACCTTCTGGAGGATTTTTGTCTGCCCTCAGACACAGACACCGTTGACTAGTTGTACAATGTTAGTTTATACATACATACAATCATACATACATACCTTGGACGCTTCCTAGCTTGTTTTATTTATCTATGGTTTGCAGGTTTGATGTTCCGCCAGCAACGGAGAGTGACAATGCCATTCGATCATTCAGACCCATTTGATTCGCTCGCTGGAAATATTTGAGTGGAAATAAAATTAAAATTAAAATTAAAATTTCATAGAAAAGCAATTACTAGAAATATTGATTTCATTGTTTGGTTAGTGAAAAAAAAAAATTACTGAGAATATTGATTTTATTGTTTGGTTTGATTTGGAATTGTAAGGAATAATGAATAGATAAAATTATCATTTTAGTCCTTCAAGTGTTCCTAACTGTCAATGTAGTTCTTAGTTTTCAATTTTAATCAATTTCATTCTTGAATTGTTTAAAATTTCAACAATTAAACATTTACAAGGACCAAATGTCCAAATTGATGAAATTTTTAAAATCTGAAAATCACCATTTTGATCCTTGAAAGGGTTTAATTGATGAAATTTTATCAAATTGGTTGAAATTGAAAATTAGGAATTACATTGACAGTTGAGAGACCAAAATGATGATTTAAATATCTATATGTCCCTATATAATAATAATAGTGATAATAAAGTAAGAATAAATCACAAAGACAAAATAGTCATGTAAGTCACTTTTGTTTCCAAGTTATGTGAAAAACAAAATACCATCTCTCTCCTTAGAAAAATTTTCATGAATCCAAGTGAAAGAAAATTTGCTTCAAATTTAAGGAAAAACATTTTCAAGATTTTTTTTTTCATTCAACCAAACATCTCCTTATTGGCGTTGACACACCGCCTCCATTGAGGCTCATACCCATAACTTTCCATTTGAAAGAGTTACTTCATGCTGCTTGACCACAATGTTTTTGACTTTTATACACAACTTTAATCTCATTTAGTAATAAATTAAAAAGTAGGAATTTGCTCCATTTAAATAAATGAAAAACCCATGTAACATACTCAAAGCATGATCGAGTATATATAATTAACTAGTTACCACACGTGCATTGCGTGAATAGTCTGATACTCAATGTGTATTTTTAAATTAGTGTATTAGAACTTATCAAAGTATCATTCAGTATTTTGGCGTATATCAATGCAAGATTATCAATTTTTTCATAAAAGTAAATATTTCAAGAATGCATAACTATAACATGTGCAGAAATGTTGGATTAACTGGTGCAATAACTATTTTAAAGGGAAGCACACTCACTGTATAGTACCCTAAGCGTAGTTTTTGCAACACAAAATTATATTAATTAGCGTGATTCATGGCTTCATGCTTCATCTTGTAGTCACTTTCGCCAGAAATGAATTTTTGATTTGATCTAGTCCTTGGTGTGCTTCACTGCAATAAATGATATAAAAGAGGGTAAAATAGGAAAAATAAAAAAATATTGAAATCAAAATAATATGAACCATTCATTTCAACAAACAATTACAACAATAAATTTTAATTCACGTTAGGGGCGTAACTTTATTTGCTCTTATTAGATTTGTATATAGATGTAGATACTTGATTTATGTGGGGAAATTGACTGAAATAGGCATATTTTATGAGTAGCAAAAATGAGTAACTTTCAAAAATATGGACAGAGGAAAAACTCGATTGGGACTTGAGTTTCTAGTAAAACAAAAAACAAGTCCCACTTGATTTTGTCAAATTTATGAATTTTTTTTCTTGAAATATGATAAATGCAAGTCATACTTGCATGACTTGCATTTGTCAAAATAAATACGAGAAACACAAGTTTAACTTGTGTGTCTAAATCTCACCAGAAAAATATTTCCAACATAATTTAGGACTAGTGCACTTGCATTTTTCGTAATTTGCGAGAAACGCAAGTCACAAGTCACACTTGTTTGTCCCAACTAAGAAAAAATAAATAAATAAAACTCTAGTGTGTACTGTACGACAAACACAATTATGACCTGCGTTTTTCCTTTTAATTTGTGTCCACCCCCTTCAACTATAAATAGTTAAGTGTTTCATCTTCAGTTGTGCTTGTTGTTTAGTGTTTTTTTTTACCCTTAACACATATTTATTTTTCTATACAATTATGAGTTCATGCAAGAGGCGACCAATTGTTGAACTTCAATTAAAACTCACCACATATATATATATATATATATATATATATATATATATATATATATATATATGCAAGGCTTGACCAATAGAGCTAATGGTGGATTGGTGGGAGGTATTTTCTTTTACTTCTTTTCCCTTGCACTTATTGCTTATAATTTTTCAGTTATTGACTGATAGGGCTTATACATGCACAACCGAACATACATGAGATAAATCAGCCGGAACCAATCAGAGCCAAACAACATTGGGACCCTTTGGAACCGATAGGATAATTGGGCATGCAGGATGTACTCAACTCGGAGAGCCGATTCGAAGAAACCAAGGGCCATGTAACGATCACATCCGGGCTGCATATTTATCTTGGCACCACCCTATTTAAGAAGTAGCAATTATGGGGTCAAAGTGCTTATGAAGTCCTTGTACTATAGTGTTTTGTTCAATTTAGTCCTTCTACTTTAATTTTATTCAATTTAGAGCAACCCAATAGGGGTTCTTTATTGGTTTTTGGAATAGTAAAAAACTGAAGAGTTGGTTTTTATCAAATGGGGAACATGGTATTTTGTCAAAAAAATCTCCTGCAAATACATGATTTTTGCATGAGAAGAAGAAGAAAAAAAAAAAAAAAAAAAAAAAAAAAAAAAAAGAGCGAACGAGCATTTGGAGCGCACTGCGCATGATTGTGGTAAAAATGAATGATGGTGAGTGTATGAGTGTGTTATGTCGCCTTCAGGGGATTGGATTTATGGCACGCAATATGCAATCACAAGCAACTAGGCACTAGTATAAGGAAACCAACAAGAAGCAAAGCAAATCATAACGAAGTTAAGGCTACGGTAACTAAACAAAACAACACTAACACATATTAACAAGAGATGAACACGAAATAAAGAAATAGGACTCAAGCTAGGGAGCATTATCATCTAGATACCTCAACAACCTATGAGATTAGGGAGAACAAATAACCAAAGAATCAAGTGGGAATGCACGTAGGTATCCTAGTTTACGAACCACTCTCGTGATTAACAAACAAGGATTAGAACAAGGAATGCCTCACTCTCGGGGTGAATCAACTCCAAGCTCTTCAAGCATAAAAAACATCTAAAGCCCCCAATTTTCCCTATTTTCATAGGAAGAAATCGGTCTATGCAAGGGGTGGCTTGAATTCATCACCCAACTCTTGTTGAGGCAAGGAATCCTCCAAAAACAAGCTAATGAATGTGTACATCAAACATTAACAAGATATAAATACAAAACCTTCACAAACACATGAACCCTAGGTTGGAGTTCTTCCCTTTTTTTTTTTTTTTTTGTAATAATTACAAATCAAGCATCAAGATAGATAATACAACCCTAACTCAAGTCCATAAGCTAACTACTCATTATTAAATAGCATAAAGAACACAAAAACATAAGTAATAAACATAAATCTTGCAAAAGAAAGAGATAAAAGGAAGGAAAACTTCTATATTGAAAATGAATGGTGGAATCTTGAAATGTTGGAATCCAAGCTTCAAATCCAAGATTACAAGCTTCAAAAGTGTTAAGAAACCTAAATCTAAGCCTAATCTAACCTAAAAATATGAAGGGAGGTGAATGAGAGTTCTAGGGTTCTAACAAAAGTCAAAACCGTGTAGAAATGAGGAAAATCTCCCTTAAATAGTGAACAGAGCACAATGGTACTGCCTTAGGGACGGCCGTACGCCAGAGGGTACAATTTTTGGTGCCTTTCCAGTGAACACTGGATCGGGAGAATATATTCGTACTGGCCAAGGGATGGGGGTACGCAAGGCAGTACGAGGCTCTTGGAAACAGAATTATGTACACTTGTCTTGACTTCTAGGCTATTTTTCACCCCTAAAACCATTTTATAGGCACTTGTGGTCTTCAACAAAGTTGTAGCCCTTTATGTTGGATTTCCAATGGTGCAAGAATCACTTCATTTGGACATTCCTAGGCCGAGATATGGTCGAAAAACCGAAGAGTGTCTGAAATGAGCGAAAATTACAATGTCTTGATCTTTTGCTCCTCTTTTGTTTTGGTTTGCCCAAATGACTAAAACCATTGAATACACCACTCTTAGGCTCCCTTGGAAGTATTTTGTCCATCCTCTTAACTTCTCATTGGCTCTCATGGACTCCTAATGCATCCAAAACACTCCATTTGACTCCAATGCCCACCAAAATGCCTGAAAATACTCATCTTTGTTTCCAAACAAAATTCCTTACAAAATAACACAATTTAATCATAATCTCATGAAATTTGGAATGATCTATAAGCAAAATGACTTAGTTAAATGGAGGAAAATATAAACAAATAAGCACTTATCAGCGCACCCCAGCGGACGCGTGTTTACCACGCGCCAGTTGGGGCACTTCTTGTCCAGGTTGAGCCGAAAGAAAAGCATAGAAGGGTGGAACCCATCACCTTTACATATGATGGTCTCCTGGTGGTGTGATATAGCAAAATAGTGATAGTGAATGTACGAGTTTACAATGTCTTTCCGTAGGAGATTGGTGCCATGGCACGTACTTGTATAATTGCCTAACTTCGAAACACTAAAGCCTTGAATCCATAAGAATCCAAGCACACTCATAGACATGGATGTGTAAATCAACATAAAACAACACACTTAATATATGAAATGACACAATAAGAAAAGATAGAACTCAAGATAGGAAATATCACATTCTATATGCTATAATAACATATGGGGTTAGGGAGAACAAATAATCAATGGATCAAGATATAGTTAAAATACTAAGATGTCGACATGTTGTTCGAGAATTGCAATGCTTTGATCTTTTGCTCCACTTTTGACTTGGTTTGCTCATATGACCAAGAACATTGAAAACACCATTCCTTGACTCTCTTTGAAGTATTTTATCCATCTCCTTAGCTTCTGCTTGGCTTCCATTGACTTCAAATGCATCCAAAATGCTCCATTTAACTCCAATACCTTCCAAAATGTATGAAAAATATAGTTTTTCTTTTTAGCTTCAAGTGAGAGATATTGTACCTAATTGCACAAACGAAGTAAATAAGAGTTCTTTTGACATGATATTTATATTTTGGAGCTTGAAAATGGGATTAAATATGGGGTAAAATGCAAATAAATATTAACTTATCATTGTGGACGATCACCTTAGCAAAGTCTTGGTGGTTACTATTGACATTATAGGAGTGGATGCTGAAAGGGTCCTAGTTGATACCGGGAGCAACATGAATGTTTTAAATGTTGGAGATAATGTGTCTAGTGACATCCTATCATTTACAAAGAGGCGATATTAGATATCAATTTTAGAATGTGGAACATCTATTTTGACGAGGTAGCCAAATTGTGGAGATGTTCAATATGTTATATTCTAAGAAAGGTTTTATTACTTTTCAAGCATGAAATCTATCTCTCTAAAGTTTGTGTCCTGACACAACTGAAGATAGAGATCACGTAAGTAAAATATCATATGCTTTGACTATTGGAAATTTTATATATGTGATGTTATGTACAAGATCTGATGTTTCTCATGCAGTGAATGCCACTTGCAGACATTAGTCAAATCTAGGTGAATAACAAAGGAAATCAGTTAAGTAATTAAGAGTATAGTCTTAACTGATGAAAATCGAGTATTAAAGATTGAAGGATACACATATTCTAATTTTCTATCAGACCCAGATGGTAGAAACTCTACATCTTGTAATAGTGGTGCAGTCAATCGGAAGAGTTCCAAACAGGAAATGATTGTTGATTCAACCACTAAAGCTGAGTATGTTGTTCCTATCATCCCCTAAGAGAGTTTGTTGGAAATGGTGATATAGCAATGCATATAATAGCATTTACGGATAACCTAGCAAATTCGTTTTCTATACCACTTAATCAATAGCAATTAGATCGGCATCTTGAGAAGATGAGTATTACCGATTGACTCTAGTGCAAGTGGGAGACTGTTAGACATGTATGCCTTAGAAGCCAACATTGGTTCATTTGAGAATATATGTTATTGTATGGTTCTGGAATTTAGTTTCATTTTTCCACGCACACTAATTTCATTATAGCAACACTAGTATTATTTTAATTATAGTACAGTTTAATTTGACAATAATGTGTTATGTTTTTTAGTTTCATTTTTCATATACACTAGTTTCATTATAGTAATAATACTAAAGTATCATTTGAATTGTACTACAGTTTTATTCGACGATCATGATCCACGCAGCTGTATAACAATTGTTAAAGAGAGCAAGTGAAAAAAGATATTTTAGCCAAATAATAATAAGAAGAAGAAAAATCGCATCTTTAGTCCCTGAGTTTTAACAAGTTCCGATTCAATCCCTAAGTTATGGTCGTATCCGAGTTTAGTCCCTCCGTTATGAGTGAAGTGGCGAGTTTGGTCCCTAGCGTTAATATTCTGCATGCAGGTAACGGAAAACATAAAAATAATTTAATAATAAAGGGGTAAAATAGAAATTTCAAATTATAACCCCATTCTTATGTTGAAACTCATGCGCAACCGTCATTCTTTTCTTCTTATACCTACAATCGAAGCCTCGAATGTCTTTTTCTTCCCCAAGTTCTAAAATCTCAAATTCGTCCACTTCCAAGCTGCGAAATTCACAAGTAAGTTGTTTTTCTATTTTATATGTTTAAATAAATGATCAATATTCTCCGTATTGATGAACTAATTTAGCAATTAATTATATGATGTCATCTCTTAGTTGTGGTACTTTATCTTTCCCTCAATTTGGCGATAATATTCTATATAAATGTGATGATTTATTACCTATCAAAATGTCATGAAATTATGCTAATCGAGGAAAAAGATACCAAACTTGTCCATGTTATGGAACAAATTTGTGTATTTGTCCAAAAATTGTAATTTAAGTTATTTTTTTATAAATAGAATTGAAATATTGAAATTTGATTTTTTTTAGAAAAACGGGAGTAGGGTTTCTTCGCTGATTATATAAGCAACTTAGGATTTTGTGGATTTGAGGGAAAGTATTTTGGCTAAGTTTACAAGTTTTAATTTATTAAGGAATTTACAGCACGTTTGGTTCACGGAATGAATTTGGAGGGAATAGGAATGCTATTCCACACGGAATGGAATAGAATAGGAATTGTATTCTGTTGTTTGGTTGGCTGAAGGAATAGACTTTAGTAATTGTATTCCAGTGTTTGGTTGGTTAAAGGAATAGAAATGGAATAGATTTTAATGACATAAATACCCTTATACACAATAATAATAATAATAATAATAATAATAATAATAATAATAATAATAATAATAACAATAATAATAATAATACGTTATCTTTATTAAATATATACATTTATATAATACGTTATATTTATTAAATAAATATAAATATTATATCATATGCAAAGGGTATTTTTGGTATTTGTGATATAAAAGCTATTCCCAAAGGCATGGGAATAGCAAATACCAAGGCTCCCTAAGAATGGTTATTCCCCTTGCGAAGGTAATAACTTATTCCTAGGCATGTTATTCCCATATGACAAAATGATCCAACCAAAGGATGAAATAGGTCTATTCCAAGGAATGTTATTCCATTCCTGACCTATTCCATGAACCAGACATGCCATTAATTCTTTATCCATGGAATTAACTTTGTCAACACACCACTAGCGTCAGGGACCAAACTTGTCACTTCTCTCATAACTGAAGGACTAAAAACAGAGACTGAGTCGTCACTACGGTTATAACTCAGGGACCAAACTCGTCATTTTCTCATAATAATAATAATAATAATAATAATAATAATAATAATAATAATAATAATAATAATAATAATAATATGTTTATGACACATATTATTGCCTCCAACCTAACCTTAACTATAAGTGCTCCACGTACTCTAACGTTGACGGTGCTTCCTACAAAATTAAATAATTTCAATTCCCATGATGAATGATTCTTTTCTCCCACTTCCATTCCTCCCCACGTAGTTCTACCTCAGAGGAGAAAAAAAAACAATACAATAAAAGAAAAATTTGATAGATTAAGAATGGATCGCTTCCCTTCTTCGTTTCGAAAATCTTTAAAGTCTCACGTTTCCTTTAAAAAACAACGACCAAGAGGAATCTACGGTAGTAATGCGGATGACGACGATCACGAAGAGGACTACCGCCCAATACTCTTCGCCAACCGCCACCGCGACGACGTCACGAATTCTTCCGATGAGGGCTCCTCCATCATGAAGCGTTCTTCCCTCAATCCCGACGACGACCGGCCTGAGGTCGTCGTCAAGATAGATGGTGATAGCAGCAGCAGTACGAGTCGCGGCGTGGTATGGGACGACAATTTGGGAGGTGATGGAATTAGAGGGGTCCAGCGCAGCAAGAGCAAAAGCAAGGATGCGTCGGAGGATCCGCCGTCGAGGTTGATAGGGCAGTTTTTGAATAAGCAGAAGGTGGGTGGGGGTGATATGTGCCTGGACATGGACTTGGAGATGGATGAGTTGCAGCGTCATCGTCGTCACAGCGGTAACGACAGCAGTTGTTCCGCCACACCCCCTGATCATCACCAACACAACAACATTCATAGTAATCAAACCACTAATCGCGTTCCTACCACGTCCAGAGATCTAAAAGTTCAATTCCTGCAGGCGGGGGCGGGGTGTTCAACGCCAAGCAGAGTGGTAGATATCATCGCGGCGGAGGCGGATCAAGCTGAAAACGAGCAAAATGCAGAGAATTCCTCATCATCGTCAACGTCGGATGATGATGAAGGAGGAAGGGTGATTGAACATCAACCGCAATACAGCAGGAGAAGGGCATCGGGCGTGATTTCGAGGCGTCATGAGATTGGAGACGAGCAAGTGGTTAGATGCACTTCTTCGTTCCAGAGGAGGGCTGGTAACTCCTTCGCGTCGAGGATGATCAGTACTAAAACAAAGTCGAGGCTAATGGACGAGCCGCCTAATGTGGCGGAGATCAAGAAGTCGGCGAGGTTCGGGAAGTCGGTTCCGATGAGGTCAGAAATGATGGGGAGAGGAGGAGGTGGAGGTGGAGGTGGAGGTGGGGGAGAAGAGGTTGAAGAAGAGGATCCTCTGTTGGATGAGGATATTCCGGATGAGTTAAAGAAAGAAAAGTTGAACGCCTTGACAGTGATTCAATGGGCGAGTCTTGTGATCATAGTCACGGCTCTGATTTGCACGCTGAGGATTGGGAAGCTCAAGGGGCTGAGGCTGAGGGGGCTGAGGCTGTGGAAGTGGGAGGTGCTAATTCTTGTACTCATATGCGGGAGACTGGTATCGGGGTGGGCAATAAGGGTGGCGGTGTTCTTCATAGAGAGGAACTTTTTGTTAAGAAAAAGGTTGTTGTATTTTGTGTACGGAGTGAGGAAGGCTGTACAGAACTGCATATGGTTGGGGCTGGTGATCGTAGCGTGGCGCTCAATGTTTGACAAGAGATTGGAAGGGAATAATGAGTTTCTGCAGATGGTGAATAAGTTGATGGTGTGCATGCTGATAGGGATAATGTTATGGCTAGTTAAGACGCTGATGGTTAAAGTGCTAGCGTCTTCCTTTCATGTCAGCAAATTCTTCGACAGAATTCAAGTGTCGCTGTTCAACCAGTACGTAATAGAGACTCTGTCGGGGCCAGCCTGGATTGAGATACAGCGTCAGAGGGAAGAGGAGGAGAGGATATTGGCAGAGGTGAGGAAGCTACAGAGTGCTGGGGCGAGGTTGCCTCCGGAACTCAAGCCGGCGGGGGCTGCTTTTAACAGAATCAACAGTAATAGTAATAGTAATAATAGTAACAATAGTAATAATAGTAATATAGGAATAGGAGGAGGAGGAGGAAAATCTGCACACATGAGAGGAGGAGGATCAGAGGAGCATGGAGGAGGAGTTGCAGCTGCAGCTGCTCCTGCTCCCGCTATATCAATTGATCATCTACACAAGTTAAACCCCAGGAATGTTTCGGCCTGGAATATGAAGAGGTTGGTGAAAATAGTGAGGCACGGGGTACTGTCTACCCTGGATGAGCAAATAAATTGTACCGCACAAGATTACGACGACTCCGCTAACCAGATCAGAAGCGAATATGAAGCCAAAATTGCTGCAAGAAAGATATTTCGAAATGTGGCCAAGCCAAAGTCCAAGTAAGTAATTAAGCTACCTACCGGCCTGCTCCCCGATTTCTCTCTGGATCTAATGCCCTCCTCCAATTCAATTCCATTATATATATTATTATGCAGTTTCATCGTCATGAACGACCTGAGGCGCTTCTTGCTTGAAGAGGAGGCTGTGCAGGTTATGAATCTGCTGGATGGATCACCCAATTGCGAAAGGATCAGCAAAGCATGCCTTAAAAACTGGGTGGTTGGTATATATATATTATATTATAGTCGATCTGATCTGATCTGATCTAATCTAGGGTTTGAATTGAATTGAATTATATATATATATATAGCAGCAGGCTAGTTATTAGATATTATATATATAGCTGCAATGCAATTAATAATAATAATAATACTGAATAGGTAAAAGCATTCAGAGAAAGAAGAGCACTGGCCTTGACGTTGGACGACACTAAAACAGCTGTGAAGAAACTACACCAGATGCTGACCGTGTTAGTGGCCGTCATCATTATTCTCATCTGCCTCGTAATACTTGGGATCGCCACCAGCAGGGTTCTACTTTACATAAGCTCTCAGGTTGTGATTGTGGCATTTATATTTGGGAACACGTGCAAGACAGTCTTCGAAGCCATAATCTTCTTATTCGTGGTGCATCCATTCGACGTTGGGGATCGGTGCGAGGTGGACGGAGTTGAGCTCATAGTGGAAGAAATGAACATCTTAAGCACCGTGTTCCTCAGATTCGACAACCAGAAGATAGTGTACCCAAACAGCATTCTAGCAATGCGGCCTATAGGCAACTTCTACAGGAGTCCAGACATGGGAGATGCGGTGGATTTCCTAGTCCACATGGCCACGCCCATGGAGAAGATCAAAGCCATACATCAGAGAATAGTAAACTATGTGGAGAACAAGAAGGAGCACTGGTACGCGTCGCCAATGGTGGTGATGACCAGCATGCCGGATGTGCACAAGGTCAAAATGTCTGTGTGGCTCAGACACAGAATCAACTGCCAGGACGCGGGAGAAAGGTGGGGACGAAGATCTCTGTTGATTGAAGAGCTGGTTAAAATATTCAAGGAGATAGACATAGACTACCGCCTTTATCCCATGGACATTAATGTCAGGGCTATGCCTCCCATTCAGTCCACCCGACTACCGCCTAAATGGCAACCTCCCAATCATAATCCCATTATGCCCATGACTGCTGCCGCTGCTGCCACCGCCGCCTCCGCCTCCGCCTCCTCCTCCGACGCCGGACTGCCCCCAATTAATTACAGTAATTCATTATAACTAACTTATTAACACTCCCTACTTACCTCTCAGCTCATCTATTACTTACATATATAATACCTAATACCAGCTTCCATCTTTACGTACTTCAATCTACATCACGTAACTACACTACATCTCTCTATATATATATATGTGTGTGTGCGCGCCGGCAGATCAGATGTACTAATACCAACCAACAATTTGTTAATATCTATCTATTTATATAGTATATATTTAAAGAAATAGTTACATTTTGTAGCAAGGTAAGGTATTTATCATAATCAAGATAAAATTTTGTAATTAATTAGTTAATAGAATTTTTCTTTAGGAATTTTCTGATAGATAGATATATGCAATGGTTGGATGCTCTGCAAGCAAGCAACTTAGCTTTAATTTGTTGGGACTTAATATTATTAATTCATCCATCGTCTGTCAAGTCAAAGAATAATTTAATATAATTTAAATGTTTTAAGTGTAGTAAAAAGTTGCTCCGTATATAATATAGAAATGGATGATGAAAGAGAAATATATTTATATATTCCAACTTTAACAATAAGTGTAGTAAATACTCCGTTAGATCCAACTCTTGCTCTGGATCGGAAAATTCATGTTTAAAACTTCAATTTCACTGCTAGATCAGAGTTGAGTTTATGTATGTGTGTCTGTCTTTGAGTGAAAGAAAGCAATGCATTTTCCTACCTAATATAAATATATACTCACACTCAGTACACAACTCTATATTTATGTACGTCTGTCTTCAAGAAATTGCTATAATAATAATCATAATCATAATAGCGATCCACACCACACTGCCACAATTTTGTACTTTAATTCACACATAACAAGTTGCGAAACACAAGTAAACCATTGCACTAATTAAAGAACGGCAACCTCAGAATTACATACATAACTTGGTCACCAACTCAATTAGCCAGTAAGTATACATTATTGCCCCTTGGTATGGAAACCCCTCCTGCTTCCAATCCATGGATGACGCAGCTGCCCGCATGACTGTAATTAAGTAAACCCTTCTCTGCAAATACTATATATATATATATATATAAAGTGCATTTTGTTGCAGGCGTCTCATTTCTGCACCACACTTGTAACAATCCAGTTGACCTACCACCACAACTTCTGAGTTAGGATGCCTTTTTCACTCTTACAATACAAGAAAGAAACTAAGACACAAATGTATACCGCAAAAACTTACAATGTTGTTATCTGGACTTCTCAAATAGAAACCTTGGATTGCAATCACAGCAATATTTGATGTTATGAGAACAAAAATACAAAGAGAATGCTTTCCGATCCATTCCAACAAGAAGAATAACTTTCTCAACCCATATACGTCAATCTTTGCCACATACCAAACACCAAAAAATGCACGTCAGTTGGATGATTGTACTACAACTACTACAACAACATCAAACTATCTTGCAGGTATACTATATTAAAGCTTTTCATCCTCATTAAATTTCTCTCTTCTTCCCCAACTCTTTCTTTTTTACCATTTTCCACAGTTAATGAGCAAATATTTTGTGTTGTGAGTCAGAGTTCAGTTTCAAGACTCACCAATATATACAAAATGGAAAATGTGATTCCAGCAGTTGCCGTCGTTACCAGCATGTAACTTATTGTATACAAAGATTTGTTTAGAGGGATACCTGAAAGACTCACAAATGTCATTGGGACTTTTTAAATTAAATCTATAGTTTTATGTCTCACTTGATATACTAGAACACACTAAGAAAAGCTCAAGAGAGACATACATACCGAGCAAGGCTAAGAACAATCCAAGAACCAAAAATGGAAATGAAACAAGCGACCAATTGTACAGCCTTTCTTTATGGTCCTGCAAAACAACTATGACTATCAGCACACAAAGTTGCATATTCCAATAACCAAACTACATAGGTTACTGCAGATGCATCACCTTCAACTGTACAAGAATGTGACCATAATGGAGTCCAATAATGCAGGTGACAGCAGATGTTAGTGAGCTGCTCAAAGGGAAATAGAAAAAAAGTGCTGTCATTTCTTATTAAGTTTAAGAATAAAGAGGAGTGAATTCATCTTAATTTATGTTTCTGAGTATCCAAAAAAAAAAAAAGTTAAACAAAAATGGCAGGAGTTGTAGATCGGGAAATCTCAGGCACTTTGAATTTTTGAATTGAGGAAGGATTGCAAATAGACAGAATCATTTTACAGGCCTTCAGAGAGAGGAGAAACCGAGAAAGGAAAGACTGAATTTGTTACCTTAAAATACCTTCAGGTTCAAAGGGAGCATGACACCAGGAAGGTGGATAGGATATTTTGCATTCCTACAAATCACAGTATTAGTTGTATTGGGAAAACTTGACATATGAACCTGACTTTCAATATGGTATCTTGGTGGTAAAGTTACCTTCAGATTTCTATATACAGGCTTTGCATAGAGATGACCAATTCCAAGAATAATACGATCTATCATTCCAGCAGGATTACAGGCTGGTCCCATATCACCTCTTACAGAACAGTTAACCTGTAAGTTCAAAAAGAAAATGTCCTATTTCATTCTTGATGACAAGATTAAGGCATTTAAACAAAGAATGGAATTCGGATAATAACAAAAAACAATACTTCATTCTTAAGGTATTGCTAAGTTTGGTGAGAATAACCGAAATCCATCCCTAGAAGCACAAATTACTATACAATATGTCAATCTCAATAAGCTAATCTAACCTTGTAAATATAGCTTTCGCTGGATGAATCAAAGGAAGCTGACTGCGGTAAACTGAATTGCCAATCGGGTACATACAACCCATACGATAAGCCCGTATATATAGCAGATAGTGCAAATGCAGTGAACCTATAAACAAAGGAATGAAAAACCAAATGAATAGAAATAGCTATATAGGGGGGGGGGGGGGGGGGGGGAAAGAACATGAAACACCTAGAAACCAAGCAAGCAAAGAAAATATTCTCAATTAAGTTGATTGTGGAGACAGATCAGACATGCAACTTTCTAAAACTAAAGGATCCTTTCTGACAGGCATTAAAATTGGATAGTATAACTCTCTTGAATTATTTTGAGTTTGAGCCACTAATCACAATAACCTTAAATCTATGCCTGTCAGAAACGTCAATCCTATTTTATTTTACTTCCAATCACTGTGCATCTTCCTTAATTGTATGACATCCATGATAACTTCAGCTACCAGCAACTTACCAATGCCAAATATAGTTCATGAAGAAACTATCTTTTTTTCTCTTTTCATATGGATCCCATATCTCCAGCAAAGCAGCTACAATGTGTCCAACAGATATCCTCTGTACAAAACGATAATGAATGAGGATCCATGTTCTCCCCAATCCTGATTGCATTGGTGGAGAAGTTTAACAGAATAAAATGACAAGATAATCTCCCATCCAATCAAACATGTTCCTCCCAAATATAGGAAGAAACCGGGGAGAAAAATATTTGCATAAGTAGCACAATAACTAGTCGGAATAAAAATCAAAGGGACCTGCAAGATTCCCAGCCAGCGTATTCTTTCAAGGTCCACACCATATGTCAAAGAAGTTATCCCATGCAAGAAACCACCTGAAATGAAGTTAAAACCATTGACACTAATTGAAGAACAGAATTATAACAGTATAATATATATATATATATATAAAGTAGACAAAATTTTAAGTTCCCAACCCGTAGACTACAAACAATGTCATCAAGAATAAACTTTAGCAAATTTAGCCATTTTAAAATAGTGGGCAGCCGCAACTATTTTAATACTGTCTCCATTCAAGGTCAGAGTAGTAGGTCAAATTGAAACACATTTGGAACAGTAAGAGCTTAAGTGTCATGAAAAAAAATAGAAGATTGGTATAAAAATAGGATAATTTTATTCCAGTTTGGCCTTATTTTGAGTATTGATGAGGAAACAGTTTGTTATAATTTTTCAAGATGTATATTGGGCAACAATTTTTTCAGGATACTGAGGAAAGAGTTAGCACAATAAATTTTGAAATATTTATTACCTTGAAGAAGGATACCAAGGAGAAAAAGTTTTAATGTCCTTGCCACAACCTTCCAGGTAGACCTTTCCTTGTGCGAAGGATCCTAAGACATATAAAGATGAAAATCATATTCATTGGTGAATGGCAGTAATTGAGTAATATAAGAGTATATAATAAAATAAATAAAGATAGAAGGTTGTGAACACAAAGCATAAATATGGATTATGGAGGGAGTACCTTATAAACAATTGCTAGTGAAACTCCAGCAACAAAAAGGAATAAAGGCATGACGAAGTCAGCCAAATGCAGACCATTCCAAGGAGAATGAGCAATAATTGGAAAAATGGAGCCAGCGTAATCCACAAATGTCATAAGCTGAAAGACAAGGAGAATTCTTATTTCTTAGAGAAGCTGAAAATTTATGGACAGTATGCATATCATGGAACTACATGACTTGAAGAAGATCATGATCAGGTAAGGAAAAGTTTACTCCACTTGTTTCAGAGTTGAGAGTTTATTTCCCTAGCTTAGCTAGGAACTAATTTTGCACTGTACTGTAATACATATGCATTGTTCTCCTACATTTTGTCAGCAGCCAAACGGAACACAAAACACGAAAAGAATAATCTGTTTTTCTTTTGTATTTTATTATTACTATTATTATTATACGGAGTATTAAATAAATTAACTAAAACTGATGTGCAGATATAGCGGGACAACGCCAGTGTACCAGGCTGAGACTGAGGTAGATTTGGGATTGGAAGTAAATTTAGCAGAGTAGAGCAGGAAATTGATAAAGCAGTGATGTCAGCAGGTAGTAGAAAACGAATCTAAATTGAAAAGGCAAAGCAAAGCAGATGATTGAAGATTGAAATTTAAATGAGAGAGAGAGAGAGAGATATATACAAAAACGCAGAGGCCGCGGAAGACATCAAGAGATGCCACTCGATCATTTGGACTTTTTGATTTAGTTGTAGCGAAGGTGGTTCTTCTACTTCTAGCTCCTGATCCGCCAGCTTGAAATTCAACGTCCTCTACTAACAAGGGCTTACTTGCAGCCATGATATGATTGGTTGTTGGTATTGTCTTGCGGTGAGCACTGCAGCGTGGAGGAGGAGCAGAGCTGCTGCTATTTATACTGCTCCTCTCCACTCACTAGCTTCAATTATGCACATGGAGCTGACGTATATGCTACTCTATTTTTTTGCAATTTATTTTGTTGCTTGAGAACTCAGAAGAGAAGAGAAGAAAGAGACAAAGCAGTGCGGATCGGGGAGTCGTGAGGAAGGAAAGAAGGAAGGCGTATTGGTGTCTCAGACCAGAATTATCAATTATGCGATGCTTCATGCTTTGTTCGGTGATGTGGCCAAATTATGGTGGAGAACGGTCCAAAATAATTCGTTTTAATGTTAAAAATCAAAATTTTTTTTGGTAAGATAATATATTTTATGAGTTAAAATAATATATTTTATATGTGTTAGAATAATGAAATTTTTAAAGTAAGATAATATATTTTAAAGTTACAATAATATATAAGGAACTTTTATGTGTTAGAATAATAAAATTTTGAGAAAAAAGTCAAATAGACTCATAAATTTTATCCAAGGTCAATTAGGCCTCTACACTTTAAAAAAGTGCAATTAAACCATCAAACATGTCAAATTAGGTCAATGAAGCCTTCCAGATCTAGTCGTGTTTTTCATTTGGAGAAGGCGGCCGTCCGGTCGTATTCTCTAATGGAAGACGACCGGACGACTGGAATCTGACGACTGTCGTTGGTAACAGAATTCATCGCCGATCGTCGGAATTGAAATGATCTCTAATAACAGGTCATTTACCGATTTTGGGCTTTATTGATTAATTTGACACATTTGAGAGTTTAATTACACTTTTTAAAAATTTAAGGGCCTAATTGACTTTTGAGATAAAGTGTAGGGGCTTATTTGATTTTTTTTCTAAAATTTTTAAAATAAAATAATATATTTTATAAGTTAGAATAATCTACTTTATATATTTAAATAATATATTTTATTAATTAGAATGATGTATTTTACGTGCTTTTAAATCGTTACCTACTATCTACGTAATAAAGATTGGGTGACGTGCGAGGTCGCTCGCAATTGGCTTCAATAATCCGCCAACTAGGTGGGGGCCCGGCCCGCGCCCTATAACCCTATCTGGGCTGTCTAACTTTGAAACTTGTTACCAGCTGCTCTGCACTCTACGTCTCTACTCTATTGCCACTCTTCCATTATAAAAGAGGTTTAATATTAACACTCTTCCATTAATCTCTATTTATTCACTTTTACTATTTTTTAATATATTATTCACTTTTACCATCTAATTTGATAAAAATGATAAATTATCTTCATATTTCAATAAAAATATCAACATTAAAATTTTAAGTGAGCAAGTAAAAATATGAAATAAAAAATTTGAGAATTCAAGTAATATTTTTTTTATAAAAAATCTCTTTAGTTTTTGGGTAAGTTTCTTGTGAGACCATCTCACAAATCTCTTAAAAAATATAATGTTGCATTTCCTAGTCAATCATCGTCAATTTTACGTTAAACTGTTGAGTTAAATCCCATAAGACATCTCTTTAACCCGCCAATTGAAGGAATCCATATGGTGACTAAGATGTTTTGGTAGGATTCATATGGTATGTTCTTACCAGTTTCGATCACAATGCAAACTCCAATCAATCTTTACAATTCTATATTACTCCAGAATAAATATTACTGAGTATTAATAATAATAGTCACCCATCTTTAAACTTTGTATGCAAACGTGATTATTTTTAGCCGTGCATCCTATCAACAACCGCATAAGGGAAATTTCTTATGTTTTGTAACATTAACAAATCAACGAAAAGGAATTCCCGTACTAAGATTGCGTGTTTGCACACATAATCCAAAGCACAAATAACCAATAACCTTCCTCTAACTATAGTATATTAATATTAATATAAATCAATATGCTGCGGCGAAGGCTGAAGATAACGTTGTATAGAAGAAGCAGTTGAATAATTTCAACTGATCTCCCACTACTCAATATCAAATATATTATATTATAGATAACTTCTGTCAAGTTAACTAATGATACAAACTTATAATTACAATGTCATGAGTTCGAATTTCAAACTTCTTAATATTAATCAATCAGCTATAGATAATCTAGATTGGTTTACCTTCTTGTAGTCATTTGTCGGCTAGAGTTACAAAATAAGATTTACTCAATATATACTTCTAAATAGTGAATGCAATTTCTCATCATCACCCAATAAAAAATACACTACTAAAATGTGTTTGTTTTCTTCTTTTTTGTTTTTCATTGCTTGTAGTTGTAGCTTTAGCATGCTTCGAAGCGCCAGCAAGAGGGAGCTATTTTCCTATGGGCAGAAGGCAAGGACCTGTCCGTCCGTCCGTCGGTCGATAGACTACTAGTTAGGGGCGTCTCTATTTCCTATTTTACCCAACACCATTAAACTGGCTTTTATCTTTCTTTTTCCGACTTTCCGTGCAATGGCAGGCCAACTAAACATATATGGGGGATTCCCATTTTATAAATCTCTACTTTTTATTAGATTTTGCTTTGCTTCAATCATGTGCACGTCTACTCCTCGTCTAGTAATGCCGGATCAACTAACTTCATTCTTTTTTTTTTTTTTTTTTGGTTCTGATAGCTTTACCCAAGTTCTGAAACAAGCACTGTAAATGGACTCCCGCTCCAATAGCTGATAATGGATCACGTCTTCCGGTATTTGGGAGAAGGATTTGTTTTCCCTTTTTTTTTTTTTAATGAAAAATACTACATATGCTCTCACTTCTTACCCCATTCTCTACTCCCTCTCACAAATTTTTGATGTAGATACTTTTTCTTTATTTGCCACATTATGAATTAAAAGTGAAGGAATAGAATTTGATAATACATATACTGGAACTCTTATTTTATTTTAGAGTTAATACCTCTAATGGTCCTTCGAATATTAGCAATTTACAAACTGTGATTATCCGAGTTTTAAATCACCTCCAATGATCTCCATGTTTTAAAAATAATCACCCGTGGTCCTTTTAAGACATCTCATAGTCATTTTAAACTTGGATTAAGAATTAAGACAACGGGGGATTATTTTTTAAAACATAGAGGACTGATAATTTAAAACTCGAATGATCACAACTAATAAATCGCTAATACTTAGAGGACCATTGAAGTATTAACTCTTTATTTTATTACATCCAATAGCCATTAGCTGCTTGACCACTGGGGCTAGCATTCCCTCTTCCAGTTTAAACCAACATATTGGCAACATGAATGGGATGATATCAAATATTGGCAACAAATGAAAGCAAATACCCACAACTCCCAAGGATGGCAACAAATGAAAGCAAAGTAACGCAGAACTTGGAAGGATAACCACACCACAAAATGCAAGGTGCCATTTGTCTTGATTGAATCACAAAATTAAGCAACAAGGAGGTTCTAATCATATTTACTGACATAAACTGAGAAACATAAATAAGATTGATTGGGTCACATAGCATGTATGCCCTACGGCGAGTATAGACAATTAATTAGCAGAGAGCATATTTCACTCAAATGCCCAGGCATTCTCCCTCCTGACCTCCTCTTCCTCCTCAGGTGTGAAGTCATTTTTTATGTTGAAAGTTTTCCTGATTTCCTCTGGGGTCTTGCCCTTGATCATGTCAGCCACTGTTTGACATGTGAGATCAAGCAAGCTCTTGATGTTCAGGTAATTAGCAGCCTGTACAAGAAAGGAAGAGAATTAAAGACCAAGCATTTGCAGTTTACATTACATATCATGGCATGGTTCAATTTCACAGAGAAATCGAAACTAAGCTGACAAAAGAGTAGTCAAACACAAGGAACCTTGACAGTTGACAAGCAGCTTCCTCATAGGCCACATAGTCTGTTAATCAAACATAAACTCGTAGCTAACAAGTTACAGAACAACAAATTAGTACTCCTCCAAAACCATAAATATGGACATCCATTACAATGAATGCTAAAAATAAAAAGAAAAGAAATGAAGCATCGTGAAGGCACCATAAGGACAGCAATCTCAACCTTCCAACACACCAATACTTTTTGGTCACATTCCTTACCAGCTGATCAAACTTGTAGATCATTTGGTTAACTCCATTTATGAAAGAGTTCGAAGAACACAAACTTACTACACAATAATCAAATAAATTGTATTCCACTGGGCTATGCCTATGCAACAACACATCATAATATTCACAACTCGTACTCAACAAAACTATTAAACAGTAGGTATAGCCTTCCAACAATTGGTAAGGTTAATCTGTTACTGAATGTTATAGGCTTAACGAATAATGGGTATCTCTCTATATGTATATACCTTGCGGATATCACATAGGAGGAGCATAAGACTAAAACAGAATTCGCAAAGCAAACAAGAATTCAACAGTACGGGATAAGGCCCTATCATGGTCAACAAAAAGGGAAGATTGTATACACAACAACAATAACTAGCAAACCCTAAACAATTAGTAAAATCCAACGGGGAAAAAAAGATAAAATAAAGTTCCGAATCATCACTAAAATAATAGTCAAAAATAAAAATACGCACACAATTAATAGAGGACGGAACTAAAGCAGAGCAAGATTGATACCAATATAAGATCAAAGAGAGTGCTCTGATCAACTTTGACAAATTCAGCATCAAAGGCTTTGAGATCGTCCTCGTTCGCCTTGTCATCGCTCTTCGCAGGATCGACATGGCGCCTACAGTATTCTATAACCTTAGCCAATATCTTGCTAGTGACGTTGGGAAGCGGTATAACAGTATCTGCGCAATCGTCTTCAATCATGTGCTTAATCGTCTGGGACTCGAGAGCAACCGCCTCCATGACCTCGAAGGTCTCGCCGTCAGCACTTTTCAACAATATCATCTTTGGGGAAGACATCGTCGCCGCTGAGAATCTGTAAACGAACCCTAAGGGAGAGATATTGTAGAGAGAGAAACGGCAATGTAGAGAGAGGGAGAGAGCAAATTCATGAATTGTAAATAGACCGTATTCACTGTGGACCCATTTTGTATAATGCTACAGTGCACCGTAATCGGTTCGCTCACCGAAAATAAGAGTTAATTCCAGCAAAGGTCCTCTGAGTATGTTGATTTTTCACAATTGGTCCTCGTTTTTTAATTTAGATAAATTTGACACTTGACTATCAAAATTTTTTCAATATTGGTCCTTCCGTTAAATGGCTGTTATTTAAACGTCAAAGTGAGGGGTAAAACTGTCCTTTCATATGTTGAGTGTCTTCTTCTTCTTCGTTAGCCTCTCGCCATATATATGCTGATAAATCTCTCCATGCCCTAATCTCAGCTTCTCACACCGAGCTCACCTCCTTCTGTCGCGTTCGTTGCACTTCGACAACCTTCTATCTCAAGAATGTTACAAGGTCCATCTTCGAATCGGCGGTCGAAGATTTGTGTGGCCTCATCAAGCGGCCGACTTCGTTGCCATCGGCTTGGAAATGACCGGAGTTTCCAGCGCCTCTGGAGAGATTACGTCCTTCGAGCTTGACTGCTATGACATTTGGTACTTCAAAGTCAAGGACTCCGCCGAGAAGTTTGCCCCTTTTGATTCCCTTTTTTTTCGTAACCAAAACAAAAGTAAAAACGAAAAATTATTGCAATAGAAAAGTAGTAAGTTTAAAAATTAAAATGCTAAGAGTTTTTTTTTGCGTGTAATTTTAATGTATTGTTTCACGACATTTTGATAGGAAGCTAACTGGCACTTTAAACAACATGAATTTTCAAAGAAAGGGGTAATCTTTTCTTTTTAAATTAAGAAAGGATTGGAAAACTTTGCATCATTTCATAAAACCTGAAGGATAGAATATAAAAACATCCTATATCTAGCAAGATGTGTTAATATAAAGAACTGCAGAATTGGAATGAGTTTTATCAGTATGAGGCTAACGAAGAAGAAGAAGACACTCGACAGATGAAAGAACAGTTTTACCCCTCACTTTGACGTCTAAATAACAGCCATTTAACGGAAGGACCAACATTGGAAAGATTTTGATAGTCAAGTGTCAAATTTGTCCAAATTAAAAGACGAGGACCAATTGTGGAAAATCACTATAGTCAGAGGACCTTTGCCCCTACTCTTTAAAAAAAAAAAAAAAAAAAAAAAACATCAAAAGAATACTCCGTATTATTATTGAAGTAAAATCAAATCACGAGTACAAAGCAAGTCCATAAGCGTCTCAAACAAGTTAATAATCAAAATGTTTTCTCGACTATGTCGTAATTATCAATTTAATCCTCAATTACAATTCTTACCCAATTAAGTCCGTAATTATGCAATCTTTATCCAATTTAATTCTTCGTTAGTGTGTATATTTGTTGACCGTCAAAATTGAGAACAAAATTGTAATTCAACAAGCTTTCTCCTCCTTCTCCACTGGCCTGCCTATTTTAAATCGTCTTCGTATTCCTGAAATTTTTGTTTGCTTCCACTCTCTGAAGATTTGGTTGCTGCCCTATCGTATGCACTGATACGCTGCAAACTGGAGGAGCTTCTCGTTGGTGTCTTCGCCGTCGAAAGCTGCGACGATTCGGATGAAAACCGTAGACTTCTCGGCTCCGTGAAGTCCATAACCGCCACCGTGAAGAGCTGCCACGATCTCACTAGGCGCTGCGTGGATTTAACCTACAACGGGAAACTATTGATGCAGAGTGATCTCGATATTGTGTCCGCGAAATTGGACGGACATATAAAGGGTATGGTGGAGATTTGTGCTCGCGGGCTGCTAAAACAAAGCAATGAGATTGTGGTTTCACGGCCCAACGCCTCGGCATCATGCGAGGATATCAAGTTTTACATCACCAATTTGCTGTCACGATTGAAAATCGAGCGTGCCCAGATGAAGAAAGAAGCTCTAGTGGCCTTCAATGAAGCGATTCAAGAAGATGAAAGGTATGTGAAAGCCGCCATTGAAATCGATAACTTCATAGTTGTGCTAGTGAGCCTTCTTGATTTTCAAGAAGCCGACATTCACCAAGAGGCTACAAAGGCGGCGTCTGTAATTGCAGGGTTTCAACTCTTCAGATGTGTTTTTATCATGGCTGGGATAGTTTCTCCATTGATTAGGATCTTGGAGAGTGGGAGGGATGAATTGGGGAACGATTATGCCGCAAGGTGTTTGATAAAAGTCACAGGGAACTCAGACAATGCATGAGCTGTTTTTGCGCATGGTGGAGTCACAGTTATGGTGAAAATCTGTCAGAGGAGGAGGGGGAAAGCTTGTTGAATTACAAATTTACCATCAATTTTGACGGTCAACAAACAGGCAAACTAACGGATGACTAAATTAGGTAAAGATTGCATAGTTGAGGACTTAATTTGGTAAGAATGGTAGTCGAGGACCAAATTGGTAATTACGGCATAGTCGATGGACCATTTTGGTTATTAACTCGTTTCAAACTTTTGGGCCAACTTTAGCAAGAGAGTAAGCTGTAAGAGCAGGAGATAGATTAGTTTTTGTTAGGTACATGTAAAAAGGAGTAGGAGATAGAAGAGGGAAAAAAAAAGAAGTTGAAAACAAAAAGAAAAATGTTATTTACGCGTTTAATGGGTACTTGCAGTGCACGCGTCAGGCAGGTAGAGCAAGTGTGCCTAATGTGCACTTGCAAATGGCTTTTCCCAATTTATTCTCAATTAGTGGGGTCTACAAAAAAAAAAAAAAAAAAAAAAAAAACAAAACAAAAAAAAAACAAAACAAAAAATAAAAAAACTTATTTTGTAGGAATAAACATTTTAAAAAATCACTCTTCCCATTTGTTAAAGAACTCTTCTCTATTTTTTTTGTTCTACAGAATTTCCCAAAAGTTTATTCATGGGAAGTTTACACAATCATTGATTACCATACAAATATAGAAAGAGTTCTTCACCTTACCTTATAGAGCATGAACTAGATTCACACAATCTGATTCTAGAATGTAATTACTAAGATTATGACTCTTTAATATATATAGAAAGATTGTTTTGAGTAGCTACAAAGCATCTTTTCTCATTGACTAAAATTGTGTGGTAGCATTCAAACATAGAAAAAAAAAAATTTAAAAAAAATTAAAAAAAAAATGAAAATTGCATCGTAGTATGCACATTAATTAGAACATAAAAATGTTTTTAGAATTATAGAGGTGAAAGTTGGAAAGAATGAAAATGCTTTTAGAAAATTGATTATTTTTCAATTTTTTTATTATTATTATTATTATTATTTTTTTTTTCAAACCAAACCAAAGGTAAAATAAATCTTATTCAAGTTCACATACTAAAATATTTGCATAAATGAAAGTTGAGAAGGAGGATAAACGGTAAAGTGAGGTTTGATGATCATTGCAATCCAATTTTTTTTTAAATGTTATTATGTAAAATTTTGTTTTAATAGATATCTAATGGTTTTATCGGGACTGAATCCACTATAAACTGGGTATAAGGGTGTAAAATAGAAAATATATTATTGGCAGAAATCAAACCCAAGTAAAGAGATTAAGAGAATGAGATCAAGACCACTAAACCGTAGTGTTTGTTGAGTTTTATTGTCGTACCTTACTAAGAATCCAGACCCCCTATTTATATAGTACTCTCCCGGCCATCTTCCGTCCACGTGTACGTCCCAAGATCGACATCCCCTTGACAAGCGCCACGTGCCCCACGTTATACTCGCTACCTCCCGCACACCCCACGTCGACACATCGCCCCCTGCGTTCATCGAAGTGCGCACGGGAGTCACGCTCGCGGTGCACTACTAGAGACCGGCCACCCTCGCCGCACGCTACCCTGCGCGAGGGTCCGTGATGTCGTACGCTGCCCCGCGCTGGGACCGCACCATCGCCAACTAGGGCCAGCGCCCCAGTCGGCGACCACCTCCGGCCGCATACTGCCCCCCTCCCCCCCACCCCCCCCCCCGCGCGAGGGAGCGCCGAAGCCGTGCCCAGCCGCGCACCAAGCGCGCCGTCGCCGGCTAGGGCCAACGCCCTAGTCCGCGACCACCTCCAGCCACCGGCGATGGCGCCTCTGGTCGCCCCTCACCAGCCCGCTCCCCTTCGGCCCATCCTGTGGCCCAGTAACACTGACCCAATAAGTCTACAACACATGCCCAATATCCTCATCAATATTAATTTAAATATAATGTGTCTTTATGGATAAATTAAATGATGAGGGTTTGACTAATTAAATATAGAAAAAGGAAAAAAAAAATCAATTTGGCCCCTAAGTCAATCGAATAATGCAATTAGATCCTTTAAGTTATAAAAAATAAAATAAAATCATTTAAGCCCCCTAAATTAGTAAAATAGTCCAATCGAATCCCAAATCACCTATTCACATGTTAGTCATTCTTGAGTTGACATGTGTCTTTCTTATTATTATTTTTTAATTTGAATTTAAAAAAATTATAACCACAGACTGTTTTATTCGACAGCCAGTGGTTGTCATTTTCACTAGATAATGCTCTCATAGTGATTACAAAAAGGCCCAAAATTGCAGTCCCAACCAAGAACCCGAATCAGAAACAACCCGGTTTGATGGGTGTGAATGAAGAAAACATGGCTCCTGCTTCGCCGCCCTCTGGCTGAGATGCCGCTGTTGATTATATCCTTTATGGGAATCTCAAAGTTGTTGTCAGATTTGGAATGAGTCGCCGCTCTCGTTTAAGAGATGGTAGAGGTTTGAAGCAAAGGCGACCATGACCGCCGCCTTCGCTTCAAACCCATTTTCGACTAAGATTCCTAGATATGATAGAGAGGGACTGAAGCGAATGCAGTGACCATAGTCGCCTTCACTTCAAACCTCTCTATCATCTCTTAAACGAGGGAAACGCTCATAGTCGCCACCATCGTTCGAGATATCAGATCTGGAAACGGTCATGGCTGTTACTAGATAACCATGACCGTTTACTTTAGACAGTTGTCGGCTATCTTCTACATCCGGTGGCTGTAATTTATTTATTTTAATTCAAATTTAAAAAATACAAAGTTTTAATTTTTTTTAATAGACATGCGTCAACTCGAGAATGGCTAACAAGTCAAGTTGAGACTTAATTGGACTATTTTACCCGTTTAGAGATTTAAATAAAGTTTTCTTAAAAAAATAAAAATTAAAAGAACCAATTTGACCATTTAAAAAAATGAGTATAAAGGCAACACACACAAATCAAAGTAACATAACATTATTACATTACATTTTGTGTGATGTATATACTTCATAATTACCTAAGCTGTTATATTTTTTTGAGTGGCTGTTATATTTATTTGAGTGATCGAAAATATAATATGAGAATCATATACTTAATATGTTAGATTATTTATTTTGAAGGTATTGACCGTGTTTGGTAATATAATTAGTTTATCGGTCAATTTTGATTTATTTAATCACTATTAATTATTTGACTTGGCTAAACAATCAATATGCATATTCAATTAATTAGCCTTTCCTAATAATTTATTGCTCCAACATATTAAAATTCAAAAAGCCTTTTACCAAACATTTGCATACAATCATTATCCACTAGCTAAATCCACTAACTCAATCAACTAATAATTATTTACCAAATATCTCATTATCATTTTTAGTATCACTTACAGTGGAACAACCCACGATGTAAAGAAACAAATTAAAGGCTGAAAGAGATGACTAAGTAAATGAATTATAATTCTCCAAAATCAATTGTTGGTTTAAAAACTCAACTCTTCTCCCGAAGATCAAGTTTTAAAAGAACAATTGATTTTGGAGAAAGGTGGGTATGTTGGAGGAATACGACAATACAGTGAAGATTGTGGGGGACAACTGCACCGTGAATCCAACACATAAGGCCACGTAGTAATGTCCCCACCGTGGCCCACAGAGCAGCTCCGACCCCTTTGAAATCTAGGATGATCTAACGGCTCTGGTGTTTCAAGGGTTAGAGCGCCTTTCAAAATCATGGTCTCAACGTCAAACAAGAGCACCTGAGCGGCTGAGCTCGCTAGAGATAAGTAAGAGCATTCAAGATATTTTCTTTAATCATTTAAGTTTGTCGTCTTTATTAGTGAGTCCCCCTACGACTACGGCTACTAGTCATTATCCAATTTCATTGCAACTAGTTGGTGAGTGAGAGAATTGAAGGAGGGCGGAGAAAGAATGGGAGTTCTGGATCATCTGTCTGATGTGTTTGACTGCTCCACTGGCGAATCTAAGCACAAGAAACGCAAGCAATTGCAGGTACTACATACTCGATCTTCATTATTTCTTTTCTTCTTTTCCGATCAATATAATAATGTAATCTTTAATTTCTTCACCTCACACTCTGTGCTTTTCTTTGTGCTATCCTATCCAATTAGATCTGCGTAGTATGTATACTGTGGCCTGTGGCAGACGCCGGTGATTATCGTCGGTCGTTTTAGGTCCTTGTTTGGTTGCTAAGCAAGCTTAGCTTCATTCCATGCACTTTTCAGTATAGCTTTGCTTTTGGACTCAACCTGCAGCTTGAATATTTCAAATCTTATAATAATGAACTGCTGAAAAAGTAATTAAGACATTCAGATCAGATTATTATAAGATCGTTTATATACGGAGTGTATGCTTGACGTACAGTTGACACAACCACATCTGGGAGTTGAAGTTGATAATGAACTAATGAAGTATCAATTACTCCTTCAACTCAACTGTGAAAATTTGGACACACACAGTCACACACACACACACAAATAAAAAAAGGATACTTCTCGACCTGTGGACCTAGCTAGCAACGCACTATGGTCGGCAGGCGGCCTAAAGGCTAAAGGCTAAAGCTAAGCAATCAGACAAACTAGAATAGTCTATGAGGCCGGGGCCTACCATGTGCTGCTGCTCCTGTTATAATACCTACCTGCACCTATACTTTTATGCAAACACCTTTGCTTATTTTTTTTGAAAACAAAACACCTTTGCTTATAAGCACAACAAATCCGTGTAGTTATGATTACTATTATATAATATATACTGTATACATGTATGTGTATTTCACTGGGGTACATATGTATGTTTTTGATCTTAAGAATGTTCTTTCATGAGTCATAGTCACCTTAGAATTCCATCTCATAAGGAATTTGGAATAATGAATAGATATAAGACCTTAAGATTCATGCATCTATCTTTGGTACGGTTATAGTAACTTCTTTCCTCCGATCCATGGGTGTAAAATTGACTTGAGTTTCCTAAGGTGTCATC
The DNA here is from genome assembly GCF_001879475.1 of Ipomoea nil. NCBI lineage: Eukaryota > Viridiplantae > Streptophyta > Magnoliopsida > Solanales > Convolvulaceae > Ipomoea > Ipomoea nil. The sequence continues at coordinate 10,720,849 of NW_017619497.1, read as the reverse complement.
CTTCCAAGCAAGGATGACAACTAACAAAGCTTGCAGTACATTATACAGCTAGTGTATATAGGGGTTTGTTTTAATTTTCCTTGCACTTCTTGATCTGATCTGCTACCATTAAACCCCACAATTGCTAATTAAGCATGCCAGATCATATATATGGATGACACAAATAACAAATTAATTGTCCTGCCTGTTGCTAAGCTAGTTACGTTGTAATTAGTACAGTTGGAGTACCTATCTATACTTTGAGTGGGCGGGCAATGCGTGCTGCTTCAGCTTTTTAATACCTTGGCTTGCAGGCATGGCGACCTGTTATATTCCAGTCTGTGTCTATGCATTTTCTCTTTTTGTATGTTTTCACTTTTGTCTGATTGAACTAGCTTAGCTAGGTACTATATATATATATATATGGAGACCTTAGTGTGCTGGGTGTATAGTATGTATAGTAATTCTGAACAAGCTTAGCTTGCTAAGTGTGATATATTTTAATTTAATTTATTTGATGATGAATGATCAGACAGTGGAGGTAAGAGTGAAGATGGACTGTGAGGGATGTGAGAGGAAAGTGAGAAGGTCTGTTGAGGGAATGAAAGGAGTGAGCTCAGTACAGATTGAGCCGAAGCAACACAAACTCACAGTTATCGGGTATGTGGATCCAGATAAGGTTGTTGCCCGTGTGGCTCATCGCACTGGCAAGAAGGCTGAGCTTTGGCCTTATGTTCCCTACGACGTGGTAGCTCACCCATATGCACAAGGGGTGTATGACAAGAAAGCCCCTGCTGGGTACGTGCGCAGGGCAGATGATGATCCTCAACGTTACCAGCTTGCCCGTGCCAGTTCCACTGAAGTTCGCTACACCACTGCCTTCAGCGATGAAAACCCAGCTGCATGTGTTGTCATGTGATGTGTGTGTGTGTATATATATCAGGTGAGAACAAGTCTTTAGGTGTGGACGTGAGGACAAATTATGGCTATTGATTATGCATTATGCAGTAAGTGTGCAATATGCAGTGCTCAATAACAATATATCAGTACATACTATATATCTCATAAAATGAAACATATTATTTATGTAGAGATCGATGGAGTTGAAGGTAGTTGCAAGGCTAGCTCCCTACTTATCTAAGGGGTTTGGATGGATGGCTGTTTGTTTTCTGTTTTCCTTAATTTTGGACTAATACAAGCAAGGCAAGGCAAGGCTGTAAGTGATTTGTTTGTTTGGTTATGATGGATGTTAAATACTTCATGTATTTGAATAATATTTGTTTGTTCATGGAAATGAGGAAACGTAAGCTAGCTAGCACGAAAATATGCATCTATGTATATTCTGCATTATATACGGGTTGGCAGCACGGAAAGAACGTACAACAATCCAATTACAAATACTCCTGCATTTAGCAATTAAGCCAATTAGCATTCAAGAAATATGTTCTGTACTGTACATGTTCTAATTTTATTTAAAGATAAGCTAAATAAAAAATTATAATTCACTTTTGGTTTGATTATAACATGTGGAGTCAAAAATGAAATAAGTGTGACATTTTTGTTCATGTCTAGTTGTCTACTCTTAATGTCAAGGCAAATTATACATTTATACTTTAGATCTTGCTCCAAATTACAATGTGAATCATAAATAACTGTTTATTTTTTGGAAAGAATGTTTATTTTTTAATATACTGTAATATTAAAGGTATATTATTTGTGTCCTAAATGTTTATTATTTGATAATATATCAAATAATGTACATTTAATAAATAAAGATGTAATGCATTAAAAATGTACATTTAATATATTAAAAATGTATATTACGTTAAGTGGTTCACCTCACAAAATGGACCATGATCCATGTTATAATGATTGTAATGTTCGGCAATTTATATCGTGGACTAGGGTGTTGACCCTGGATCCAAACGATGTCGTTTTGATATTTAAATTTTAATAGATTCAGTAGTTTTTTCCCGTTTCTCATGTTATGTCCACACAACTTCTAATCTATTTCAGGTACAAAATTTCATAACACACGATAAAAAAAATTCACAACACAAGACATATACATGTTTTATGGTTTAAAAAAAAATCTTGTAACGCGAATTGGACAATCAAACACATGCGAATTGGACATGTTTTATGGTTTAAAAAACGACATGGTACGAATCTGGTCCACGGTATAAGGATTGGTAATATCTATCCTTCTGGGTCGTTATATTGTGAACCGCGGTCAAAACAGCGCACCGTTTCTTTAAGTAAAGAAACGACGCGCCGTTAGTGTTAACGGAGCGCGCATTTTTTTGTATGTTAATTACCAACTGACACTACAGTATATCTAAACCGACACTGTTTCACGTATTATTTTTATATTATCAAATGAAACTGCAGTTATATTAAAATGATACTGTAGTTGTGATGAAATGAAACTGCAGTGTATATAAAATGAAACTGAATAACATTTCACATATTTGAGTGTATATTGTACAATGACGTTGTAATTATATCAAAATGATCATATAGTTGTATTTTAATAAAACTATAGTGTATATAAAATAAAATTTAATAACATTTTCACATATTTGAGTCTATAAATATCGAATGAAACTGTAGTTGTGTTGAACTGAAACTGCAGTGTATACAAAATGAAATTGAATAACATAGTTACTTTTTGTCAGTTTCATTTTGTGGAAGGGTGCGGAACGGCGAGAAACGGATGCCGTTTCTTTTTATTAAACAAAACAATGTCGTTTTGATGCGCGGTGCATAATCGATTATGCACCGCGGTGCACAATATAATTTGCCCTATCCTTCTGGTTTGGGCTAGTTTTTAGATCATGTAATGGGCTTGACAATAGTTATTGAGCAATCCACAAGATCAAACTAAGCCCACTCCAAATTCCCAGCAACTTTCCCTCCCTCCATTTACGCTTCACATTTGGCGGGGAAAACAGAATCCTGAATCCGCGCAGCCGCTGCGTTTTCTTTCGTATACCCTCCACCGCGACTTGGTTCACAGTTCTTGACTGGGAGAGAATGGTAGAGAGAGAAATGGAGGCGACCGCCGGAGGCGAAGGAGTGGATGAGGAGTTCGCGGTGTGGAAGAAGAACACGCCGTTGTTGTACGACCTCGTCATCTCTCATTCCCTCGAGTGGCCTTCTCTCACCGTTCAGTGCCTTCCTTCTCCTCCATCTCATGACGGTCCTTTCTCTGTACACAAGCTCCTTCTGGGAACCCATACCTCTGACGACTGTCCCAACTTCCTTATGCTCGCTCAGGCCTACCTTCCTCGGAACCCTGCCTCTGGCCTAGAGCACAATCTCAGTGAATTTCAAACCCCCAAGGTTGCTTTTCGTAACTTTTTTTTTTAAAAAAACGTTTAGATGTTTTACTTGTACACATTTTGCCTATATATGTCGATTCTTCCAACATCTAATTTTACGAGGATATTCTCGACTCCTGATTGAAATATATTCGTGCAAGGTGTTTGATGGAATTCCTGTATGAACATTGCTTTCTTTATCTTCCGGAGCTCAAGGACTTTCATTTACTTATAGACCTGTTAGGTTTATTTAGGTTCTCTTTGCATGGCTAAGACTGGGAGCCGTACTATGGAGCTGCTTCTGGTGAATTATGATTTTCCTAAGTTTGCCTATTGTTTACAGGTTGAGATAGTACAAAAGATACTCTGTGATGGGGAAGTGAATAGGGCAAGATGTATGCCGCAGAACACAGGTGTTGTTGCAGCTAAAACTAATGGCTGTGAAGTTTACGTGTTTGACAGTGCCAACCAGCATTTGAATCATGATGAAGGGGGATCTTGTGACCCTTACTTAAGACTGAGAGGTCATGATAAAGAAGGGTATGGCTTGTCATGGAGCCCATTCAGAGAGGGGAGTCTTTTGAGTGGCTCAAATGATTGCAAAATTTGCTTATGGAATATATCTGCTACACCTAATGATAAAGTGCTTGAAGCAGATCATATCTATAAGGTAACTGGTGATATAGTCTTGTTTGCCTCTCAGATCACACTGTATTGATTTCAATGTTAACTTGGAGTCTTCACTGTAAATACATAGCTTCTAATTTCTGGTATACAAATCATGCATGTTGTTATAGGAGCATGAAGATGTAGTTGAGGATGTCTCATGGCATTTAAAGAATGAAAATCTATTTGGATCTGTTGGAGATGATTGCCGGCTAATCATTTGGGACTTGCGCACAAATAAGCCTCAGCACTCTGTTATAGTTCATGAAAAAGAGGTGATTATGATTTTTTATAATGCACTTCTTTGAGTGTTTCTCATTGATATTTTGGGGTGTTTCCATATATCTTTACTACACAGCTTATTAAGTTTTCCCCAGTAATTTTGTAAGCAAACCACCTTCAATAATGAAGATATACTTCATTCATCTTTCTCCAATTTTTGTGGATTGTGAGATGAATAAGCTGCTCCAACTAAAAAGTTTTGGAAATTGCTTTGAAATGAATAAATATGGAGCAATCTATTGTACTAAATTGATTTCACAGATGTTTCTAGCCTTTTGTAGATGAGATGTGTAGCTATAATTTATTTTCTACTCGTGCCAGTATGTACATGCCATTACTTAAGGTAGTTCTAAGTCTGGAATTTGGGTTAATGTCTTTGAATAAATAAGCATTTGTTGTTAACTACTATTACTGTTTTACTATTTTCTGCAAGGTGTCCTTTATGTTCTGTTGCTAAATGCATCTTATTCTTTCTTTCAGGTGAATTATTTATCATTCAATCCATATAATGAGTGGGTTCTTGCCACGGCATCTTCAGACACTACAGTTGGTCTGTTTGACATGCGAAAATTGAGCTCTCCATTGCATGTCTTAAGTAGTCATACGTATGCCCATTTACTCTTAATAATACAGTTATGCTCTGACATATACTTGGGTACTCCAACCTGGATCTACTTGATATTCTTTGCAGGGATGAAGTTTTCCAGGTAGAATGGGATCCAAACCATGAAACAGTGTTAGCATCTTCTGCTGGCGACAGAAGGTTGATGGTTTGGGACCTTAATAGGTATTGTTGTGAACTTGATGCTTTAGAATTATATTTTCCCAAGGGGCATATATCTGTTCGTAAGTTTTTGCATCAGTTATATTCCAATCCAGCCCTCCATATGGTGGAAATTGAACACCTGAGGGGTGTCCTCTCTCCTTAGGGAGAAATTGATCACTCCCTGTTCTGATTTGGCAATGTGTTTCAGGATTGGAGATGAGCAAATGGAGGGAGAAGCTGAAGATGGTCCTTCTGAGCTTCTGTTCTCTCATGGAGGTCACAAGGCTAAGATATCTGACTTCTCGTGGAACAAGAATGAGCCATGGGTCATATCAAGTGTAGCAGAGGACAATTCTCTTCAGATCTGGCAAATGGCTGAGAGCATATATCGTGATGATGAAGAATTGCAGACGGATGGATCTTGAATCTTGAACATGTTTTTTCTGTTGAAACGTTTTTAAAAATGTTGGGGAAGGTCATGCATTGTATAATCCTGTTCTGAATATTTTTGGAACGTTGGTTAAGAATGTGTAATGTGTTTTTTTTTTGTTTGTTTCAAACATTAGTTGGGTCTGGTGGAAATGCACAAGATAGCTTATTATATGCACTTGGGTAACCAACCACATGTTTGTTATTCTTAAGCTTTCCCTCTGATGTTAACCCTTTGCAAAGTGGCTGGCTCACTGGTTAGTATATACTTAATGGAACGGGTGGGGATGAATTGCAGCATGCTTTCCCATTGCCCACTAGCACAAATCAAAATGTTGATGCATCTTAATTTAAGTATTTAGGAGTAGAAATTGACTAAGGTGTTTGTCATATATCTGATTGTATTGCTCGGAACTTTAGATCCTCCGCATTACAAAACAGTAATGTCTCATTTTCAACAAGAAACCTAGTTTGGGCGCTAAAATAACAAAGAATGAACATATGTGATTTGAGAGCAAAACAGCTCCAGAGCTTCATTAGGCAACCAAGATGTTGGTTTCCTCTTCATAAGCTGTGTCAGCTGCATGACACAAGTTTTATGCTTTACATAAGATTGTTGTTAAGTAAGACTTAATATCCATGGACTGCATCTCATCCACTAAGGTGTTATTGAGCTAATAATAATAATAATAAAATAAAGAGCCTGAGCTGCTATCCCTAAATCCCAACAAAATCAAGTTCTGGGAGGGAGGGGGAGGTATGATAACAGACATCATACTTGTTGTCTACACTGAAGATGATGCCTCCACCTGAAGAGTTCAACTAGCTGTAGCTGAGCGTGCTGCTCCTAAGAGATGAACAAAAGGAAATCAATATTTGCAGAATGGCAGTGGATTAAAACAAGTTTTCAAGAAAAACAGATCTCTAACTAATATACAAGCATTCATTTAAAATATCTAGCTAGGATAGAAACTGAAACTCTTTACTCTTGTTCATCATTACTGCTCAAGTCAAAATGCCAAAAAAAAAAAAAAAAAAACTCAGTTGTCATTAAATTTCTTACTTTTTTTCTTACTCCCACCAGAAACATTGGCAGGCTTACTGTTGCCTACACCACAACCAGGAAGCTCTTTGAATCCAGAAGAAGTCTGATTGCCCAAACATTGTAGACTCTCAAAATCACAATTATTGAATAATCCTTGGTTGTTCAATGTAGTTCCCTCTGAACTCACACCACCACCTTCTGAACCAGGTTGGAGGCAATAAAGGGGATCATTGCATTGCATATTGCAAGGGTTCATAACATATGCTCCTCCTCCTCCTCCAGGAAGGGCAGTAGGATTAACAAGATCCTGATATGCATCTCTGTTTTTGACTTGCTGCTTCTCATACGGAAAGGATCCAATTTCACCTTCAATTCTTCCTCTTATATCCACAAGCAAACACTTGAGCCTTGCAACCTCAGCTTCGAGCACTGCCTGCCCTTGTAGCCTCTTCAAAAGTTGCTGATTTAGAGCCCTCAGCCTGACAACTTCATCCTCTAACAATGCAGCCCTGGCCTTCTTCTTCTCCCTGTACTTGCGGACAGCTTCCCGATTGCCGAGAGGCCGTTTCTTTTCTTTCTTATCCACAGATTCTGCAGTATCATCACTGGGGGCCTTATCTTCTTCACTGGGAGCAGGTACTATTTTGGTGTGCACATGGTAACAAGTGTGGGTGTGGGAGTTATCAGGGCCAGGCGGGTTGCAGGTGTGAGCATGAGTGCATGCATGAGTATCCTTGAGGATTTCATTCAAAAAGCTATCCATATAGGAGTTACTGTCTGGAAATTCGCAGAAATTCGAACTGGATAACATCTCCTGGTTAGAAAATTCAAGCTCCCCATCCTCCATCTTACTGATATATATCCCTCAAGAGAAACTAACAAGTCTCAGCTCCTTGCATCAGCAGCAAGACAATTAAACCCTAGAAACGAGAGACAATAATTACGATAACAATCGAATCAAATCTTTAAACCTGAGACTTGAGAGAATTTAGAATTTAGGGGAGGCCGGCTAGCCAGCCAGCCAATAGGTATTTATGAAGAAGGGGTAATAAAAGCCTCGCATCGCATCAAAGTTAAATCATAACAAACACAAAACCAGAGCTTTTCACCAACAAATCCATACAGAAACGAAAAATATAATTCAAGAAAATTGTATTGTAAGCAAAGATGCACTTACAATCGAGAAAATTGGACAGCAAATCGAGGTGAATGTAGCCTAAGGAGCTGCGAATCGAAGGGGCGGAGGAGAAATTGTAACGGGGTGATGAAAAAGCGAAAACCCTAGAAAAAAAAAAGTTTAAAAAGAAGAATGGAAGTCACTAAAATACTTGTCGAACTTCCAATGGCAGATATGAACGCACGATGTTGAGTAGGTCATGGGGTCAACATATTCCAAAACCATACAGTACAAAAAAGGTAATCTTTTCCTAAATCACCATTAAGCATTAAGCATTAACCAAACTAGGACGGATCAGGAAATAAATATGAATGAATCATACTCCCATCTATATTTATACTTCAATCTTCTTATATTTGTATTTTATTAAACTATATTAACTCTATTACAATAAAGTATCTGTCCATAAATATTTCATACATTCTTTTTAATTTACTGAAACCAAAACTATGCCATTGGACAAGACCTGAACTTCTTATATTTGTATTTGATTTAATTAATCAATATTTCCTTTCATTTTAGTTTCTTATTTTATATTAAATCACAAGATATTCCATTTTAACTAATTTTTATTTTACTTAATTCCTTACGTTTTATGGAACACTTGAAAAAAAAAAAAAAAAAAGAGTAAAAAACACATCTGAAGTATTAAAAAATAAATAAAAAGTTATGAAAATAGGACGAGAAAACATTTATATCCATTTACTATTTATTTTGTCAAACATATAACTCAAGCTCCATAACACAAAAACTGAAGCTGTCTGTCTACATCTAAACTTAAATCCATCATCACCTCACCTCACCTCATTCATGACTGGGTGTCACATATAATGCAACTATACTACTCCGTACATTATTACTACTACTACTGCTGTACAATCAAACAATGAATCTGAGAAATTAATTAGAGGCACAGAAAAGAAAAGAAATGAAATGAAAGCTAATCGATGAATCATTCCAAGCTTGAAGATCTGCTCCATCTTTTCTTCAAGTATTCTTCTACAGAGTAAGGGCTGCTGCTGCTGAAGGATGCGGAGGAGTAATGATTGGCGTCGCTGTCCATTAAGGCAAGACTTAAGTGTGACTCTACGCTTGAATCTGGATACACTTCATCATCCATCTCCACCTTTTCATCTTCATTTTCATTTTCTTCTTCTCCCTTGCTGCTATCTTTCTCGCCCCGTAACATCTTCAGTATCTAAATACATACATACATACATACATACATACATACCGAGCTCGATTCAATTTCCAAAATGAAATCTTCAATTCTTTTACATTCATACATACATACATACCTGGGCTATGTTAGGACGAAACCGAGCTGCTTGTGTAAGACACAGTCTTGCTGCAAGACCCACTCTCTGCACCTCAGCCTCATCTCCATTTACATTCAAATTTTCATCTATTATGCCTTTGAGGTCTCCACTCTCTAATTTCGGTTTTGCCTGTCATCCATATCAATATATCATATCATAAAAATGAATTAAACACACGTACTGTAAATCTGTAATGGATGGATGGAGTTGAGTAGTTGTTAATTAGTTGTTACATACCCACATAACCAAGCTTTCTTGACCCCCCCTTGCACTCTCAAATCCAATAGCTCTTCTCCCTGATAACAGTTCCAGTAGAACGACGCCAAAGGAGTACACATCAATCTTGTCACTCACTTTTCCATACATAAAATACTCTGGAGCTAGATAACCAAAGGTTCCCACCACATCACTGTGAGTTGCAAAGGATGTCCTTGTGGGTCCCCATATAGCTAATCCCAAATCAGATAACTGCATTATATATATATTACACTTTAAGGATAACTACCACGTATATATATATATATATATATATATATATAGCGTGACCAAGTAAAGTAGCTAGCTAGCATACGTACCTTTGCTTCAAACTCATCTCCAAGGAGAATATTCGAGGATTTGACATCTCTATGAATGATAGGCCGAGGGTGTTCATTGTGCAGGTAATTCAGGGCTTCAGCAATCCCTGTAGCTATTCTCAACCTTACTTTCCAAGCCAATGGAGATTTTCCCTTTCCCTTCCCTGGAGGATTTAATAATTATATTATAAGAAGAAGAAGAAGAAAACTCACTCATCTTCTTCTAGTGTTAAACAACAAACCTTACCATGCAAATTTTCTTCCAAATTCCCCTGGGATAAAAAGTTGTAGACCGATACTAAATCACTAGTGTCTTCAATACAAATCCCAAGCAAAGGTGCAATGTTTTTATGTTTCACTGAAGTCATGATATCAACTTCCTGCATGAAATCCTTCCAAGCTTTTTCCGACGACTTCAAAATCTTGACTGCAACTTGTTTGCCATCAGGAAGGACTCCCTTGTATACTTGGTTACACCCTCCTTTCCCAATTAAGTTTTCTGCACATGCACCGGTTTTGGTTTTCAAAATTAAAGATGGAAATGAGAGATGGCAGACAGAATTTACAAACCAAACCTGAAGAGAATTGAGAAGTGGATGTTGTGAGAACAGAATAGCTGAACCATTTGCAGGCTGGGGAATTTGTCTCAATCAGAAGCTTAAACTCATTAATAAGCTCACTGCAGCTTTCATTTTTATCTGAAAAGCTGCAATTTTCTTCTTCTGAACTCTTTGGGCTCGAACCTTCCAAGTCTATCAAAGATCGGTTTGGTAAGGTCATGACCCACTGTACCACAGACATCTTTCTGGCATGCACAGGCACAGGCACAGGTGGTTCATAGCGAAGTAGGGGCCATCCGGGGGGCGTATCAGCAAGCTGAACAACAGGAAGAGAAATTGAAGCCAAAGAAAGGCAACCTTTCTTGTGTGTTCCCTTGGGACTAGTACTAGACAAGCTTTCATAATCCTGTGAATAATTCTCATAACACTCTGTCTCATGGCTGAGCCTTCCCATATCTGATTCCCCAAATTCAGAGTGGCTATCCCCCACAGTGGAACTTCTTTCTGTATAGAAACTTGGTCTGGGATCTCCAGCAGCAGCTGTGTATTGAGAATTGGATCCTCTTCTGAATACAATCCTCCCATTGTGAATAGCCATAACATCAACGGAGGTGGGGAGTTGTTTTGCGCAGTATTTAGCAATGGAAGTCCATCCCCTAAGATAAGATAAGAGAGGTAGGTAGGTAAGGAGAGGAGAGGTAGAATTAATGAAGAATTGAAATGAATAGATGCTTAGTTACCCAAGACGACCAATAAGAGGTCTTTTATGGTTGCTTGTCCCCACTATTACAGCTACCGCATCATGCTTCTTTGCTTCCCTCACCAGCATCTTTCTTGTTGAACTTCCTTTCAAAACCTGTGCTTTAAGATGAACCTGCAGATGGAGAACAATATATATATATATATATAGTAACTAACAGGTAGATGGAGCTAGAGAGTTTGAAAAGAAAAAGCAAAGCAAACCTGGTTTTTAGTACATAAGCCATCGTAATCATCCAGATAACTTTCCAACCAGGAGGAGTATGATTCATCTTTAGTATTAGGGCCGTCTAATATCACATCACAACACAAATGCATGTATATATGTGAGCTGCTGTAGACTGTAGTATTCCGTATTCGATCAAGAAAGCCATTTACAAATTACAAGCTAGCTAGCTAGCTAGTAGTGATCCAAATAAATATACCTGAGGCTGAGGAGGATTTTGTAGAAACGTGAATAGCGAGCACCCTATCGCCCGGATCTGCAACCTTCACCAATGCCCAGTCTAGCAACTCTTTAGTATGCCCATCAAAACGGATTCCAACCAACACATTCCTCCTTTTCTCTTCTGCGCCTGAATCATCCTTACCCCCCATCTCAACACTCTCTCTCTCTCTCTCTCTATATATATATATATTGATTCCCTTTAATATAATATAATTATAATTATATATATCACCCCGGCGGCCTCCCGTCAAAACATGTCTTCAGTTCTTCCGATCCCTTAATCATCACCATATATTCACCAGAATTGAAACAGGTACGTACTGATCGAGCTATGGAAGCATGTGTTCAACGTAACGTTGTCGGAGGCTCCTGTTTAAAGAACAACATATGGCGCAGTGCTCCGCAGGAGGACACTGACCCAGGAATAGGATTCAACCCGCCACCTTCATCTAATAATCAACCAAAACACCAATACAATATATCATTAATGTCACCTATCTGACTTGACTGCCGATCCGACGCATGCATTATTATATTAACAATATAATTCCTCCAATTACAAAAATCCAAATCTTTAATTTGATTCCTAGCTCAATCAATTAACAAAAGGAATTGAAGCTTCTCTTCTTTCAATTTCCAACCACGTCTACAATAAAATAAAATAAAAAAAAAAAAGTAAAACCTGCCTGGGACACCCATCAAGCTAAGCCAAAGTGTACAGACAGACAGACAGGGAAATATATGGCATCTGCAAAAAAGATGTTTGAATCCCCGAAAAACAATAAACATAAAGAGACAACACAGCCCTACCTAAATTTTGAACCCAACCCATCAACTTTTAAAATTAAAATAAAATGCCGCCAATTAATATCACAATTATATACGTACTATTTACAAACCTGCTTCAACTAACACTTGAGAGATCCAGATTATTATAATATAGTATTCCAAAGGCAGGCCAGTTGGTGATCTGATGACGAAAAAGATTACTTCACCTTCTCCTTTATTCAATTTTTAATTAAAAGAAAAAGAAGGAAAGTTTTGAATAGAATTGGCAGGATGAGGATCACGCTAGCTCCAAAACAAGGACAATCAATAATGGTCAGAAACAGAGGGCAAGGTACCGTCGGTGAGCTAATTAAGAGTACGTGAATTTCCGGAAAAGGCGTTTTAATTATACACTTTTTGCAACTACTTTTTTAAAAATTATTTCTACTTTGTTTTATTTATTTATTTATATTAAACTAAAAAAAAAAAAAATCGTAATTAACATGTTACATGCATGCTGCATGGCTCCATGGAGTAAGCTGTCCTGTAACTGGGGAGATCATTATACTTTGCATTTTGTTAGTAAAACAGGCAACAATTCACAGAGATCAGATACCCATCCGGTTACCCACAACTCCGCCTTCTAACTCTCTACCGCCTATTGCAAGTTTACGGTTCGTTACGATAACGCCGACAAGCCACCCGACAACTAACGGGACAATCTATCTGATCGATTTACAATAACCAGGCAGGGAAATTTGTTGGAATGTATGACAGACAAATTCATAGAGGGTTTTTTACTTCATTATTATTACTCAGTATTAATTTATTTTGAAATTAGTAGAGGTTTTTTTATTTTATTTTTTTATTTTAATAAGAATAGAATTGTGGTCAACTAACATTTGGTACGTCCTACACTCCTACTCCGATCTTAGGCAATCTTGGGGTCACGAAAGGCGACTGTGGTCCTATCTACCTTTCATGTAGATTGTAGGGTAATAAATTAAATTTATTACCCCTTGCACCCAGCCACCATCTAAAGCCGGCCTACCCTAACTCTTCACCATAGTTAACAAGTGGGAGTACGTGAAAGGGGTTAATGCTGACTTTTTTGTCTAGAGGGATTCTTCTCAATAATATATACCTCAAAAATTTTAAGATTTTATTTAATTGTATGTATAATCTTGAAAGCTAGTATTTGAATTAGAATTAAATTTATGAGTTTAAATATTTAAAAAAAAAAAAAAAAAATTTCAAAACAAAAATAATTTTACTTTTGTCAAATTAAAGGAGGCAGAACATAAGATTTTGAAGATTGTAATTACATGCAACAAAATGACATTAATAATTGTATAGGTATCCACAGGCCCCCAGCTACTATTGTTGTTGCAGTGGGTGACGGTAGTTAATTAGTTTGGTTTTACTTTGAAAGGAAAACGAAAAATGAAAGAGATAGTGGTAGGAAAATCTAAAAGCTAATAACAAATTAAAGAGATAAAAATATATTTGACTTTCAAAAAAGTTGATGCGTAGATTAGTAAACTTGTTAGCTAAGGATTAGTCACCGTGTCCGATTGTGAAAATCCTAAGTATACTTAAAATTTAAAAATAATAATTATTATTATTATTATTATTATTATTATTATAATAATAAACGTATACATCAGTGCAGAGGTAAAATGAATTCAAAGGTTGGGATTGATAAAATGCATATATAATGCGGTATTTATAGGGAATGCAAAGGGACACATATCAGGCTCTCGGTATGTCTGTCACGTGTCGTGCATGTAAGTTCGGGAATGGTGCCTTGTAGGCCACGTGTATTTAGATTCATGACCGCCCACTAAGAGGGGTTGGAATAAAGCTCGAAATCTAGGTCTAAACACTTAAGTAACCCAGCTCAAGATATCTTCCCGACCGGAACTGATGATCGAGGTCGATCGCGGAGCAGCAAAATGTTGTCGCAGTCTCCAGTTAGCTCGGTTACCGCATTGAGTTCGGCAAGATATCGAGCCTTGGTCAGTCAAGGTCAGGAACAATCTCCCTCGGTGGCCCGACCAAATACCGAGCATGTGTACACTACCTAGAGGGATTATACTCTAAGAATAATCCTATCAAACATCAAATATTACAAATAAAGAATACTGAAAATAATTTTCTTGCATTTTTTAAAAATAAATATAGATTTTTTTTTCCTTTTTTCATTTAATTAATATCTTTTTTAATTATTTAGAACAAAACTCAATATTTTAATTGTGTTTTTACATTATTAGAAATGATTTAGTTTATTATAATATTAATATTTTTATTTGTATTTATATAATGATACAATTATACATTATATTACTTTATAAATATTATACTATCATTTTTTATCTGATAAAATTGTTTTTACATCACTAAAATTGCAAGCGAATATACAAAATTAATTTGCATCAGAACGTACTCCGGCCATTTTAACATGAAGTATCTGTATTCCTTTTCTGCATTATATTGTCCGCAAAATAATAAGTAATGGAGAGAGCTAGGTGGATGGGTGCTTTTGTTTGGTGGAACGTCATTTTCCAAATTCCACCACCACACCCCCCACCCCCAATCACCGACTGACGATCAATACCATGTGTTTCAGATTATAAAATATGAAAAAATCTTCCCTTTTAAAAAAGTCAGTGAATATATATATATATATATATATATATATATATATATTCTCATAATCAAGTAAGAATCAACCTTAACCTGTGAACTTCTTAAAGAATTGCACCGCAATTATTACATAAATCAAGTAAAAATTAACCTTAACATATGAACTTCTGAAATAATTGTATTGTGACTCCCACCGCAACTACTATATAATTGTATTGTTACAGCTCAAACTTCTGAAATAATTGTATCGCACGTTAAAGTCAATTTGCACATAATTACAAACTTGTATATATTCACGATATTACATTCTTTAATATTTACAATATTTTTAATGTGTTCAAAATATGAGTTATGATGTGTAAAATATTTTCTTTTGTGTTATGTCAATTATAACGGTAAATAAATGAAAGACTAATGGTTGCAATCAAATGAAAGTCGTGATATAATTATGACAAAATTAAAAGAATAAGACTAAATGTAACAATGCCACAATAATCAAAGCTAAAAGTGAAAGTTGCTCAAAATCATGGATGTAATATGACAAAATTTAAAAGAATAAGACTAAATATGACAATATCACAATAGTCGAAGACTAAAAGTAAAATTTGCTCTTATTGTTATTATTATTATTATTACTAAGCATAAACGTAACATAATAACAGTAGTGTTAAGCGGAGAATGATGGCAACCACATGCCCATAAAATGTACATATCCATCCTAGCTTTCATCTAAATTAGTTAGAATTTAATAATAATAATAATAATAATAATAATAATAATAACAATTAAAAGAATGATTCTCTACGTATTTACAAGAATTTGCAGCAGAAATGAGGCGGCCACACTAGGATTAAAAAAAGTTGCATCCTCCAACGACTCCCCATCTTGAGCTGAATTTAAGAAGATTTGGGTTAGAATCACAATGATATTACAAAATGTAAGGTAAGGAGGAGTTGTGTTTTACGTTATAACATCACAGGTTTCCCAACTCTCCATACATACTAACCTTAGATGTTGCTGAGATAGATAGATAATTAATGGTCAGAACCCCTTCCCCTTCTTCACCAATAATTTCAATCAAACTTCTTAACTGTTAAACACAACTCCAACTACGATAAATCAAAGGATCCTTGACCTTCATTGATTGCGTACACCAACTTCTTGTACATCATTTCCTATAAAAACAACAAGAAAAGAAGCTCAATTTACCAGGATTAGGAGACACCACATAAACATGATGGTTCATCACATTACAGACATTACGAATTAAATAATCTAATTTCCATGTGTTTGTGTTTGCCTATCATTATCATTCATTCTAAATTCTAAATTATGCATTTTAGTATAAACCCAACAATCCATAGATAACTTTGGATTTAATCATTCATAGACTATAATCATAATTGGTAACCTTAAACTTTGCCAACCATGCCCATATATCATCTATCATTCAAGTAATACCTTGGTGGAGTATGGAGGAAGTTTCAGGTAATTAGCACAAGTCATTACACTAGGCAGGTCATCATCTGCAGACTCTGATGCCCCGTTACCATTTTGCCCCACATTTCCAGTGTTTGAAGAATGCTGCAAACACAAAGTGGGTAAATGTAAAAACCACAACACCAAATAATCAATGTGCAGGTGTATCCAGAAAATGCATTTATACCTTCCTCACAATTGTCAACTTGGGATTCAACGCTGCCAGGCCACCGGGAGGAAGCCGAGGAGCACCAGTAACAAATTGACAGAAAGACCTTTGCTGTTCAGGAGTGAATTCACCCATGATCTCCAGCAACTAAAGAGACATCAATCAATCAGTTTCAAAAAGATAAGGATGTGCATGAAAGCTAATCAAAACCCCTGGAGGGTAGGTAGCAGGAGTTTGCTATTTTTTATTGCTCCAAAAAAAATCTTTTTTTTTTTCAAGAGTCAAGAATAATAATGTACATTTATAATGGCAGGGCTCTTAGCAGTGTAACCATGGTCAAACTTGATGTGATCCACCAGTGTCTCAGCCTGCACATATAAAGAAATCACTCAATTAATTATACTAATGCAAGATAGGTCAGTTCTAAGTGATATGAGAGTCAATATGAAGGAGGTACTACCTTCCACAACTCTCGACGGCCACAAAGCAAATGGTCCAACTCATTTGGAGAAAATATTTGTAGGGTTGAAATATCAAATACCTGATCAATAGAGAACACAGAATCGATACCACTATTAAAAGCCACACATCAGTCCTTTCAAAGGATGACTTTTCCCCTACCAGCCTATTTAAACATCTTCCACTAGTCATTATGAAGACCACTAGACAACAGTGTCACAGTGGTATCAAATAAAAAAGAAAAAAGAGTGAAGTTCCATGTAAGAATTAGTTGTAGTCTAGCACAATGTCACCTAAATCCAAGGCAAAGAAAAAAATCTACTTGTTCAGGTGCTGCATATTATGAATGATAGGGAACTGAAACTACATTGACCAATCAGCAGAGCTTTAAACAACAATGAAAATTCTTACACAACTACAAGACCACATAAGATAAAATGGCATCACAAACCTGATTGAAGCCAGATCTAAACGCTTCCATTTGTTGCACAATTCCAGTCTTGACTGTTGCATCAACCACTAGAGATATGTACTCCTCCAAATTATTAAGATCAACCTGCACAGATTGCATATGTGAATGAGAGTAACACAATAAATGGGTACACCAAAAATATTTAAGGGAAAATTGAACGAAATATACATTTTCATCCCCAGGTTTCAGAATATATTCAGGATAGCCTGGGAGAGTGAAATCTAAGCAAAGGTCTTCAACTGGAGTCCCATGAAAGTATAAATCAGTGGTTTTGTGACTTTTGTCTCTGTTATCACCTCCAGTTGATTCTAGATATTGCTTCCGACATACAAGAGCTTGCAACTCTTGCATAGTTTTACCCAGTTCAGCATCAAAAGAAAGAATATCATACAGATCAAGTTCCTGCACAGAAAGTTGATTGATTTATCAGTGATCGCAATAACTAATATGGAGTAGGTGTATATACATGTGCAAGTGGATTAAAACCGTAAATGCTAAGAACTTACCTGACCAAGTACAAGCTTATAGAAGGCAGTAGACAGTGGAAGGTCCAAAAGCCGCCCATCTTGAAGGGCTTTCGCCAACACACGTCCTAGTAGCCGGAAATATTCTATTACCTTAGAGAATTTCCCATCCTCAATATTTTCTGCACTTGGAGGCCAAGGACGTGGGAATAACCCAAGAGGTGCTAAGATAAGATCTTTATCACCACCATCCGAGTTCGAGCCAGAGGTATCACCAACTTTTCCATTTACTCGCTCATCAACATCCATTTCTGCTGCATGTTTATTGGGATGTAAGCTTGTTCTCCACATTCCTAGTCCTGCTTTCTGTAGGTCATGACTTAGAAGGGTATAAAACTCTAGAGTAGGACCCAATCCTGTTCCAACTTCGCCAAAATATTCAACTTCAAGAACAGCTTTTTGGGTAGAGTACATCTCCATTACTTTTGCAGCAGAATCCAATATGCGATTCCTGGAGACCCGGACTTTCTGCCGCTGTAGCCTCCCAAGCCTTACCTCTCTCTCATTTGTCAATCCAGTACCCTCAGCACCTTGCTGCTGCTGAAGCCGATATAATGCTCGAGACAACCCAAAAGCAGTTGAATAAAAGTACTGACGCCTAGTCTCAAATGGGAACAGAAAGGGACAAGCCTTTGTTAAAAGGTAACACCATGATGGAAGAGATCCACTGCAGAGTGCGAGTGCATCCTGGATATGCCGAGCCAACTTTGGAGTGAGCTTACTATTGACAAACTTATCTGAAGGAATTTTGGCACCACTGACATTTAGTTCATCTAGACTACATATTTTTCCTTCAGAGAAACTGTCAATCACTGACTGGACCCGCATACGCGGTGCAAGCTGATTCAAACCCTCCAGTACCCGTAGAAGTGATAAAATGTTATATGTAGGGTTACTTTTATCAAGATCACAAGGAAGATCTCCCTGCAAAATACTATCTAATAGTGATACTTGATGCGGTAAGGAATCTTCACTTAAATCCGCTGAAGAACTAGCTTTTGTAGACTTGGAGGAAGTTGATGTACCAGCACCATTCACACCCCTCTCAGCTTGGCTGCCTGCCCTTTGGTATGTGATGGTGTAAATGTTGCTCCAAATTCTGCTTCCATCACTCAATACAAAATCACCTTCCCCATATCTCTCATCATCATCTTCATCTAGGACAAGTTGCCGTTGAATGGCCTGGTAAATAGTCAAATGCTTATTTAGCTGCTTCCCACCCGTGGAAAATATTAATCTTCCAGAATCATTAGAAGTAAAGAGAGAACGTCCTTGCCGGTCCTTTCCTCCCCTCACACCTCTGGACGTTAGTCCTGCCATTGCAGCTGCAGCAAATGACATTGCACCCCTAGAACCATAAGAACTTCCACTCCTAAACTCAGAAGAATCAGGTCCTCGAAGGGAAGCAGCTATGCTGCAAGAACCACCACCAGCATTTGTCTGGCTATCACTTGGTGCATTGGCAACAGGACTGGCGTCAGAGTCACCCAGTTTCACATCATGCACTTTATCAGGCATGCAAAGAGGAAGTGAATCATCCCTCAAAACCTGCAATATTAAAATAAGGATGAAAACATTTTTAATCACCACCGCATACAGTACCAGCAACTGACTAAAGCTTTATGTTGATTAAGAGAAGATGGCAAACGACACAAAGACAACAGCAATGTCTAAACATCTCTTCCTTTGTCTACAGGGGTGGGTCATAGGGTGATGGTCAGAAGCCATACTCCTTAAATGTCTTACAGAAAGGAAAAGTTTTTGACCAAACAAAACGCACAATGACCAGAAAAGGAAAAGTTTTCCTCTCATCTCCAGTATCTGAGGACACCCATCATCCACTCCATGATATGGTGCATTCAACTAATGAACTATATGCAAGTTTATAGCATAACCCTCAGACATGAAATAACCAGACATTTCGGTATTCTCTCAATTATTCCATATTTCACTGTCATTCTTTTAAAGAACAAATCCATTTAGAAGCTCTTTACTTTTGTGTGTAGTATAATTTTTTAGGTAAACAATCTTTACTTTGTAACTTGAAGATGTTTACTTAAAAACACCAATTTGTTAAATTTTGAGCTCCTGTGTATGGAGATAAAGCAACATCATGATAAACAGGCCCCATAAAAAATTGTAAGAACAGAAAAGCAATAAGCCAATAATAGAAAAAGCATACATCGTCATGGTCATCTTCATCTTCATCTTCATCATCAGAGATATCATCATCTTCAATCACCAAAGGACTGTCAACTTCAACAGGAGGAATGTCCTCATCCTGCATAAAGGAAAAAAAGAACAATAAAAATTGCCCAATCTGTCAGGGTTCATAAAAAATAAGAATGGCCTCATTCACCTGTTAAAACACACTAGCATGCATCAAGAAGGACAAGAAAATCAATGGCATTAGTAAATTCAGAAATCTGAAGATAAGTAAACACAAAATAGCAGAGCAACATTAATAAGTTCAAGAACACAGCAAGTGTGTCATAAATTATACACCTGATGTCAACTACAGCTAGAACAAATAAATGAATAATTATTAATAGGATTTCAATATCAAATAACATGTTCAGTCTGACAGTATATGACTATACCATCCAAATCAGTATAACCAATCTTAAATGGAGACCTGACTCAAAGAATTTTTCTTTTTATCTTATTGCATTATAGTTTTATGATTCCAAAAAAAGATAAAAACAAGATCAAAGTGGCTTTGCAACAGAGGTAAAGGCAAAACCAAGGGCGCAGTAAGGAAAACAAACATATAAACTATAAAGAAAATTTTCAATACAAAGTTTGACCAGCAAAAAAGAAATGAGAAGCATACGGAAATCGTCAACTGGAGAAATAAACAGGAATTAATATCACACTCAATAAGTGAAAGTACCTCAGAAGTGGAGTTCCCATCCACAGGATTAACTTCTGATTCTTTATCCAAAGCAGCTCTTCTATGAGAAGCATATCTTGTTTGTGGTCCTCTTCCCTCTTCTTGAGCTGATTTCAGAACAGCCTTACCCTTTCCTTTTAATGAGCTTGCATTTTTTTCTTGTGATGATCCCTTTGCAGCATCTGTTATATTCACAACAGACCTTGATCGCGTAGAATGGCGACGAGAAGCAGGAGTTGAAGTAGATGGAGATGGTGCACCAGCTCCAGTAGGCATGGTACTTGTCTCAGAATTGCCAACTGATGCAGAGGTCTTTTGTTCAGATTCCGTTCTGTGAACATGGGGCCAGAGGAAGTCTTCTATGGCAGCTAAAGTTGCAAGTGGATCAATCAATACAATGTTTGACGAATAATCACGAAGGGACTTTTCACCTTGTGCTCTACAAAGACGCAGCCTGAAAGGTTGAGATAAAGCACTTAAGCCAGAAGAAAGGCGTGCAACAGGGAACCGCTCCAAGGAAGAGAGAGCATTTTGAAGCTTTTGAACCAAAACACTCATAGGAGCCAAATTCCCTTCATCAACACCAACAGGAAGGGCAACAGCAATAAAAGACTTGTATCTTTTGATTGCTTGTTGTCGAAGCCTAGAAAGATGAGGATCTGAAATTCTTTCCTTAGAGAAGTATCCACATGAAAAATACTTCAGCAACGACTCCACAACACCACTTCCAATAAACTCAAAGGTGGAAACACCATCTCCCTTGCTAAGCTCCCCCAGCATCTCAGTTATCAGACCAATTAAACTTTCCTCTTTACCAGCGGAAATTTCACCAAGTCGAGGGCCAGAAGCTTTTGATTTTCCCTTGGTTTTAATCACTTGCCCATCAAGAGTGGCATTCAGCATAGCACAAAGATTCTTCAGGCAAAGAAGATCGTCTGTAACACCAGCTTCAGTAGACTCGGGATCTGAAGGGAAATACTTTTCTTTGAAAGCTTTTGCACGAGCACTGACTGCCATGCGAAGACTAGAACTGGCAGTAGGAACTTCCCTAGGATTTGGGGGTGAGCCAATGTTTGGAACTGAACTTTTAGGATCTTCAGTGGAGAATGTATCTGTATTTGAATTACAGCCTCGACGTCGATAACGCCTGGAACGAGATGATGAAGCAGGTATACAATCATTATCCTTCTCAGAGGATGATGGCTGAGAAGCAGTGCCAGAAGAAGCTATTACTAGTGCATCTACAGCATGAATAACACCCTCTCGAACAAACATTTTGGCAAAAGTACCGGGGAGCTTTTCCATTAAGATTTCAGCAATTTGAAGGGCAGGAACCAATACTTGAGGATCTTTCCAGGCTAAAACACCAGCCAAAAAACTAGGGAAGTAGCAACATAATTATGAGATATAGAAGCATTTAAAAATGGAGTGTTGAGTAGATATATCATGCAAAGAGACATCAATCGAGAATTCATACCTTGATATGCTAGTGATGCTATTCAAGGACTGAATCATATCAGCAGTGCTGAAGTACATAAGTTTCCCAATAACTGAGAGACACTTGTGCCGAACAAGACCATTCACACTAGACCCATATATCTGACAGCAAACCGCAAGCAAATCATGTAACCAAAAAGAACAAGTAAATGAATGTCTATTTGTTCTATTTTATTAAACTATGGACTTCAGTTTGGTCAAATGAAATACTGTTAAAATATAGAAACCTTAGGTCATACCTTAGCATAGCCCTAGGTGTTAAATCCCTAGGATTTCTATATTTCAATAAACACTAACCTGGATTAGAACAGGAAGGAGGTCGATTCCAAATTGCTGCAGAAGCTCAGGCTGCTCTTTTAACAGTTTCTCACGGGATGAAACCTCCTGAGAAGTTGCATTTGCGTCCTCCTGTTTGCTAGACTCACCACCGATAGATTTCTTATTTAAAGATCCCTTGACAAACACATTAGTGCTGACTGGAAGAGAGATTGTTCCATCGGGTAATGAGGGGAGAAGTTCATTAGCCAGGTTCACAATTTCAAAAATCTGGACATTGAAAGGAAATCCAGTAAGGGTGAAAATCTTGGACGTATGAAAAATATGGGGGGGGAAAGGTAAATTTTTCTAACTAGTAAGAATAAAACCACTGATCCACCCAATGATACAACTTGCAAGGTTTTTTCCCTAGCACTTCTATAAAGCAAAAAGATGGGTTAGGGTGTGACATCGAACCAAATTATAGTACACCAGATTTTTGGCTTTTTGCAACTTGTCATGAAGAAAGTAGTCCACTTCATTCTGAACAACCAATTCTGAAGACAAGTAATTAAATTCAAACTTTGAGCAACTATGAGAAAATAATCCTATAAATTTAGTGTTACATCCCCAATTCTATTTTTAATTGTTCTTTTAGTAAGTAGTCAGTCTTACATCCCCAAATTCCCATTCAGGTAGTAGTGAAGGGAAGATATCTAGTGTGAAACACTAAATTGCATACATAAACAGTAAAAACAACTATCAACTTATCAAGTTCTCCAGATGGCTATAAATTTTCAAAAGCATTTGTAGTAATGAATACTTGATGATTATGTACTGAAATATGCTGCATCAAAATTTTCAGCAGCTTCTTTGGTTCACATTTCTCAGATAATATCAGAAGACAATCTGACTTAATGCACACCTTTGGAGTATAATATGGTGCAATTTATAAACTATATAAAGGTGTCTTATACCTGCTCCGGTGGTCTATTAAAAGCAGATGAAACAGATACATTGCTGAGAAGACCATATCCAGAAAGAATTTCTTTAAGAATGCCAGTGATTCCAAGGAGAAGCAAAGTTTTTGTTCCCAGAGGAGAGCCACGTGCACATGTTGATAGAAGCCGAATCAAGCCCTACAAACCTCATCAAGTCAATAAATAAAACTAAAAAAATAAAAAGTAAATAAGAATACAGCCCTAAAATGCAGAAATAGTTACTTTAAATTTATTTATTAAAAAAAAAAACTGTGCATACTGTGTATGTTGAAGTGCTAAGGGAAGCCTGACCACCGCCAGAATTACTAGCAGAGATAAGAGAAGCAGTTTGTGTAAGAAGTCCATGATTACACAGTACATCCAACTTCTCAGGAGAAGATCCAAATGCCTCAGCAATTCGAGTCAAGCAGATGGAAGCATGTTCTAGAACCTATACAAATTGCAAGCAAAAGAAAATGTAAAAAAGTAAAAATCAGATAGGAATCAACTTGATGAACAAAATCAGTGTATTTTTTCATTATGTGGATCTTTTGCATAATAGACTTGCCTTGGCGTCATGATACTGAAGGAGGTTTGTTAACAATGGAACAGCTTCCATAACAAAATCAGCTGCATCTGATGGGAGTTTCTTGCACATATTTGCAGCAGTAGATAATGCTACTCTCTGCCAGAAGATTGAGTTATGAATAGTTTTTTAGACTTAATGGAAATTAATGAAGATAGTATATGTTGTTGGCATCAATCTAAGGAGTAAGGACCTTCAGAAAAGGTCATCATGTACAACATAGTTTCTGGTAACTCAATATCACCTGAACTCCAGTAGAGAAGAAATCAAGGTATGAGAGCACAGCCATAAGTGCACCAGCTCTCAAACAAGCTGTAGGGTGCTCCTGAGATATCTTCTTTAGAGCTTGTAAAGACTTTTTTCAAAATGAAAGAAAAGAAAGAGAGCAATTAGTACACTCTCTTTGGAAGCCAAATATTGGCAATAATAAGCATACAGGTTGTATTCAAATATGCTGTTAATCTGTTACAGAAGGCAGTGAAACGCCTTCCACACCAGCTTCTTAACTAGCTCACCTGTTCAGCCAAGTCCATGTATTCAATTGTGAGCAGCCGAGCAACAAAGCATGAAACTGCACCATAATGTACAACTGCCGCACATGAAGATGGTAGAACATCAACCAGATGGGTCAATGCCCTGGCAGCAAGAAGCATGATATCTGGATTACTCTCGTGATTAAGTAAACCGACCAACACTGGAACAAACGAATCCACTGAGAAAGTGCTGAGTGAATCCTCAGTCCCTATGGAAAGCATATCACAAAGCTGTGTCAAAGCCTCTACTTGCTTTCCTTCCTCGCCATCCGCCCTAAGCCCGGACAATATCTTCTTGAGCCGACCATTTTGATGCGAGGAAGACCCTGAACCCATTGCTGCGCTTGGAAGCAACTCATCCAACCCAGCACCCAGTTTCATGAGCAGACCCTGAAGTGCACTGTTTGCAGAAGTTAAATTATGCTGCAAAATTCCAACACCTCCTTCACTGTCATTTTCATCATCGTCACCTCCCCCAGATTCTAGATTCAACCCAATGTTCCTTTCAGCATCTCTATCCCTTCCCCTACTCCTAACCTCGTGTTCTTTCTGTTTGCCTTTATCCGAACTGTCCTTATCGGAAGTATGAGTAGGGTTCCTACCGCGGCGACTGCGGGTGGCAGACCCAGAGGATTCATTGGTGGAGTCCATCGGTGCGGAAGCTGCAATTGAGTCCTGGGAACGGTTGGCAGCACGAGAACGAGTGGGCACTCGGGAACGAGTAGCGATCGACGCGGAATTAGAGGCAGTGGCGGTAGCAGTAGTGGGAGTAGGTGCGGAGGTGTTCAAACGAGCTCGCTTGGCAGCTCGGGTGGTTGGACCAGAGGAAGAAGAAGAAGGCGCTGATGAGGTGGCCTCCGCCCGCTTCCGGCTCCGAGTTTCCATACAAAAGCCCAAGCCCCTCAAAGCAGGGAATCACCTCGCCGTTTAATCGGCGATCAGACGCTCTCTTAGTTCCAAAATCCTGTTCATCTTCCTGAATATCAGAAACCCTAATTACTAAAATACCACGATATAAAAATCCGATTGAGCTCAACCCCCAACATAAATCAATTCAGAATCCCGATTAAAAACTCGATTATTATAATCAATATGCAATTATGCCTTTGATTGATCAACGCGGAGGTGCGCCGAAGAGACTGATTTGATAATTAGATAAATGATGAATGTAACAGGGAAAATGGAGGATGAAACGAGCAACGGAATATATTTATATATTTTGTATTCTATTTTATTTTACTCGATAGAACAACACCGATTCAATTTGGAAATGAGTACAAGCTCGCATAGATGGACAGTGTCACTTGTACCTGTAGTTGTATTGTAACCGCCAACGTATTTTTGAGATCGTCATATTAACTTTGTTTTTAATATTTTATTGAAAAAAATGACACTTTTTCCCTTTGTTTATAGCACATTTTCTCCCTAAATTAATCATGTAAGTACATTAGTTCCATGAAGGAATAAGATTCAAATTGACCACTGAACGTAACCTAAAAATGCAATTAGGCAATGAAACGAAAAAAAGAAAAAATACAATTAGGTCACTGAACACTCCATGCAATTTCACCAGATAGCAGGTTACCATCAATTTCAGCTTATTTTGCCGAGCCACAGGTGCTGAACAGGCACATTAGAAAGACATGGAGGCCGTCAAAACCGACACAGCTATTTTGGACTACAAAGCTTATCCAGCCTTCCTCAATGATGCCATTTCAACCCTTGGGCTGCTAGCTACATGTATCTTCGGGGATCGGGCTCTCGGTAAGCTCTTCTTCAAGGCGTTTCTAAGTACTCAGGTCAGGGAGTGTTTGGTTTGGGCATACGGCAAGTGGGCGTTTCTGTGTGAAAAATGAAATATGCAGACTGTTGTGAGGGACGCTTTAGCTGAAGCGTTGGACGACCACGATTTGGCTACCATCATTAGCGTCTTGCCCGATGAGGTCGCCGATCCCGGTCCAACGCTGTATACTTAGCTCGCCCCCACAACGCTATTCTCGAGGGAGCCTGAAGGAACGCAGGAGAAGACCCCACCCCGGGATGAGCAGGGCAATTTATTTGGGAGCTCGACCACCGAGTTGTGTCGAGCAAAGTTGTTAATTTAAACTGATGGGGACTCGGCCCCTACTGTGCCAAGCATGCAAACTTGCACTACCCATATTTCAAGCCGCTTTTTGTTATGTCTTTTACTTATTCACCCAATACCTATTTTCAAACATCTAAAGGTCCTGAACATCTTGGTTTTAATTGCTCGTTTGTGTTTATACCTAAAGTTCCTCTTTTGTAGCCATAATGGTTATTTATTACATTGCAATTTTGTTGTATACCATAACTGAGTGGTTAATTGTACCATTCATTCCGACGCACGTTGCAACGGAAGCGCGATTGAGTAGAGCGTGGAGGGCGGCAATGTGGGGTGTGGGATCGCCCGCGTCAAGCAGCGCCATAGCGGTGGAATGACTCCAAGGCGTAACTGGCGATGCCGTTCTTGAAGTTATTTTTGTTTTGTTTTTGTTTTTTTTTTTCAAATAAATTGGACTTAGATACAAGTATATAGTTTTAGAGGGCATATGCCATGATCGTCGTCGTTGCATCTGCGCCGAAAGCCATGGAAGACAGTACCAATGTGTGTGCCGGCGTTAAATTTGTGAAATTGAGATTTGCGATTTACACTATAGTCTATAATGTTCTTTGTGAAAATAGCGCAAACAATGAAGATGTTGATCTGCTAATATGTCATCTAAGCTTGTGAAATCGTTCGGATGTTGTTACTGAAAATTACAGAAAACATTTACACAACTGAGTACTTAAAAGACAACGTTATTTGTTTGTCAGGTTTAAAGTGGATCATTGTTATAACAGAGTTTTGTTTAATCACAATCACGAGTTGTGGAAGAATAGAGAAAACAAGCTCATCAGGTAGTTTTATCCAATCGCCTGTCGCAGCAACTCCCTACAAGAAAGAAGAAGAAGAAGAACGAAGGAGAAGGGAGGAGAAGGAAGAGTTGAAATGACCAATTTGTCCCCATGATTAAATAATTAAAAATAGTTTATATTTTTCCAGCCAAATTTCGCCAGTGATTTGGCTGAGAGTGGACTAAATGTGTTAAAATTGTATAGTTATGAGACTAAATTGTTAGTTTTTAAAGTCAAGTATGTAACACGCTTCCTATAGTCATAGGACCAAAAATGTAATTTTCTTTAACATGAAATTATTATATCTAACAACTATACGATAAAGTAAACACACACACACACACACACACACACACACACACATATATATATATATATATATATATATATATATATATATATATATATATATATATATATTACTGTTTATCTCTATAACTAGTATTTTCTATGCTCGATGTGTAAAAAAATAAGTACACAAGATTAATACTTTATACTAAAATTTTAGATTTATTTACATTTTAGATATTTAAATTATCGTAAATAATAATAATGTAAAACATTTTTATAAATTTAATATTTATATGTTAGAAAACAACTAACATATAACTCTAATATATAATATGTATATATTATTATTAGGGGAGAAGATAAGGAAATATATGGTGAATGCATGTGTATGGTAACAATAGTAAAAAAGATAAAAGAAATTATAACAGTATATGTATGTTTGTCTAAAATATTATATAATACAATTTTTATAGCATAATGTATAAAAAAAATATAACGAAAAAATAAACATAAATAAAATGTATAACCTTCCTCACACTTATTATGTTTTAGATTTTAAAATAAAATAAACATAACTAAAATAAAAACATAAGAAGTGTGTAATAAAACTGTGATCAGAATGACCCAATTCCGAAGACAAGCATAACGTAATTTTGGAATGTTTCACTGCCGAAAGCAACGCAGAGTTCTTTCCCTAGTCCGACGGTGAGCTGCGCAAAAATAAGAGCAACTGTGCAAAGGCTATATACTACACTAAAAAACTAAAATAACGTCGACCTACGCGTGTTTAATAAAGAAGATAAACTACGCACCCAAAAAAAAAAAAAAAAGAAGATAAACTCAGATCGACGGGGGACAGTCGCGTCCTTTTCCTCTCCGTTGATTTTTTTTTTTTTTTTTCCAACGTCCAAATAAATTCAATCTTCTGTCTCTTTCTGGTCTTGATTCTGGTACGAGGAAGAGTCGAGGAGGGCTGGGAACGTGGACTGTAGAACCTTCTAGTCGAGTTTGATCTGAGTTTTTGACGAGTTGAGCCAGTGAGTTTAGCTGAGGTTGCTGTGAAGTGAATCTCGAGGGTTCAGAGATGGGTTTCTTCAGCACCATCATGGGTTTTTGTGGATTTGGAGTTGGGGTCACGACTGGGCTTGTGATTGGGTACTTTTCCTTCATCTATTTCCAGCCCAGCGATGTTAAGGTACTTTCTAAGTTTCTCTAATGATTTCAGCAGCTAGCTATGCTAAGCCCAAGGGTAGAAGGTAAGCTGTATTTTGTACTGAATCTTCTGTCGTCCTCTTGCTACTTTTGAGTTCTTAGTGGGCGTAGCTTCCCTGTTTTTAAAGGTCCGCTATGGTGTAAAACTTTACTAATCGAGAAATTTTGTCGTATATTCGTATGCTTGATGATTTTACGAATTAGGAAATAAGGTATTTTACCTTTCAGATGTTGTTGGTTTATTAAATCAACCAGATATTTACGGGAATGAGCTCAAGTAATGACTAGTATAATGCGACCCTTTCACTAAATGATATGGAGGCCGGAAAAGGATAGCTACCCAAGTTCCTATTGGTGTCAACTTCGCATAATGAAGTGAATGACTGACAAATCATTGGACAAAATGCTGATATTATATTTGTCATTCTTTACTGACTTGCAGCTTTCTATAAGAGAAACACAGGAAATGGAAATTTATGATTTGTTGTAAGGAGTGGGTTTGAGTGATTGTTAACATCTTATGCTGCACTTCATTGATATTTATGAGTTTGTGATGTACAAAAGGAAGTTTATATATCATGTGCCTGCAATTTTTTAACTCTCAGTCAAGTGCATAATTTTCTCCCATTAGATGAATGATAAATGAGTTACAAACATAATCAGGATCCTGTTATTCGCCCGCTGGTTGAGCAAGACACTAAAGCTTTGCAAAAGTTGCTTCCAGAAATCCCCCTTTGGGTTAAAAATCCAGACTATGATCGAGTATGTATTGTAACCTACCTACATTTCACTGCCTTCTCTCCAACTTCACTCCTTACAAACTTATTTCTTTTTCCCCCTTAATTTAAGGTTGACTGGATCAACAAGTTCCTTGAGTACATGTGGCCTTATTTGGACAAGGTAATTGCAAGTATTTAACAGTGTTTTGATATTCTCTCATGTTAGAAAGAATACATTATCCACTCTCAGCCCTTTCATTTTTGGTAGGCCATTTGCAGGATGGTAAAGACCATTGCTACACCAATAATTGCAGAGCAAATTCCAAAGTATAAGATTGACTCTGTCGAATTTGAAACACTGACTCTGGGGTCATTGCCTCCAACTCTGCAAGGTTGTTAAATGATTGATCATTCACAAATTTTGTTTTCTCCCTTATTGCATTGCTTCTCTTCCAGTTGGCTTATGTTTGTTATCTTGGTAATTAATATACAAATTGGGTTTGAAAGGCAGTCAGGTTTCTCTTGTGCTATAAGTTCTCTGCCATCTTTAACTTTTGATTGTCTCCTTCCCTTCCAGGTATGAAGGTCTATGTTACTGATGAGAAAGAGTTAATCATGGAGCCATCATTCAAATGGGCAGGGAATCCTAATGTTACTGTTGCTGTTAAAGCATTTGGGTTGAAAGCAACTACTCAGGTTTTGTGTTTTTCTAGATGTTTTATATTTTATTCTATATCTTCATAAACATATAACCTATTAATGCATTCAAAAAAATATAACCTATTAATGCATTCAAAAAAATATAACCTATTAATGGATATTTCAGGTTGTAGATCTACAGGTCTTTGCAGCACCACGCATCACCCTGAAACCTTTGGTCCCTAGCTTTCCATGTTTTGCCACCATATACGTGTCACTTATGGATAAGGTATGGCTTGATCTTAATGTCTAGAAGTGTAGAACAAGAAATAAAGATGATTTATGATTTCAAGTGAAACTCAGTCTATTATAGCTTGTCACCCCAGTGTGTTCCCAGAAAATATAAATATCATGTTCATATTTGTAGGTATCTGTTAGGAGTGAAATGGAAGATCAGAGAAAGATACTACATATCTAATCTAATATAATTGAATTTATTGAACAGTATGAAGAATTGCATATGCATTTCAAATCCCATACGTATTTCAATGTTGAGGCGTACTTGTATAAAATTAGGGGCACAAAATAGGGAAACTAGAAATCCCTCCATCTATAGTGGCTTGGTTAGTAATTGGAAAAATGGAAAATAGATAATGAAATGGAAATTTTTTCCAGAATAAAAATGGAAAAATGGAAAATAGACAATTGAGTAACTTGATTTTTAATGTTCTTGCACAGTTGTGACTTGTTAAATAATTTTGTTTCACTATTATATCTTGGATATATACACTCCAGTTTTTTAGATTGTTGTACATTTTGAGGTTGTTTCTTTTTCACTATCCTCTTAAGAACTTGTTTTTGCTTTTGTAGCCACATGTTGACTTTGGATTGAAGATTCTAGGTGCTGATCTCATGTCAATTCCTGGGCTGTACAGGTTTGTCCAGGTACAGCACCTTCTACATTTGATTCTCTCCCTCCCTCTTCCTCCATCCTCTCAAGTGAAGTGTCAACTTGTTTGTTCTATCACCTCAAAGGGCATTTTTCTCAAACAGCTTGCACACAATGATGGTTTATGTACTGTGGAGTTCATGCATGTAGGCAACTTAACAGCTTAGGGAAAAGTAGTTTATGCATCTTTTATCAAGTTGCCAAGTTATTTTTATTTTTATTTTTTTGAGAAGAAGTTGCCAAGTTATAATGATATTATTTGGAACTTTTTACAATTTTTTTGGTATATTCTCCTCTCCCTCCTTATTGACCCTTTTATTTTTCGAAACAAATATATTCCATCACTTCTCCTGAACAAAGTTGGATGCATATCACATCTTAGTTGTGTCACATTTTAAAGTGTGTTATGACATTTTCACTTAATAGTTACATGAATAAGTACTAAAATGTGCAAGAGGATCCTCTGCAGGAGATTATTAAAGATCAGGTTGCTAACATGTATCTGTGGCCTAAAACTCTGGAAGTGCAAATTTTGGACCCATCAAAGTATGTTTATGATTTTTGTATTTTTCAACTGAGTTTTATGGCTTAGTTTTGTGAATAATTGAGTGTGTTAATCAACTTTTGGGATGTGCAGAGCCATGAAGAGACCTGTTGGAATTCTTCACGTGAAGATTCTTAGAGCAACACAACTGAGAAAGAAAGATCTACTTGGGGCTTCTGATCCCTATGTGAAACTTAAACTCACAGAGTCTAAGCTCCCATCAAAAAAGACTTCAGTGAAACATAAGAATTTAAACCCAGAATGGAATGAGGAATTTAGCATGGTTGTTAAAGACCCAGAATCTCAAGTACTGGAGATCTATGTTTATGATTGGGAGCAGGTAATTTTAATACTTTGTGGTTATGGATTTCACTCATTCATTCCATGTATCTCATATGTTTATTCTTCTTGTCAGGTTGGGAAACATGAAAAGATGGGCATGAATGTTATCCCACTCAAGGATCTAACCCCTGATGATCCAAAAACTATGACCCTTGATCTCCTAAAGAATATGGATCCAAATGATATTCAGAACAATAAATCACGTGGGCAGATCATGATGGAACTAACTTACAAGCCATTCAAGGAGGAGGACAAGCCAAACAATGTTGAGTCTGGTACAATTGAAAAAGCTCCAGAAGGGACACCGCCAGGAGGAGGTGTACTTGCAGTATTAATCCATGAAGCTGAAGATGTTGAAGGAAAGCACCATACTAACCCATATGTCCGTATCATTTTTAAAGGGGAGGAGAAAAAAACTAAGGTACATGCCTGCCTTCCCCCTATTTTTGTCCTTCCATCTCCTTTATTGTTCCATGCCTTGCAAAATAGTTATTGCGACTGCTGTTCTGAAAATTTGTATTCTGATGTTCAACCAACAGTCAGGCAAATACTCTACTGTACTCCATGAAGCTCAACATAAATGCTTTCTTAATCCTCTATAATATATATATGTATGTGTATTCTGAAACTAAAATTCCTCGTCTACCTTCTGTTACATCCTATTGGGGCATTATTGTAGTCAATTATGCTTAAATAGTTAAATGGTTATGAGGCAAACATATATGCCACTTTTGCTTTTGCAGCAACTGAAGAAAAGTAGGGATCCAAGATGGGATGAGGAGTTCACTTTCATGTTGGAGAAGCCTCCTGTGGATGATAAGCTGCACATAGAAGTTGTCAGCACCTCAATGAGGATCGGTTTACTGCATCCTAAGGTAGTTGGTTATATGTTCTTTTTGAAGTAAAGGAATATAATATTGTAGTTTTTATTGACTAAGAGTATTCAATTAGATGATCTTCCTTGATGTATTTTTTCAAAAATTATTATGGCAAATTAAAATTCTTGTTGATAAGCCTTGGGAAGGGTTGACTCAAAATCAGAATTGTATAGATATACTATTGAAAATAAAGGGTTAACATTGAGGATAACAAAAACTGAATATAGTCATTGCAGTTTGAATATCACCAGCACTAGAGTCTAGAGTCTAGAGGCAATGAAGACAGAATGAATTTAGTTGGCCATTTGAATTTCTGCTGCCATTGATCAAAGAATTAGGGCTTACCAGTGAAGTATATTAGTGTGATTGGGATTTCATGTGGCATAAATTCTTGTAGATGTGTTTGCTGTATGTCCATTAAATTGGCTCTGCTCTATATTAGCAAATATTGTGCAGAGAAAAGCAAAATGCCTATAAGATAGCTGTAATGTAGATGATAGTGTAAGTGGATGTGGGAGAATATAAGACAGGACCATATATGAAATGAATATGTTTGATGGTGTGGGGTAAAAATGGGACCAAATGAAGACAACCTCTGAGAGAATGGGTTAAAAATGGTCTGGATATGATATTGATTGATTTTAAAAAACCTTAATAAATTCTATCTGATTCATTATAGCTGCTTGCTTTTAGCTTCATTATTTGACACAGCTAGTACATTTTGATGTACTTGTAATTGCTATCCTATCCCAAGGATATATCTTTGCACTTAAGCTTGTGATAATTCATGCTTATCCGGGAGATTACTATGACTATTTGTGTGATGAGAAATGTTTGGTTTTTTGATTCAGGAAATACTGGGGTATGTTGATATCAACCTTTCAGATGTTGTTAGCAACAAAAGGATCAACGAGAAGTACCATCTCATTGATTCAAAGAATGGGAAGATTCAAATTGAGCTGACATGGAATTCGGCTTCTTAATCTTGGTTGGTGTTATTGAGACAAGAATTGTACTGTATATGTACTTGATGTACATTATTACCATTTACTTTTACAAATTCTCGTTGATATGTTCTGCTCTTCTGCTTCGGCTTTATCATATTTTACTCATGGCAGAGAATTTTTACATGAAAAAGATGTGACGACCGATGATTGTTATTACATTAATTAATTAATGCTTTTGATTAATAATGTAATATTAGGTAATGTTATTTAATAATAATAATAATAATAATAATAATAATAATAATAATAATACAAAAGGGAAAATGGTCAAATAGCCGATTGAACTATGATAGAGCAATTAGATTTTTGAACATTTAAAAGGTGTAATTAAACCTTTCAACTCATTAAAATTGGTTAAATAAGTCTAATTTATTGGTAATCAATAAGTTATGAGTTAATACCCAAAATTGTCCTCGACTATAGTGATTTTTTTCAATTTCGTCCTAAACGACTTTGGTTACCTAATATAGTCCCAGACTTTTGTGTTTCGCTCAATTTAGTCTTCCGTTTGTTATTCCGTCAAATTGGTGTTAAATAAAGGGACAATTCAATAATATCAATATTGACCTCTCTTTACTTTCAACCTGCGAAGTGAGAAATCTCTCTTTCTTACACGAATTACACCCAGAGTTACTCTCAGACCTACGAATCAAATTTTATATTCGCAGCTTTAGAAGTGATTCTGGGAGTAATTCGTAAAAAAAGAGAGATTTCGCACTTCACATGTCTATGAATAAAGAGATGCAAATATTAGAATTACTGAATTGTCTATTTATTTAACAACAAATGGACGGAATAACAAATGAGGGACTAAATTGAGCAAAAACACAAAAGTCTGGGACGAAATTGAATAAAAACACAAAACTCTGGGACTACATTAAGTCACCAAAGTTGTTTAGGACAAAATTGAGAAAAACCACTATAGTCGAAGACGATTTTGGGTATTAACTCAATAAGTTATTGATAAATTACTATTAGTCATCTTTGATTGTTGTCCATAATAAAATCACCATTGTTTCTACTACTACATGTTAGTTGACAAAACTGATTGTCTTCTTGAAAAGGAAGACTACCGGTGTCGTTGCCTTTTTCATATTGAAGAAGAGCGACCATAAATAGTCATCTCCCAAAAGCTATTAAAAATGGTTGTCTTCTTCATCGCAACAATAGGACGGGCTGTAACAAGTCCATATTTGGTTGGTGAGTTTCTATGCACGAAAAAAATATTTTAAAAGACTTAATTGTACATTTTAAAAATTTAAAAATTTAATTGCTCGTAAAATTTAATGACTTTTTTGATCATTTCTCCTAATATAAATGTGAATATAGTACTAACCGAGTAATGAATGAATAAATATAGAGCTATTATCGTAACCTTTATATAATAAAGCTATATGGTTTGAGAAATATTTAATGTTACAATTAATGCAACAACATCTTTTATTATAAAAAAAAAAACACAACATTTAAAAAATAAAATAGCTATATATTATATAATCATATAAAAAAATATACTTTTGAAAAATAAAATAGCTATATATTATATAATCATATAAAAAATGTGTTCAATTAGAGTTTAAATTTACACCTACAAAATTTGAAATTTGCTTTCCAAATGTAATTATCTTAGTTATTGGTAGGGAATATCCCGACCGACATTATTTTACCCCGGCTGGTCTGTCTTTGTCTTTTTCTTCTTGTCTTTACAGGTAACAGGTCGGGCTTCTCCGACCGGGAGTTGCCCGAGCGGCAGTGTCGACCACCGAGCGGTAGCCCTTTGGCGAGAGCTGACAAAGGACACGTGGCGGTTCCTTGCGACGACAGACAGGGCACCCGGGAGGATGAAACGTGGTGGCTACGTGGAGAGCATGCCGAACGACCGGATTTGTGTCTCCGGCGTAGCGGCTATAAATACCCACAGTAGCTACAGTGTGAGGGACTTTTGGACGATCGATAGGTTGTTGTTAGAGAATCCCGACCGCAGTCAGTCGGTACTCAGAGCAACCAAGTAGATTGTACTTAGGGCCTTCACCGTGATCAATAGAAATATTTACTTGCTTTATTTGGTCTCGGGTTTATTTAATTATTGCTTACGTAGTAATTAGCAGTATCATTTTGGCGCCGTCTGTGGGGACCCGTGCAAGAAAGCAAACGTCTTGACGAGCACCCGGTCCTTCATCAACAATGTATCCGTGGGCACAAAACCTTTTTGCTGACGACCAGGCGGATGCAGCCAGTTCATCCGACCACCAGGCAACGCAACAACAAGGTCAGACCATAGACATCAACCTCAATCTCTCACCACCACATCCATCCAACACATACCCGGCCGCCCAACAGCCGGTGAACTACATTCAACCGGGGTACCCAACACCCGGTCAGCCATATCCACAACAGCCGATGATGTATCCCGGCCAGTATCCATACCCGGTCCCACCTCCGCCGTACGGGTATTGGCCTGGCCAACCGATGTACTACACGCCCCTGGTTGGCTATCCACCATATACGCCTGCGTACACGGCTCCAGCCGCCGCCCCTCCAGTTTACCCGGCCGCACAAGTAGAGCCGCAGCATCAGTCCGCTTCCCGGGATCGACGCTCGGCTCGTTTGCGGTTGGGGTCGGGGGGTGATGATGCGATGGAGGCACCACGGCAGGCCCAGCAAGCAGCCGAGGTCCCCACCCAAGTGGAGGACCCCGAAGAAGTTGCCCGAGCGGCAGTGTCGACCACCGAGCGGTAGCCCTTTGGCCAGAGAGCTGACAAAGGACACGTGGCGGTTCCTTGCGACGACAGACAGGGCACCCGGGAGGATGACACGTGGTGGCTACGTGGAGAGCATGCCTAACGACCGGATTTGTGTCTCCGGCGCAGCGGCTATAAATACCCACAGTAGCTACAATGTGAGGGACTTTTGGACGATCGATAGGTTGTTGTTAGAGAATCCCGACCGCAGTCAGTCGGTACTCAGAGCAACCAAGTAGATTGTACTTAGGGCCTTCACCGTGATCAATAGAAATATTTACTTGCTTTATTTGGTCTCGGGTTTATTTAATTATTGCTTACGTAGTAATTAGCAGTATCAGTTATTATTCGTATTATGAAAATTATAATATAGATGAAATACAATTAAGAATAAATCAATGTAATTATGTAAATTCTCTCTATAAATTTATTTGAATATGCACATAATTAGAGATTATATTAACCATACAAAATTATAATTATAATTTTAATTGTAATTTTGTATTTTATAAAAATAATAAATACTTGACCAATGGAAGCTCAAAAATATTATTATATTAAATAATTTAAAATATTTTAATTTTTCTATTTTTTATTTATATTTATAATAACATAATTTTTTTCTGTGCATCGGTTGAATTACTAGTAATATAATATAATATAATATCCACATGTTCCGTGGGCTAATTTGTTCATCGGAGTAATCGTAATGGGCCTTCCTCTTTGACCCATTGAGATTGAACAGAGCCAATCAGAAAAATAGTTTCTATAAATTAAAAAAAAAAAACTATAAACTGGAAAAGAAAAGATCATTTCACTGACAAATACAACCAGTCGCCAATCACTTGGGCTAATCTTATCTGATTTTCCGATCACAATTCACAACTCCCTCCCTCCAATGGCTAAGGCCATCGTCGACGCCGAGTACCTCAAGGAGATCGAGAAAGCTCGTCGCGACCTCCGCGCTTTAATCTCCAGCAAGAACTGTGCCCCTATTATGCTTCGCTTAGCGTACTCTCCTCTCTCTCGTTTTTCTTTTTGTATGAAATTGAAGAAAATATAACATCAACTAAAAAATAAGAGGATATTTAGATATTTTGGTAATTTGATTGTAGATGGCACGACGCTGGAACCTATGATGCTAAGACAAAGACTGGAGGACCAAACGGTTCAATCAGAAATGAGGAGGAATATAGCCACGGCGCCAATAATGGCTTGAAAATAGCTTTAGATTTTTGCGGTATTACTTTTGGTTTTTGAACCTCTATATTTCTACCCTTGATATCTTGGTTAGTACATTTTAGTACCTATGATGTGATGATGATGAGCTAGCTCGCTATTCTAGTACTCTGTAATTTATTTAATAGTCAGTATAACAAAGGTTTAGATAGGCGCTTAAATATTTCTATGGTGCAGGTTCTAGTTTCAAATAATAGATTCCTTAGCTTCTTTGATATAGAGTGTTTAGAGTATGAAGTGATTGTTTTCCAATTTCCACTGTTATGTTTGACAACTTTACTCAACAAGCTTCCCATGTTTGTCGTTTCTCTAGTAATCCTAAGTGAGAGAGATTCAAATATGAGAATACTAGTCAATTTTAAAGTCATAATCCCCATATTACCAAACATGGCCTCAGGCAAATGTTTCTCATATTTGTAATAGATTTTCATAGCAATTGCTTTGAATGCTTTGTTGAGGATATATATATAATAATAATAAATGTGTATTATTGTTCTATTCATTACATTTGAAGATAATGTTCACTGCTCTTTGACTCATAAAAGAAGGTTCATTGCTAGTGAAGTAAGTGTTCATCACACTAATAAATAATGATTATGTGAGCCTTGATTGAGTCTGCTCCTAAATCCCGGAGGTTAATATGTAAACTGCTCAATGCCTTTGGAAGAGTTTGCACTCCTCACTTTCATTCCCTCTGCCATTCTGTTTTGCTGAACTCTTTTAAAGATTCAAGTAAACATATGTCAACCTTTGATTGGCTGTGTTTCTGATGACAGAGGCAGTGAAGTCTAAACATCCAAAGATTACATATGCAGACTTATACCAGGTGATTATTTTTATATTACTTGCACAACTTCTTTCATACATTGAGTGATTATTTCCAGTGTTTTAGTTTGTGCCCACATGCTAACTCTTTATATTTTCTGTAATATTTCTAGTTCAATTTAATTACATTTCTATTGATGTATGATGACATGAGAAGTGATAGTTCATACATCTACGCTTTTTAAATTCTACTGGCTTGCATATGTTTCAGGCGCCACGCAATTATTGAACATTGGACTAACTAATTTATAAATATATTGGGCATCTTAGCTTGCAGGTTATGTTGCTGTTGAGGTCACTGGTGGTCCTTCCATTGATTTTGTTCCTGGCAGGAAGGTTTGTAAATTTGTTTGAATCCAACCATAAGTTGCAGTAATGCGGTTACATTTTCATTTGATATCTTAAATCTCATTTGCTTGTCTATTTGTTGTAGGACTCAAAGGTTTCTCCAAAGGAAGGACGGCTTCCAGATGCTAAGCAAGGTTTCCCAAAGAACCACATGTGATTTTTTATTTTTTTTTCCAAACAATTATTTCTCAGGCATTTCGGTTTTTTATGCAAGCATTGAATAGTAGATTCTGATTTTCCCCCTCTCTTCTAAGAACCATGGAGAAAGATGGTCCTATTAAGGGTTCTCGTACAAGTGTTATCATTCAATAAAGCAATTCAACATTTGCTTTACTTTAACCACTCTTGCATATTCTCAGTTGAAAGCACACACGGCAGAGAAAAGAATGCAAAAGAGAAGATACAAGGATAAAAAAAAGAATGGAGTGAAAAGAAAATAAGAGAGAAATTTTGGATTATAGTAGCAGGAATTAAAATGGTATTTAAATTTATACAACAGTTGTCAAGTCACATAGCCTGATAGCCCCTTGGTTGTTTAGTTGAAGCTTCTATAATAGGATAATGCATGCGGTCATGTTGTTAGCACCAGCTGTATCAATTGAACTCCTTAATGTCTATCTAATGCATGCACCTGTGGATAAACTAATTTGAAAATTGACGACAGTGGCTATTGATGGTTGATGGCTGTTGAGTATTCTGCTTGGGTTTTATATTAGTATTATTACTTCTTTTTAGTACCAAAGTAATTTCACTGTGTTGACAATGACTTTGCTTGAACCATCTAAATCTTCTTGGCAAATCTAAATGTACCAACCTCATCATGAGTATGATTTACTGTTGTTTGCATAGTATGATGTATCGAAATTTAGCTTGAATATCAATTTTGTCTTGATATTGTTATAGGCGTGCCACATTTGAAGGACGTCTTCTATCGCATGGGTTTGTCTGATAGAGATATTGTAGCTCTATCAGGAGGTCACACGCTGGTAGTTTGCATTCCCTTCAAATATATTTAGCACATTCCAAGCCTTCCTCTTTAATTCCCAAATGATTTCATTGGACATAAATAAGCTGTTTGTTTCCAATTATGTGCAGGGAAGGGCACATCCAGAGAGATCTGGTTTTGATGGTCCATGGACAAAGGAGCCACTGAAATTTGACAACTCTTACTTTGTGTAAGACTTGTGGGAAACCAACATATACAGATTACCACATATATGGAAATTAATTGTTCTTGTTTCTACTGTTTTCCTCATGTTCACTATCAATGTTTTGATATCAGGGAACTGCTTAATGATGAAAGTGAAGGCCTGCTAAAACTTCCCACTGACAAAGCTTTGTTGGATGATCCAGAGTTTCATCGTTATGTTGAGCTGTATGCTAAGGTAACAGTTTTTTCCCCACTAGAAAAAGAACAAAATGACCCTTCTCTCTCTGCTATTGCATTCATTTTATTTAATTTTACTGCATTGAATGGGTTTTCACTTTTGCTCCAAGTAAATCATCCTTTCCTGGTTTTGCTAAGCTTTCATTTTTGTCTTGAAGCAACTGGGCTGCACTTCATAGATAATACTGTTAGCTTAGTCTATAGCGTCTCTAAGCTGTGATTACCAACGAACTTGTACCTTATAGTCTTTCACTCTGAAAGTAGAAATTGAATGCGATCTAGTTATTTCTACACATGCACAATGTTAGCTTAATGAAACGAAACTGCTTTCTGTTTTTTTGGGGGGTAATGCGCAGAGTGATTTCTAACTACACTCCCATTTAAAATAATTGGGTCAACAGCTTCCCCCATCCCATAGTTGAATCGTAATGCAAGTTTTGCATGCAGGATGAAGAAGCCTTCTTTAAGGATTATGCTACGTCACACAAGAAACTGTCTGAGCTTGGATTTACTCCATCCAGTCCCAAGACCGTGAAGGACAGCACTGTATTGGTGCAAAGTGCTGTCGGGGTTGCTGTTGCTGCTGCAGTCGTGGTATTGAGTTACATGTATGAAGTTCGAAAGAGGATGAAATAGATGATGGATGATGGAAGGAAGACCTTGGGTTGGCTGCATCTATCTTATTTAAGTTTCTAGACCTGATATTCAAAATAACACCCTGCAACTTCAGGTGTTAATAAGTAGATGAACCTTCTACTAATACATAATAATTAACGGATCGGGTATTGTATTGTATGTAAAACGCGGTTATAATATGCTGCATTGAATACATAATAGACAATACATTTTATGTAAAGCACCAATTTAGTACGTGCTAAAGGTCCCTATGAAGTTGAGCTTTATTTCCTTAATTACGGAGTATAATTCATCAACTTAACATTAATTACTCTTACGCACATATGCTGAAGCTGCACACTTTTGTGAATTAAAGTTATTTTGTTTTTGGTTGGAGTTTCAAGGGCAACAGATTACGTCAGCTTGCGTCCCTAACTCTTTGTTGATTAGTGATTACTAGTTTACTGAATGGTTAAAGAGCTGTAACTTGCCACATCCATCTCCCTCTATACGACGGCAATTATAAGCTCAATTTGTTTGGGGTCGTATGGAGGAGGTTGTTTGTAATGGTTACAATCGTCGTCTTGTCTTTCTTCAACGACGTTGTTGGATTATTGGGAGCTCTTGGATTTTGGGCTTTGACGGTTTACTTCCCAATTGAAATGTACATTGGTCAGAGGCTGAGATGAAGATTGGAAGATGGACGCAGAGATGGGTGGTGCTTCAGACACTGAGCGTATTTTGTCTGTTGGTTCTATTATATTGCAGGAGTTGTTGTTGAAGCATGGCGGGCAGTAGGCAGGAAGCTAGGAAAGTAACTCGTTACTCGTGCAGGCAGTTGTGACAGTGGAAGTCGTTGTTGGCATCAGATTCCTTCCACCGACCACCTCAACCATACAAAAACAAGCATGCAATATCATGAACGACGTGACTACTTAAAAGCTAGCTAGCTAGCAGGGAACTGGGAAGGGAATTTATACCCCTGCCCTAGTGCCCTACCCTCCATCATCTCACAATATATATATGCCCTCCCACATTCGTTCTAAGGATGCTCGCTGCTCAAACATATTCTATATAAAAGATTCCATAACATAGATAGGCCGGGTTCAAGGCTCTAAACTGTATCGGACTAATTAGCACCCACCCACCCACCAATAAATACTTGGGTTTGAATGCCTTAAACTAGATCACAGATCCATGTTTATATATTTTCAAAAATATATATATGTTTGGTGAGGATTGAGTAATTGGTTGAAAAATGTGGTACATAACGACAACCAAGTTGGTGTCTCTGATTATGACTACGGAAGGGAACACGCACATACAAGAAGCTAGCGCAAATAATTAAGTATTATAGAGCGCAGCAGGTCGTAGCCTATAATTTAATGTGTTAATGCTCTGCTCTAATAATTTAACATTAACTCTGTTTCATTCATTTCACTATACTACCACCAACTAACTTCTTTCTAAATAATAGCACTCCACACGACAAAATAAATCAAACCAAAACAGGACTAGGGAAAATGGTTGCATGCATGCTAGCTTCCTCCGAGTCGGAGGAAGCGGCTTAGGCTATCTAATCTATCTAGGCATAGCAAGCAACCAAGCAGCACACTTCTGCTACTTCACACTCCATCTAAGTACTACATTACATTACATAAACATAATAGGTACCAACCATTCTAGCTGCTCCAATGCTCCATCTCATCTCTCATCTCTCATCTATTTTAATTAATTAATTTCTTTCTTGCATTGTCTGCTAATAACCCTTAACAACTTCTGGTGCATGCATATGCATATGCATTCAGCATTTGCAGTCTTCTACAATGGCTCCAGTTGGGTCACTGTTATGATGCTTCGAACCACATGCTTCCCATCCGTCCAAGAAAGTGAACCAAAAACAGCACCCGAATCATCCAACACCACGTTCTTGCTATCCATGCTGATTGTCACATAGTAGTTCAATTTCCTCACTGTCTCCGAGAACACCAGCTTCATTGGCTTCACACTCACGCTCACTCCCTTGGGTGCCTCGACCTTCACCCTGTACACTGCGTTCGTCTCCCCCACATTTGTCACTGTCCTGAAGAATGTCTTGCTCGACGTTCCAGTAGCTGAGCTTGAAAACAATGCAGCGATTGACGGATAGTTTAGATTCTCTGGCACTGGCTTCTTCATTGGGCAATTCACCGGTGATCTTGTGATCACCTGA
Source organism: Ipomoea nil (assembly GCF_001879475.1). Lineage (NCBI taxonomy): Eukaryota > Viridiplantae > Streptophyta > Magnoliopsida > Solanales > Convolvulaceae > Ipomoea > Ipomoea nil. The sequence continues at coordinate 10,677,396 of NW_017619497.1, read as the reverse complement.
ATCGTCTTTGGGCCGTACTCAATTGCACACAAGAAGGTAACATAGTCTTCATTGGTTAGATCATACACCAGTCCAGGGTCCATGGCGAGGTCAAGATTCAAGTGGCCTGCACCAAAATCATATGGAGTGGCTGCTTTTCCAGTGGCCTCATCCGTCATTGCTTGCAGCTTGTTATTAACTCTGCTGGCGGTTGTCATCATAGCTGATCTTATTGCAGCAGGGCTCCAGTCAGGATGGGCGGATTTGAGCAAGGCCGCCGCACCACTGACATGAGGACAAGCCATTGAAGTACCAGACAAAATATTGAATTCTGCTTTTCTGGTATCTAGATCTAACCCGGTTGGGCCAACCGCATCAGTCCAGGCAGCTAAAATGTTCACTCCCGGGGCGATCAAGTCTGGCTTCAATATCTCAGGGTTTAGCCCGTTTGGGCCTCTGGCCGAGAATGAAGCCACAACCGGTGCTGGTTTTACTCCAATTACGGTCCCGTAGAAGTTAATTGTTGCAGTTGCAGTTCGATTTGAAGCTATCAAGGATTTAATAGCATTACCTTCGTATGATCCAACAGAACAAGCTGGTAATAAGTGAGCATCCCCAACAAGGCCCTCGCCGTTGGACACGCCGTTGGCAAGTATCATTCCGATTCCACCGGCTTTCTTCACCACCATTCCCTTGGCTACTCGCGGATTGCTCCCGCGATCACAGATCACGATCTTACCCCTAACTTCATTGGGATCAAGTGAATTTTCCATACACAGTGAAGCAGAGAGCACGCCCGATTTACCGGGGTAAACCAAGGGATACATTTTCCCCTTCAATGGCAATCCTGCGTACAGTGATACTCCCGAAAACTTCCTACCGTCACTCAGGATTACTTCCGCTGGGAAATTCCGGTCGATTGTGCCGGCGCCGACTGTCATCAGCCACGGAGCAAGGTTAGTTACGGACATTCCGTTAGGGCCATCGTTGCCAGCTGATGAGGACACAAACACGCCCCTTGAAACGGCGCCGTAAGCTCCGATGGCAATAGGATCTAGGTAATACGGCGAAGACACACCGTCGCCTCCTCCAATCGAGATCGAAATGACATCTACACCGTCGGCAACAGCAGCATCAAAAGCGGCGAGAATGTCGGAGTCAAAGCAACCCGCATTCTTCCAGCATACTTTGTAAATAGCCAATCGAGCTTTGGGCGCAACACCTTTAGCGATTCCCGATGCATAACCTGACATACTAGCACGGAAAGCATACCTTCCCGCTGCGGTGGAGGCGGTGTGAGTGCCGTGACCGTCGGCATCTCTGGGGGATCGGAACTCAATAGTATCATTGATACCGCCGCCGATTCCACCGAATCCGCCGGCCTCATGGCCCTTGGAGAAAAACCGAGCTCCAACGATTTTCCTATTACAATTTTGAGCAGTGAACTTGGCTCCCGTTTCGCAAACCCCCTTCCAACGGCTAGGAACGGGTCCGAGATTCAGATCAGAAAAGCTCCGCCTCTCCGGCCAAACTCCGGTATCGAACACTCCAATGATGACATCGGAGCCGTAATCAGAGTCGGACCAGAGACCTCGCTGGTTCCTGAGGCCGAGAAATTGAGGGGACCTAGTGGTATGAAGCTGCCTGCGGCGGTCCTCGAAAGCGGCGAGGATGGAGGGATGGCGAAGCACGGAAGCGGCCTGGGATGGATTTAGGGAGGCTGAGAATCCATGAAAAACGGTGTCATAAACGTGAAGGATGTTGGATGGTTGAGTAAATTCGGAGGTGTACCAGTGGTAATGGGTAGGGAAAATAGCTGGCTTTGTACGGCTGTCCACCCGGAATATGTATGTTTTGGGCGACCCATCGGCCAAAGCCGCCGGAACAGTGAGAAGGAAGAAGAAGAAAAAGAAGAAGAGGAAAGAGTGAGCCATTGGATCCCTCGGAGTAGAGGAGAGTCTAGTGACTACTGACTAGTGAGTGAGAGGCATTTCCATTTACCGACAAGGCTGCAGTGTTATAGGAGCATTATTGTCATCTTATTATTTTAATTTTAATTAGAATTTTAGCAGATGGATTAATTAAAGCAGATATGATTTTGTCGATCGCTATAAATTAAAGTACTAGTCGTTGATTACTGATGAGTCAGCCCACATTTTGCGGCATATCAAACTATGGCGCCGTCCACGTGGCTGTGAATATCTCACTCCATTTTTCAATTCAATCGCTGTGCTTATGCTTTTTTCTAAATACTTGTCAATCATAGCAACTCTAGTGATCCGACCTTAATTATATTTCTGGTTTTTTAACTTAGTTTTCAATATATTATATTGGTCGATTGTGGACAACTTTATTAGTTGTAAAACCACGAATAATATGTTTACATAATTACAAGATAATTAAGGTTAAAATGTATGGTTTTAACTGTATTGGGAGCTGTAAGTACAAAAATGTGCAGTGGGTGAAAGCGAATTGCAATTGGCATTATACAATTTATGTTAACACACATGCTGTGGGTCAGTACGGGCATGTATAAATATATATAAATAAATGAAATTAATTAAAAGGCAGTGATAAATTAAATATTGATTGATAAAGAAAGAGTGAGAAGATAAGCATGCATATGATATGCGATGGAATGTATAGTATCAATGAATCATAATGTGTGTGTGTCAGTGTGTGTTGCAGCTAATTTTTCATGTACCAACCAACCAATCCGAAAATGAGATTGTTGTGAGTTATGACGATGACGAGGAGGGCGCGCGAGGCCTCTCATCCATGCAACTTCCTAACTGCGATATGAATATGATGCTCCCCGTACCACACAAATAAATCATGTCAAGTCTATTTCATTTCCATTATTTTCCCCATATTGTATTATTAGAAAACAAAAAACATAAAAACCTTTTAATATAGACTACATACATAATAATGATATTATATATGTTTAAACCAACCGACAATTTTACAGAAGGAAATTTCGATCCGATCCTGGGCCATAATACATACATACATGTATGATCTAATAGATTTATTGGAAATAGCAGGCATCCCTACCTTTGCTTTAGGATAAAAAAAAATCAAAACAGGCCGGACAGAAAAAAGTAAATTAAAAGGGAGTTTAAAGAGAAAGTGTATTAATAAGAAGCACGCAATGAACAACTGGTAATGGTTAATATGAGATCGAGCAGATGACATGGAGGTAAAATTTAGTTTATGTATGTTCTTTTTCTCATCAAAAACTATATATTTAGTTTTTGTTTAATTTGTTAACATTATCTCATCTCCACAAATTGATCATTAGGGATCGGAACAAAAGAAAATAAGTTGTTAATTTTAAAAAATACTAGTTAAACTTTAAAAATTTACTCTCAACTTTTATTTATGTTAAATGTTCAAATTAAAAGAAATGAATAAAAATCATGAATATCCCTTATAGTAGAAAATGGGATTCCATTTAGAATTACTCCGTATTATTCTGTTAACCTTAGCTTAATGACGGATGATGTGATGTGTGATGAGATGAGATGGTAAATTAGAAAGGGCCTAATTGGGCTGGCAGGTGCATGATTATGATTATGTGTAGTGAGAGTGGTGGACATATGATCAACCCGTCGGTCCCACTTTTACCTCTTCTCTTCACTGGCACCTACCAAAGTTTAATTGGATGCTCCCATCCTGTTTTGTACTTTGTACGTGTAATCGGCTCAATTTGTGTTTTCTTAAATAATAACTTTATTATGGTATTCATTTATACATATTTTCTCAATCTATTAAAACACAAAGAGTTAATGTTTCATTAAGATTTGAATTTGTGATCTCCTAAATTTGATAGGCTATCAACACACTCATACCGTAATTTCATATCGAGTAGTTACAATTTGGTGTGATTTCAAACTTTATATAATATATAAGTGATGGTTATTTTTTGAGATATTCTATTTTTCCACTTTCTCTCTTTAAATTTTCTTCCATAGAAACTCCCCCAAAATACTTTTTACTTTAATCAAACCATTTTATTTAATAATTGGAGGACAATTTCAAATTGTAGTTGCTTCTTTATCTCAATTTTTAGATTTAATCTTCTAATTTTTATAATCAAAACTAAGTTCTTCTCTTTAATTTAATATGTAATTTTTCATTTGAAAGAGTTACAAGATGTCATTGAACTACAAGTTATTTGTCCGACTTAATTTGTGTTCAACTCCAAATTAAATGGAATGAGAAAAGGTAGATGCTTCCCATTCAAGCCTCCGCTCCTTTCTTTTTAATATTATTCGGTTCTTATTCCAACCAACACTCCACACTCACACTGCAAGTCTGCAATAAATAAATAAAGAATTATATACTTCAAATTTTGGACTACTTAATAATATTTAATCTCAACGTACTAGTCTTTGTTTATTTTAATAATATAGTATATGTATATGTTGCAGGCTGCAGGCGGCAGGCAGGGTATAAGACATGGATCGGATGATAGAGCTTTTAATTTCAAAAGAGTGTGTGGGGGCCCATACAATTTTATTGGGCCAACCCATTTAGTAGTGGTCAGTCTTTTATTGAAATGAGTTGATGGTATGTGAGATCGAGTGAGACATGCAGCAGCTTCTTCTAACTTCAAATGGGAAATGGCTTGCTTGATCGAATTGCGCAAATTATGCCATGGAATCGTGTTCACGGAGAATGGTGAACACAAGGCAAAACGACGTCGTTTTGAGGCAAAAAAAAAAAAAAATCGCGAATGTGGAGTTAACGGCGCGCGTTTGATCAAATTATGAATTTTATGTTATGAGATTATGAATTTTATGAAAATTCATAATCTCATAACAGAAAATTCATAATCGCATAATAGAAAATTCATAATCTCACAACTGAAAATTTATAATCTCATAACAGAAAATTCATAATCTTATAACAGAAAATTCATAATCTCATGGTTCCAAAGTGAATATGTAGGCATGGTTCCAAAGTGAATGTACAGGCATGGATTCATAATTTATGAATGTCCGTGATTTCGGACGGGAATATGTAGGCATGGTTCCAAAGTGAATGTGCAGGCATGAATTCATAATTTATGAATGTCCGAAATTATGAATGTAATGAAAATTCATAATCTCATAACAGAAAATTCATAATCGCATAACAGAAAATTCATAATCTCATAACAGAAAATTCATAATCTCATAACAGAAAATTCATAATCTTATAACAGAAAATTCATAATCTCATGGTTTCAAAGTGAATGTGTAGGCATGGTTCCAAAGTGAATGTGCAGGCATGGATTCATAATTTATGAATGTCCGTGATTTCGGACGGGAATGTGTAAGCAAGGTTCCAAAGTGAATATGCAGGCATGAATTCATAATTTATGAATGTCTGAAATCTTTGTTCACCTCAAATTAAAGTGAAACCGCAAAATGTGAAAATAAAAAAGAAAAGTCACGCAATATTAAAAAAAAAAAAAAAAAAAAAAAAAAAAAGAAGAAGAAGAAGATAACGGTGTACTAACACTGTTGGAACCGTGTTCACCATGAATGCTGAACACGGTTCCATGGCATAACGTCTGATCGAATTGGTGGTAATTAAGTTAGTGATATATAGATCCAAGTGGGCGGGCCGGGCGTTTACCGTACCATTATATTGATTATATATTATATATATATATATATATATATATATATATATATATATATATATATATATATATATATATGAAGTGCAATTGGTCTACATGATATGATGCTACTACTCTGATATCATATGCTGTATGTAGTGATAGCCCAGCATATATATATATATATATATAGCAAAACAATAACATAATGTAAGGAGCTGAGATCAGATTGGAAAACCTTTTGGAGGATCGGAGATGGAACAATATATTACTTTTATCACTAATCTAACACAATAAATAAAAATATTATTGATCCAAGGTCCAATACATGCCTTACTATTCACAGTTTAATAAGGTTAATCTTACATGCATGCATTTCGCTTTAATTTATTTCTTAACATATATAGTCACGCAATCCACCATGTGTGGGCCTCATCAAAAGCAAAACCATCTATATATGTATATATTTATATTATCTACTTTCATGACAAAGCCCCACATACATAACATATATATTTTGATTGAACAATTGTCATTAGATTGATAATTAACTAATCAAAATAGGAAACATACATAGCAATAGTAATAGTAAAACTATTGGGACTAATTATGTACTATAGATAGTTCAACTCAAGTAATACTAGTAATCTAGCTTGCTAGCTATGTATCTAGCTATTTTAATTTGTTGATTATATTTATGTATAGTAACGAGAGATAGACATTGCATTATGTCATACTATATGTATATAATGGTGTTACGTTACGTTAAAGATGGATGGGATGGGATGGGATGGGATGGAAGTAATTGGATGGATGATTATATTATTTGATTAATCTTTCCTTGATGACATCCATTCCCATCTCCGTTGGGTCTGTGGCTTGAACTTCATAGTGAATCCCTTCCAGTGCTCTCCTCAATCCATCTTTCGAGGTTGCATAAACCATTTTTGCCCGGATTCTTGATTCCGCTGGCGCCCTGCACCGTACCGTACCACCATTATATATATTATTACGTGAGAATTGAATAAAATAAAATAATGGATCTATCATATCATATTAATTAATTAGCCTGCCTGCCTGGCCTGCAAGAAATTAATTAAACAAACAAACAAACCATGCAATGAAGAAGATCTTGCTTTTCCGGCAATTATCGAGGGTGACGAAGTCGAAATCAAAGACAGCGTATCGGCATTCGTCTTTGGGGAGAGACGCGAGCAGATCCTCATAGCTTTCGCCGGCTCCGCCCACCTTGTCCACCTTCAGCTTCAACATCCCTCTTCCTCCTGACTTAAAATAATTCATCTTCTCCTCCTCAAACTTGAAAACTATGTACCTGTGCACCTTCTTCCACTTCATCTCCATGAACGAATTCTTGCATTCATCCGTCACCCACATCCCTGCCCGACCCGCCGCCTAACCATGCATATATGCCCATTCAATTCATCCATTATATAATTCACATTCACATACAATAAAATTATAAATTAAACGAGATAGATATATATATATATCATAGATCTATTGAGCCTACCATCTTGAAGTTAGCCATAGCCATCAAGCACGTACGTCAGTTGTTGTCAAGGAATGGAAATTGTAGCGAGCTGAGTATGCTTTGGCGTTAGTTGCTGTATGACTGTCCTCTCCAACTTAATTCACGTTCTTATATAGGATATGGTTTACTAATTTGCCATTACATTGTGCCATATATTACCAAATTATCCAATCTATGCTTATAGACGAAATTACCCCTCCATTCACATTCGCAAACTGTTTTCCACACCAGGGGTACCCCAAAACTGTATACTATTATTGTACCTAGAATTCCAAGGTTAGGCTGACAGCTCACAGTTTCATGCCATTCTAATTTTGAACTCCATCTATATTTCCTTTATTTTTCATCATATTATTCATAAGGTTATGTAATTATGAAGTGGGCCCTTTCTAATACAATTACTAAATTTGCTTGCACCGGATAAACTTCATTCAATTCCTTATTTGGATCAGATCATTGATGTATACAAGATAAGAATTTACATAAATTTTGTAAAAATAAAAATTATCCGTTTTATTGATTGGTTCTCTTTGAAATGATATCAAATATACATATATAGAAAAATATTTAAAAGCTAATTTGTATTCTATACAATCTAAATACATGTTTAGTTGTATCACAACATTCTACATGACCCAATTCAAACTAAGAAGTTTTATTGTACTTGGTACAATTTGACGCAACAATAATGCATGTCATTTTTTATTATAATGTATTTTTTTATTTTTTTTTTAAAGTATGTAGTAGGTCGATTTCCATTTTGCAGACATTCTTAGATTTTGCAGGCATCCTAACATCCACTGTACGTACTGTTGTCAAATTTTAATGCACAAATTGAAGAAGTAACGAACGCAGGTCCTGGCCCCATGCATGGTTGAGGTTTCAATTCCCATAGGAATGTAGGAGTTGGGTGCATTATTTATTTGACAAATTTTACTGTGGACCGTAATTCACGTAGCACGGTAGCACCGTGAACTGGATAGGAAAATGACGCCGTTCAAAGTTTTTTCTATTAATAATGGTAGATTGACAAATTCTGTTATGGTTCATGTAACAACCTCTCTCATTATTTAGTTTCATTTTATACATATTATAGTTTGATTATAGCACCATTACAATATCATTCTAATTCAACTACAATTTTAATTTATTTGACAATATACACTCAATATGTGAAACATGTTATTCAACCGCATTTTATACACAATATAGTTTCATTACATCACCACTAAAGTATCATTATTATTCAACTAAAGTTTAATTTATTTGACAATATACACGCAATATGTGACATGTTATTTAGTTTCATTTTATACTATACACACTATAGTTTCATTATAGCACTACCCGATAAGTATCATTCTAATTAAATTACAATTTCATTTAACAATATATACATTCAATATGTAAGGCTTGCTATTCATTTCATTTTAGGCCCAATATGATTTCATTATAGTACCATTGAAGTATCATTTTTATTCAACTACAGTTTCATTTGACAATCTACGTTAAAAATGTGAAACATACTATTCAGTTTCATTTTATACACACTCTAGTTTTATTATAGCACCACTAAATTATCATTCTAGCTATTTCGATTACAGTTTCATTTAATTGACAATATTTACTCAATATAAGAAATATGTTATTCAGTTTCATTACAACATTACTTTTAAAAAAAATAAATAAATAAAATTAAGTGCACCGCAAAACGTAAAGAACCTAACACTTGTCGTTTATTTTCATTAAGATTAAAGAAACAATGCCATGGACCATATCATGCATGATCTATCTAGTGTATAATGCTTGTATTTATTTTAGAGCAATTAAGTGAAGTACATTATATTTATGTTGGGGCAGTAAGTGATGATATGAATGCATCGATCCATGAAAATTAAAAGAAGATGAAGTATGGGGGAAAATGACGATGGACTACTATACGTTTACAAGCACTAAAATCTAAGAATGAGAAGATGGAAGTGATGGAGGATGAGGAAACATGTATTCTAACCAACATGTGCCCTATATATATGCGAATGCGATCACAAGATCCTATGACCAATCAGGCCCACACCTCATTGACATGTGCATTTGGAAGGATGCATAACTTGGATCACATACATCAACTTTAGCTAGCTAGCTGGATCGGATCTTCAATTCTTGGGTGTTTTAATTTGGTGTATGTTGCTTGTATGTTAAAGCTAACAATTAATTAAGAAAGCAACAATACACATGATCCATATATCAATCACAAAACCTTCACAATATATAATCTCCAATCCATCAATATACTATACATACTCGATCACCCGCCCACCTGCATACAAATATGGCTCAAACTAACCATTATTAAACAAATCAGCGCACCTTGCTTAATTATATTGCAGGATCATTATTATCTATCTAAATTATTCACACAAGTTGAAGTTACGTTGTAGGAAGCACACCCGCCCGCCCGCCCTTCCTGGCCTGCTAATAATTTCTCCATCTACTCAACAACAATCTGCAGCCTAAACCCTAAAACTTGCCAGGCGGCTATTATTAACATCAAAACTTGCCTCTGCTCTCAATTCTAACATCTAAGAAATTGAGCATCAGCCAGCCAGCGAAAGAGAACGAGCTTTCGCACGCCTACAATGCCACCTTCATTCAGAGTTATGCATGGGGACTCAGCAATCAGTGGAAAAAAAAGATAGTTGTATGAAATTGAGATCAGAGGGAAATTATTATGTGGACCCGGGTCAAAATATACAATTTATATACTGAATATTCACAATTTATATATTAAATGTTCATAATTTACATACTGAACGTTCACAATTTGAATTACATTCGGTATGTAAATTGTGATGGGTCCACCTTGCAAGGTGGACCCGGATCCATGGTATAACTATTGGAGATCGAGGGCAAATTATATCGTGCACCGCGCATCAAAACGACGTCGTTTTATTTAATGAAAAGAAACGGAATCCGTTCCGCAAAAAATAACTCTGTTCTTCAGTTTCATTTTGTATACACTGCAGTTTCAGTTCAACACAACTACAGTTTCATTTCGATATAACTACAGTTTCATTCAATATTTATACACTCAAATATGTGAAAATATTCTTTAATTTTATTTTATATACACTATAGTTTCATTAAAACACAACTACATGATCATTTCGATATGATTACAACTTCATTGTACAGTATACACTCAAATATGTGAAATGTTATTCAGTTTCACTTTGTATATACTACAGTTTCATTTCACCACAACTACAATATCATTTTGATATAATTGCAGTTTCATTTGATAATATATCGTTGTAGTGTTGATTTAGATACACTGTAGTGTCACTCCGTTAACACTTACAACGCGCCGTTTCTTTACTTAAAGAAATGGCGCCATTTTAATGTGCGATGCATAATCGATTATTCACGCGATCCACGATATAACGACTGGATATCGAGCAATAGTTATGTTGTGCAACCGAATGCACCATGTGCATGGTGCATACGATGCAAAACGACGTCGTTTTGACTAAAAACGTGCGTCCCATTTAAAAAAAAAAAATCAGGTTCGATTCTCGGCAATAGCATTATTGTGGATATATAGTTATGAATTTGTGGATATATAGTTATGAATTTATGGATATTTAATTCATTCATTGTGGATATTTAATTCATTCATTGTAAATATTTACTTCATTCATTCACTGTAGATATATAGTTATGAATTTCTGGATATATAGTTATGAATTTGTGGATATATAGTTATCAATTTATGGATATTTAGTTCATTCATTGTGGATATTTAGTTCATTCATTGTAGATATTTACTTCATTCATTCACTGTGGATATTTAGTTCATTCATTGTGGATTTTTACTTCATTCATTCACTGTGCATATATAGTTATGAATTTGTGGATATATAATTATGAATTTATGGATATATAGTTATAAATTTATGGATATATAAAAATGCTATTGCCGGGAATCGAACCTAATTTCTTCTTTAAGTGGGACACGCGTTTTTTAATCAAAACGACGTTGTTTTGCATCAAATGCACGATGTGCATGGTGCATTCGGTTGCACAGCATAATTTGCGGATCGCAAATCAGACGTTATGCCATGGAACCGTGTTCACCATTCATGGTGAACACGGTTCCAACGGTGTTAGTGCACCGTTATCTTTCTTTTTTTTTTTTTTTTTTTAATTAATTACGTGACTGCCTACATATTCACTTTGGAACAATGCCTACACATTCACTTTGGAACCATGAGATTATGAATTTTCTGTTATGAGATTATGAATTTTCTGTTATGAGATTATGAATTTTCTGTTATGCGATTATGAATTTTCTGTTATGAGATTATGAATTTTCATTACATTCATAATTTCGGAGTTTCAGACATTCATAAATTATGAATTCATGCATGCACATTCACTTTGGAACCATGCCTACATATTCCCGTCCGAAATCACGGACATTCATAAATTATGAATCCATGCCTGCACATTCACTTTGGAACCATGCCTACACATTCACTTTGGAACCATGAGATTATGAATTTTCTGTTATAAGATTATGAATTTTCTGTTATGAGATTATGAATTTTCAGTTGTGAGATTATGAATTTTCTGTTATGCGATTATGAATTTTTTGTTATGAGATTATGAATTTTCATAAAATTCATAATCTCATAACAGAAAATTCATAATTTGATCAGTAACGCGCCGTTAACTCCACATCCGCGATTTTTTTTTTTTTTGCCTAAAAACGACGTCGTTTTGACTTGTGTTCACCATTCTCGGTGAACACGATTCCACGGCATAATTTGCGGATATCGAGAGTCTGGGCTGCGCTAGTGCGCTATATGATTTGGTGTTGGACATGGGCTGCTACTCTTCTACCATTTTATACGGGCCTTCTAAATTCTATAATCAAATCCAAAACCTTCATTTTTTTTTTTTGGGTAATTCAAGTTATTCATACACAGCTTTTTGGTCAAAACTACTCATATTGTTATAATTTTGGTTATCTTTTTCAACTATTGTTATCATGCACATGTGTTCATTAGGCAAAAATTTGTATGATATGGTCTTACAAATCTTTGCCCGTGAAACAGGTCAGATCAATTTGAAATGTAACACTTTTACTAGCAAATGTAATACTAAATCAGAAATAAAATATTTATTATTTATATGAAAAATTGTAATAATTTTGAAAAAAAAAATGTAATATTTTTACATTTTTAAATTTTGATGTAAAAGTATTACATTTTCTATTATAAAGTGCAACATTACTAATAAGGGAAAATATAATACTTTTGATGAAAACAAATAATACTTTTACATCAAAATATAAAAAGTATTACATTTATCCTCAAAAGTATTATGGTTTCTCTTATAAGTAACAAACATTTTATTTTTGATTTAATATTACATTTGCATATTGACTCAACCCGTCCAGTCTCATCAGTGAGACGATCCACACAAGAATTTTGGTTTAAAATGCATCTATTGTTATAACTTCCGTTATCTTTTCCAACTATTTGGATCCACAATATATTTTCTTATCTTATCTCAGCCAATGTTGGACTTGCAAGATGATGTAGAAATTAAAAAAAAATAAATTATTTTGTTTGAAATCCACGTGGCTAAACTCGTTATTTTAGCAAGTTTGCTAATGGCAACTTTTTCTGTTATTATTTTTTATTAGTTATTTTATTATTATATTTATAATATAATATCGAAGTGATAGAGTATTACGGGAATATAGAGAAAATAATGAAAAAATTATAAATTTGATGATGTGAAAATGAGACCAAATTTTAAAAGTGAGAAAGCATTTCATAAATAAGGATAGCCTAATAATATATTGACATTATATATTGGAGTATTATATAAATTATTTTCTTAAAATATAAATATCAAACTTATATATTAAAAAAAAAAAAAAAAACACTTTGTTTAAAACATCTGTATGTGGTGCTTCGTGACACCTCTTTTACCAAAACAAAACAAAATGATACGATGTGACATATGGGGCGTGAAAACTGTCGTCTTAATATTTATTTATTTTTCCACAATAATTATTTTGCAAGTTGGATGTCTATTTTCTTAATTTCTTTGACGTTACGTCCTTGCCCCGGCCCACTAAAAAACGTGACCATAATGGAATGTGCTTTCATTTCCTGATGAGATTTACTAAATAACACCTCAGCTCGATCATTAATGAAAATAAATGGCCATACCATATGTCCATATATCAAATATTATTATAAATGAGTTATATTAGAGGTGTTAGCGAACAGAATTTTCGACAATCTACTCGTGTTCGTGTTCGTGTCCAGTAAACGTTCGTTAATGTTTGTTAAGGAAAACGAACCATTAACAAACAAAATTTAGAGTTCAGTTAATAAACGAACAGAGTTTGAACAGTTGTATGCTTGTTTGCTAAGAGATCGTGAACAAACTCGTTTGTGTTCGTTTAATAATGTTCGTGAACAAGTTCATTTGGGTTCGTTTAATAATGTTCGTGAACAAGCTCGTTTAGTGTTCGTTTAATAATGTTCACGAACATGTTCACAGACATATATATATATATATATATATATATATATATATATATATATATATACATAGATTATATTGTAATCATGAACGTTGATTATTTCTTGAACTTAGATTATTTGTTATTCATGAACGAATTATGATCATGAACATGTGCAGGTGTTTGGTTATTAAAGGTTCACGAACGTGTTCAGATCATGAACGCAAACCGAACACGTTCGTGAACGTTAATGAACACTAATGAATGCTTAGCACACTACTAGAAATTATGAAATTTCCGATCACCCGAAAGTGACCTTAAATCAATTCGAAAGTAAAAAGTGGTCGGAAATAGCAATAAAGGTTTTTTCAGATACCAAAAGTGGTCGGAACATGGCTTTCGACTTGATTTAAGATCACTTTCAGGTGGTCGGAAATTCCATAATTTCCAGCAGTGACAAACGAACACGATCACGAACAACCTCCGTTCGTATGTTCGGTTCATTAATAGCCCTAATTCTATGTAGGTTGTATGTAAATTTCAAAAAATACTTATTGGTTGGCACTAAACCTGATAGGAATTAATCCCCGACCGTAGGTCTGATGGTCAGTCAGGGGTCTTCGACGCCTAAAGAATACAACCCGACCTTACCGGACCGCATCACATGACTTCCCCGACCTATTCTTCCTCCCGCATTGGTGGGGAAGCTCATTGGTCAACTAAAGGTTGACTGATGACCTCTGCAGGTGGGATCGATCTGGTTAGCCTTTCGAAGCATAGTCTTGTCTTGTCAGGGATATTATGACACGTGCTTAGGACCCCTTCCACCCTGGTCTGGTTATGTGCATGGGCACCACGTGCCCGGAACTTACCTCCTCTCACCCCTATAAATACCTCATGTATTACTGAGAGGAGAACATTTCACATACTTTGTAACTAGTACTATTAGCTCGGAGAGTACCGACTCGTCGTCAAGGATCCATAGATCGAGAACTTAAACCAACAAGCAGACTAAATGAATATCCGACCCAACATCCTAAATTCCTACCTAGTATTGTATTCGTAGTCATACCAACCGTATATACTACATCAAGACCAAACCTTTATTTCATGCAAATCCTACATATTTTATATAAAGCATAAATTTCAATATTTCTTAGATGAGGGAGAAATCCATAATCACTACATGTACATAGAAAACTCTATTATTGTGTAATACTCGATCCGTAATTTACAAATCATTCATGGACAATAAATCACATTTAAAAGGTTATGTGCAACAGATTTAATTGAAAGGGTGTTAGAAAGAATATAATCGAAGTTATAATTGAAAGAGTGTGCATTGGTCTGATAATAAAAAAGTAATTAATTAATACAAATAGTATTGATGACATTGGAGTCTAATTTGGAGGGTGAGGTGGTTGAATATGCTCTTCAATTGAAAAAATGCTTTATACATATTTGTCTTTTAAAGAGTCGTAAGATTTCTTTAAAAAAAAAAAAAGGAGAAGAAGATAATATACGTGGCAAGAGCGATAAACAAAACAACAATAATGTTGATTGAAAAGTAGTAAATTAAAGCACTTCAGTTTGCAATGATGATATGGTTTATAAGACAAGTCGGATGTGAGTTGCCGTGTTCCCCATGCCTAGAGCCGTACTTATTTCACATTCTTATCTTATCATCACATTTCAATTCTAATGACTAGCTAGTTCACTACTCTAAATTATAATAAGCACTGCTTGCGGACGTCTCTCCATGGCCAAATAGTGAAATACCCAATACACCCCAAATTACTCAAATAATTTTTTTTTTTTTTAAATTTTTCAGTACTTTTGTACGGAATATTTATATATTCCATAGGATTTTTCCTTCTTTTAGACATGATCCATAATTTTGTGAATATGATATCATATTGGAGTACAGCTTTCTTTAAATGACGGTTAAAGATTTATATTTAAACAAAAATATTGCCATAAAACAATAATCTTTAGAAAAGCATTACAGACTATTTTAATTTATTAAATTCTAAAGTATCATCAACTTGATGCTGGCTAATATATATATATATATATATTAATGTAAGGCTGCGAAACCGTAGGTAAAATAAACATGTGCATTGCAGTATCCACATGATAACAGTCGAACACAAAACATTATTAACTCTAAACTAATGAAATATATATATATATATATATATATATATATATATATATATATATATATAAATGCGGAAATAAAAAATGCAATCGTGAATTGCATGCAGCTACCCTGGGGCCTGGGCTGGGCGGCTAACGCTTTTAGGCAAAATATATATATGTAAAAACTTGTGTAAGACATGTTTCACTAGGTCGGATCTTTGATTAATGAGATCAAATATGCTATCTATTAGATGTGAGACAGTCTCTTATCCAACTATATATACGCACTGAGAAGAGGTAGAAAATTAGTATGTATACAGATGCATGTATGTGTGTATGGAACCTTAACGGCATATTCCCTCCCGGCCCCCCGCGGCATGCAATACAATGCATGATGTTTTGTACTTTAATTGTGTAGTAGTTGCCAGTTGGGTCAGAACTCAGAAGAGATGGATATATATATATATATCTATGCAGCGTGCAGTGGTTACGTTGTGGGGTAAATGGAGGAGGGAGCTGAGGCTTGATAATTGAATTGAAGATGAGATCCGGCCAATTAACAGTACGACTCGTCACATGTCTTTATTCAGTACGTACTGTGATGAGGAACGTCGTTAACGTTGATGACAACAAACCAAACACCATCCATCATATTATGGTCAGGGGAGGGGCTTACCTACCGTACCAATTTATTCTCTTTCTACTATATATATACACCCCCAACTTACAATTAAATTAATAAATAAATAATACGAATCGAAAGTGGGAAAAAAAAAAAAAAATCTTTTGTAGATATTTTGGATGTCTTTTTCCCCCTATCGAATCCATGCGCTGTACACGTTGGGCCGCCTCTGCCTTTCAAGTCTTGAAATGTATAAATCAACTCCACAACCAATATTTTGTGGCTACTAGTCATAGACTGATGATAGCGACGATTAGATACAAACTAAATATCTATCTTTTTATTATGTAAAGATAAAGATAGAGAGTATGGATGGAGATGATAAAATGTGTTATTATGATTTAGAGAAGTATAATTAGATGCTCAAAGACTTACTACCGAGTAATTGACCGGAAAAGTTCTAAGTAGATATATACAGTCATATCTATGGTTTAAGATAGATACAACAACCTATATCTCCAATTGCAAGCATAGGTAATCTAAAATGACAATTGCAAGCTAAGTTGAGCTTCTTCACCATGCTCGCAACTAGATTGAACTCAATTACTTGTGATGGTTTTTGGGTTTTCGGGCCCAAGGAGGTCCAACACAACCTATAGCTGGTGGATACACCTTTCACAAAAGGGTTTGAGTTTTAGTAGTAAAATATGATGCTTAATAGTACTTTGTCTATTCCCTCTCCGGGTTCTGGAATCTGTCCCATACAATGGTGGAGGAGCCCTTTTATAGTGGCTCCTCCTCTACCGTCTTAAAGGCTCATGATGGCCGACTTAAAGGGTACATTCAATGCGCCGAGCCGTTGGGCGACGTTACAGACTCTGCCAATGGCTCTCTTTGGCTAATAACTAGCGGACCGAGCCCGGCCTTTAATGCCTCAACGGCTCCTTGTCTTAACTGTGCTGAAGGCTCCCTCAACGGCTCTCCGGACCGAGTCCTCTCCTAGGTCGGGCCTGGGCCGACTCCTCGTCCCCGCCTGGTATTGGGCCGTCCTTCCGGTCTCTGAACTGGGCCTCCCTCTTTGGACCTGGGCCGAGTCCTGGACTCGGCCCATGCATTCTCTCTGGGCCTCTTTCTTTGGGCCGGGGTTCTCACCCCATCAACTAGTCCCTCACTTTTCCATACCCGGTCCACCAACCTGGGTTTGGAAAAGTAGTAACCCTCTCCTGCTTACCGAATCCGTGCCTTGAATGACTCAGGATTGGCCCAGATTATTCGCTATCTCCCGGATCTCGCGGGACCGTTCTGATCTCCTTGGCCTGGCCTGACACCTATAAATGACCTTGGCCGCTCTTTTCTTAACTTACTAATCCCTCATGGGTCGCTCACCATTGAAAGGGAAGCAGATTGATTTTGGGTCGCCCCGGCGCCCTTTGCCTTTGAAACGGACTCGCCCTGAGAGGGAGCCTAAAAGGAAGGCTCCCCATCCGACTTCACAGAGATCACCTGCTGGCGCCGCCTCTATGGCTCTTCCTCCGCCGACTCCTGCTCGTCGCGAAGTCGCTCCGACTTCTCGCCCTTCTCCTCCTCCGGGGTCTGCTCGAGTAACTTCCCCAGGCGGGACCGTTGTTACCGTGCCTGTCCCAGAGCAGTTGACCTTTCGTATGACCTTTTCTATTCCTCTAGATGACCTGGACGGTCCGGTTACCGGGTTAATGAACGAGGAAGACTTCACTCGTTATCAAGAGATGTACCCGGACTATGAAGAGCTGGTTGTGCCGCCGCTCATGCCGGCGTTCTGGGATTCGCTTTGCCCACCCTCTCCTGGGCCATCGGAAGGGTTCTTTGGAAGCGGCTCCTCCTCGCCGAGCGAGTGATCTTTGTGAACTGGGGTCGGCCGGATTCTCTAGAGGGGTAGTTCTGTTAGGGGCACTTGCTTACTCTGTAATAAGCTCCTTGTAACCTGCACCTTCTTTTTATAATAAAATATTTCCGGCCTTCAGTTTTTCTCTTTTTCAGTATATTTAGCGCACTCGTCCGCCTCAATTGTCGAGGAGTCGACTGCGATGTCGAGTCCTCCTTCCGCTTGACACCTGTAAATCTCGCTTCCCTGGGCGAGCCAGGCTTTTTCCAGTTTAGCGTGCGAATCTCACCCTTCCCGAGCTAATTGGATGGGATTAATCTCTGACAGAGATTCACGCTGCCCGTCTAATCCGGCTCAGTTATGTCAGTTATGATTCCCTCCGTGATTTGCGCCTCGGTCGCTGCTCTCTCGAGGCTCTATATAAGGGCTTTCGGTAGCTCTGTGCTTTCTCACCATTTCATACCTCAAAAAAAAACCTCAAGCTATGAGCTTCAGGGACGGTGATCGTCGTTGGTCCCTCCATAATAAGGAGCATGCCCGGCAGGAGGAGCTCCGGCGGAAGAGGGCGGCTAGCGGAGGTTACCTGGTAGGCGACTCCGCTTCTGATCCCATCGTGGTGCCTCCTGACATGCTTGATCCGATGGTCGTGGACCCAGAGGAGGACGAGATGGTGCCCATGGTAGAGGATCCGGAGCCAGAGGGGGACCTAAACTGGGAGGCTCCTCCGCTTTTTGGCGTGGCCATGTCGCCGAGTGCTCTGGAGAAGCCTCTGCAGATGGTCGTAGATGGGAAGCCTGCCGTGTATCTGGATGAACTGCCCGAGCCCGAGCCTGAGCCGAGTCCATTGCCTTTCCGCCCTCATCACTATTTGGAGGGTCCGGAGCCGGTGCGTCATGCGGAGGAGGAGGAAGTTAAGCCCTAGGCCTGTCTTTTCTGTGTAATGTCTATAGCCGAGTCCTCGGCTTTGTACCCCTGTCTTTATGGAATAAAATCTCGTTTTTGCTTTTCGGACCCTGGTTTTTGTGTGTTCCTTTGGCCGACTCCTGTTCGTTATGACCGACTCATAAACTTTGTCCGACTAACTCCCGTGGGTGGGGGACTCGGCAAATTTCGTCGGCCGATCTTGCAACCTGAAGCTCGTCCGGGCCTCTTTATTTGGCCGGACCAGGCCGGGTCACTTTTAGAAACTTCTAGCGTGATCTGGATGGGCCCCCATACCTTTTGCCTTGATGGGCCTTTGGTCTGGCAGGCCGGGTCATCGTCACTCAGCCTTGGCCTAGGGTAGACGCGCCGCTTGCAGGCTAGCCCTAGGCCTGAACCGTCGTTCCGCCCATCGAGGCATTAAATGCGGCATCCCTTCGACGTCTTGTCGCCTCCGATTCCTCCACTACGGAGGCGCCGCGTGGCAGCCTCTTGGACTTCTTTCTCCCTTTAAAAGGCTTTTTCTCCCATTTTCCTTTTTAATTCTCCTACCAAGCTTCTGCTTCTTTCATCGCCCTCCCAGCCTCAGCTTCAATCTGTAAGTAATGTCTTCCTCTTCTCATTCTTCTTCTTCCTCCCGCCGGCCGTCCTTTGACAACCCGGCGGGGACTTCTCCGTCGTCCTCTTCTTCTTCTTCCGTCGTCCGCCGTCTGGAAATGCCGGCGGACTTCCAGGCGGTGTCTTCTTCTTCCTTCTTAGCCCCTTCTTCTTCTGGGGCGGCCACTCCGATGAGCCCAGCCCCGTTAACTACGGTGGCGGCTTTGCCGGGCGGCGTTATACGGCCGCGAGGCAAGTTTGACTCGGTTGTCCGGTCGTCCGGTCTTCCATCGTCGGCCACAGCGGCGGACCTGGATATGGCCCGCTTTCTGCTGGGCCCTTCGGCCATGGTCGTCGCGGCGGAGGGCCGGCCTATCCACGACCCGCCGGAGGGTTTTGTGGGTATCCATTTGCACTCGGTTGCATTCGGCTTCCGAGTGCCCCCACACCCATTTCTTTCGCTTCTCTTCCGGCATTATAACTTGGTCCCGGGCCAGTTAGTGCCTAACTCTCACCGACTCCTGACCAGCTTCATCAATCTCTGCCATTGGTGGAAGTGCGAGCCAGATTTGGACCTATTCCGGTACCTTTTTACCGTGAACAAGGTCGGCTCTCACTCGCCCGGCTTTATCCAAGTCGCCGCCCGTCCGGGACGTCAACTTTTCGAGGGGTTGTCCGACTCGATAAAGGAGTGGAAGCCCCTTTATTTCTTCGTCCGACCTCGCTCCTCTTCCTTCACCTTTCCGACCCTTTGGCCGGCGACTCTTTTCAAGCCCTGCTCTCGGCGCGCCGTCTTTACGGAGGATGCTGTCATGGGCGGCGACTTCTTGAAGGGCTTCGGGCCGTACTCCGTTAAGTACTGGTCTCGAGTCCGGGCCATGGCCAAGCATGGCCTTCTGCCGGAGGGCGCCGCCACCATAGGTAGCGTCTCTTTCCTCTTCCTTCTCGTCTTGCTTTTTGTTTTCCACGGGAACACTCACAAGTGAGTGTATTTCTTTTACAGGTCCGTACGACTCCGATACCTCCAGCTCCGGCGAAGCAATCGAACCGACTCCTGAGATGGCAAACAGGGCGGAAAAGATGAGGCGTCGCCTGACGCAACGTTCCACAGGTCCGGCCGCTGCGTCCTCATCTCAGCCATCGCCGGCGGTCCGGCCGACTCCTGCGTCTTCCCACAACGTGGTCGACCTCACACCTTCGCCCGTGGTATCGCCCAGTCGGCAGCCGCCTCCTCCCTCTACTGAGAGTCTGAGTTCCAAGCGGCCTGCTGAGCCTACGGAGGGGCCGGCTCCGAAGAGGATCAGGCTGTGCCATGAGGTGGACGAAGACGCCCAAATCTGGATGGGCAACACCTCCGTTCGCAAGTGGTGCAAGGATGTCCTTTTGCCAAAGGATGTGGAGTCGACCCGTGCTCTTGGCGACGGGTTCATCATCGAGGCTTTGCTCCGGCAGTCGTATCGCGTAAGTGTCACTCATTCGGCCTTTCCCTCTGTTTACCCTCATTTCTTTCCTTTTCTGTTCGACTGACGGTTGGGTGTGCAGGACCTCGCCCTCCAGATGGAACTGGGCAATCGGTTCCAGGGCTTTAGGAACGATATGCGGGCCATGACCGCCAAGCAGCGCCAGACGGAGGAATCTCTTCTGGAAGAGCAGGCAAAGCAACTCAAGATGGTGGAGGTGCACAACGCCGAGCTGCTGAGGGTCACCCGTCAATGGGAGGAGGAGAAGGGCAAAGTGGCCACGATCGCCGCGACTTCCGTCGCAGATTATAAGAAGTCGGCGGCCTTCGAGGCGGATGTGCAGGCGGCGGTGGCAGCTCGAAGGAGAGAGGTGGCCAAGGAGTGGCTGGCGACCCCGGAGGGCGACGACTTCCTCCTCGACCTGGGCGAGCGAGATTACCGCCTCGGCTTCCGCGAGGCGCAGATGGAGATTCACGCCACCTTGTTGGCCCGCGATCCTTCGTTCACTCCCGAGAGCTGGGGCCTCAAGCCGGTGCTGGACGCTGATGGGCCGACTGCGCCTACTGACCCGGCGACTCTTCCTGCGGCGACGCCTCCAGAGCTTCCCGAGTCCCTTCCTCAGGCGGAGGACCCTTCCTCTGCTCCCTTTGTTGGACCATCGGCGGGGGCGCAAGTTGAAGGGGTCGCCGTCGGTACCCCCTCCACTGTAGACTAGGGTCTTTTTAGAATAGACCCTCTTTTTGTAAGGGCTGGCCTCCTTATCGGCCGTATTTTAATAAAGAAACAGCTTTTTCATCTCTTTTCACGGAATTTGCCCTTGGGCTCTTTTAATATTGGCATTCTTCTAAGGCTTTGAACTTTACTTTTTCCTCGCCGAGCTCCTCAGTCAAGGCGACTCTTTCATGCTTCCTCCGAGAAACGACTAAGGGCCTGGGCTCTTGTCTCCCAACTCTTTCTTGCCGAGTCCCTCAGTCGAGGCGACTCCTTTCAGCTTTTTCTCTTGGAAACGGCTAAGGGTCTGGCCCCTTGCTTCCTATCTTTCTCTCGCCGAGTCCCTCAGTCGAGGCGACTCCTTTTGGCTTTTTCGCGGAAACGTCTAAGGGTCTGGCCCCTTGCTTCCTATCTTTCTCTCGCCGAGTCCCTCAGTCGAGGCGACTCCTTTTGGCTTTTTCGCGGAAACGTCTAAGGGTCTGGGCCCTTGTTTCCTATCTTTCTCTTGCCGAGTCCCTCAGTCGAGGCGACTCCTTTAGGCTTTTTCTGTTCTCAGAAACGGTTTAGGGTCAGTGCCCCGGCATTTCTATATATACTTGCCGAGTCCCTCAGTCGAGGCGACTCCTTTTGGCTTTTTCACGGAAACGTCTAAGGGTCTGGGCCCTTGTTTCCTATCTTTCTCTTGCCGAGTCCCTCAGTCGAGGCGACTCCTTTAGGCTTTTCCTGTTCTCAGAAACGGTTTAGGGTCAGTGCCCCGGCGTTTCTATATATACTTGCCGAGTCCCTCAGTCGAGGCGACTCCTTTTGGCTTTTCCACGGAAACGTCTAAGGGTCTGGGCCCTTGTTTCCTATCTTTCTCTTGCCGAGTCCCTCAGTCGAGGCGACTCCTTTAGGCTTTTTCTGTTCTCAGAAACGGTTTAGGGTCAGTGCCCCGGCGTTTCTATATATACTTGCCGAGTCCCTCAGTCGAGGCGACTCCTTTTGGCTTTTTCACGGAAACGTCTAAGGGTCTGGGCCCTTGTTTCCTATCTTTCTCTTGCCGAGTCCCTCAGTCGAGGCGACTCCTTTAGGCTTTTTCTGTTCTCAGAAACGGTTTAGGGTCAGTGCCCCGGCGTTTCTATATATACTTGCCGAGTCCCTGGGGACGATTGACTGCAACCCACGCACTTTTATTCAGATTTCTTGAAGTCTTTGAGTTCATACATGGCCTATCATGGGCTACTGATAAAACCTCTTCAAATGTGCTGCATTCCATATACGGTCTATAAGCTTGCCTTCCATGGTCTCTAACTTGTAAGTTCCGGCCCGAACTACGGTCGCGATGCGGTACGGTCCTTCCCACTTGACCGCGAGCTTGCCTCCTTCGGTGGGCTGGCTGGCTTGTCGATCCCGCAGCACTAGGTCGCCAACCTGGAAGGTTCGCGGGCGAGTTCTGCGGTCGCGGTATCTTTTCACTGCCTGCTGGTACTCAGCCATTCGCGCACTCGCGGCTTCCCTTCTTTCTTCTAGAAAATTTTTCTCAATCTGCAGGCTCTCCTCATTTGTTGCGTCCGAGTAGGTGTGAACCCGGTAGGTGGGTTCGACCACTTCGACGGGAACCTTGGCCTCAAATCCGTATGCGAGCGAGAACGGACTCTCTCCCGTCGCTCGCCGCTGGGTAGTGCGATAGGCCCAAAGGACTCGATCAAGCTCGTCCGCCCAGTTTCCTCGGATGTCTTCGAGTTTCTTCCGGACCCCATCGACCAGGGTTCGGTTCACATTCTCCACCTGTCCATTTGCCTGGGGGTAGGCCACCGATACCTTGGTATGCTTGATACCGTGTCGGCGGCAGAATTCGGCGAACGCCTGGCAATCAAACTGTCGCCCGTTATCGCTGACGATGTGCTCGGGCAAACCGTAGCGACAGATCACCTTTTTCCACAGAAAACGTCGACACTGGTACTCGGTGATGGTAGCCAGAGGTTCCGCCTCGACCCACTTGGTGAAGTAATCGATGGCCACGACACAAAACTTCAATCCTCCCGGGGCGACGGGTAATGGTCCCAACAGGTCTATTCCCCATTTGGCGAAGGGAATGGCCGTGGTGACCGGTGTATAGAAGGTGGCTGGCCGAGTATCTTTCCTGGCGAATGCCTGACAAACGCCACATTTGGACATCCGTTCAACGCAATCTCGCATCATGGTCGGCCAGTAATACCCTTGAACGACCAATTTTCGGGCGAGCGTGTGAGCACCCTGGTGCGCAGCGCAAATGCCTCTGTGGGTTTCATCCATTACCTTCTCGGCCTCAGGCTTAAGTAGGCATTTCAACAAGGGCCCTCCGAACGACTGTTTATATAGGTCTCCGTCTACGATCCGAAAAGCGGGAGCCTTCCGTCGAACCCTTGCGGCGACTGATGGGTCAGCTGGCAACTCGCCTGTTTCCTTGAATCGCCGGATGTCATCTATCCAGAACATCTCCGGGTTTTTCTCTCGATTCCACCCTTCGATGCTTACTTGCTGGACATCTAGCGGCGCCTCTTCGACGCTCGGCCGACTTAGCTCCTCCTTCTGGCAAATCTTTATTAAGCGGTCCGGCACCCCTTCCAGGGCGATTTTTGACAAGATGTCGGCCTCTACGTTGTCCGCCCGGGATATGTATTCTATTTCATAAGCTTCGAATCCCTTCAACATCTTGTTGGCACATTCTTTGTACAACGCCATCCTCGCGTTCTTAGCTTCGCACGCACCCGAGATTTGCCCGACTACTAGCCGGGAGTCGGTTTTGACTCGTAGCCGTTCGATTCCTAGACCCTTGGCGAGTCGGAGGCCATTCAATACTGCCTCGTACTCGGCCTCGTTATTTGATGCAGGGAACAGGTATCTTAGGGCGTAATACAGCCGAAATCCCTCCGGAGTGATGAGCACAACGCCGCCTCCGCAGTGCTGTCGACTTGATGCTCCGTCCGCATGCATCTCCCACCACTCGCCCGGGGTGCCCTCCGAGGCACGTTCCTTCTCCTCCTCGCTCGCCGTACACTCGACCAGGAAGTCGGCCAAAGCTTGGCCTTTTACGGAGGGCCTGGGTTGGTACTCGATCCCGTATTGAGTTAGCTCGACGGCCCACTTCACTAGCCGGCCGGAAGACAAGGGGTTCCGTAGTACATTCCCGAGTGGTTGATCCGTCAGGACCCGGACGATATGGGCTTGGAAATAGGGCGCCAACTTGCGAACGGTGACCACCAAGGCATATACGATCTTTTCCAGGGCAGTGTACCGTGTCTCGGCAGCTTTCAGTGAGCGGCTTACATAGTAAACCGGGTGCTGGACTCGGTCCTCCTCTCGAACCAACACCGAACTTACCGCTTTGGCCGAGGCGGCGAGGTACAACAGTAAGGGCTCGCCCTCCTGGGGGGTAGACAGTACTGGGGGAGTCGACAGATATCGTTTTAATTCCTCGAACGACTGTTGGCATTCGGCGGTCCAAGCGAATCCCTCTTTCTTCTTCATGGCTTCGAAGAAAGGCACAGTCTTATCCGCCGATTTGCTCAGAAAACGGCTGGGGGCGGCCAGTCGTCCGGTCAAGCGTTGTAGGTCCTTGATAGTGGTAGGAGGCTGCATGTCGAGGATGGCTCGTACTTTCTTTGGGTTAGGCTCAATGCCTCGTTTGGTGACCATGTAGCCCAAGAATTTACCGCCCTGGACGGCGAACGCACACTTCTTGGGGTTCAGTCGGAGGTTATATTTTATCATTACTTTAAAGCAGTCGGCTAAATCCTCCGCGTGCTTGTCCTCCTCTTGACTCTTGACGAGCATGTCGTCGACGTACGCGGCCATTGACTTTCCTAGCAGGTGGTGGAATAGCCGGGCGACCATTCGGGTGTACGTAGCCCCGGCATTTTTGAGTCCGAATGGCATGACCCGATAGCAATACACTCCGTCCGGAGTTAGGAAGGCGGTTTTCTCCTCGTCTGCCGGGTGCATGAATATCTGATGGTACCCTCTGAAGGCATCCATAAAACTGAGCAACGCTGACCCGGCCGTCTCGTCGACTAGCTGGTCGATTCGGGGCAGAGGGAACGGATCCTTTGGGCACGCCTTGTTAAGATCTGTGTAGTCTACACACATTCGCCACGTCGGGGGCTTGGGCACAAGGACCACGTTAGCCAACCATTCCGGGTACTTGACTTCACGGACGTGTCCGGCTGCTAACAGCGTGCTGACTTCTTTCTTCACAAACTCCCGCCGATCGTTTGCCAAATATCGCTTCTTTTGCACGACCGGTCGGTGCTCCGGGTCTACGGCGAGTCGATGCGATATGACCGATCGATCTACGCCGGGCATATCTTCTGGGCCCCAGGCGAAGACCAGCCGGTGCTCTTGGAGTACTCTCGTGATTTCCCCCTTTAACTTCTCCGAAAGGCCGACTCCGATTCTCACTCGCCTGCTTGGCTGCGCTGGGTCCACTTCAACTTCCTCTAGCTCGACGGCCGGCTCCGGGCGTGGTATCACTGCTTTCTTAGGGGGCCTCTCGGTGATCTCATGGACCTGCATCCCACACTTGCCCATACCTCTACACGCCTGCAGATAACAGTCGCGGGCGACCTTGCGGTCACAACGCACCGTTCCTATTCCGCTCGGCGTGCGGAATTTCAGGCACAAATGTTCGATCGAGATCAGAGCCCCAAGATCTTCCAAACCCGGGCGGCCGAGTATGGCGTTGTGTGAGCAGGCTAGATCGACCATGATGAACTTCATGCTCAACTGTTGCACGTTCGGATAGCTGCCGATTTCTACAGGAAGAGTGATGGATCCTTCCGCCTCCACCGAGTCCCCGGTGAAACCGGCGAGAGGGGTATTCACGGGCCTGAGCTGTTCTCGGGTCAGCCCCATCTTGGTAAAGGTCTCCAGGTACAGTACGTTGACGCTGCTCCCGGTGTCGACCAGGATTCGGCGGACGACCACACCGTTGATGTCCATGGCGATGACCAACGCGTCTCGATGCGGGGTTTCCCCGGCAGGCAGGTCTTTATCGGTGAACACGATGGGCTCCCGACATGTCTTTTTGGAGCTCTCTTCTCGACCATAGACTGTTCCTACGTATAGCTGCCGAGCCTAGGCTTTTCGGGTGTTCGCGGAATCGCCGCCTTCCGGCCCGCCGACTATCATGTTAATGACCGGCTTCTGGCGCCATTGGGCTTCGTCTTCTTCGGAAGCCGGCTGCTTGCCTCGACTGTTTTCCGAGCTGGCGACGGGTTCCTCACCTCCTCGACCGGCCGACCTTCGCTTCCATTGGTTAGGGGGCGGTGTCCCTTGCTGGATGATCCCCTCCATAATCTTCTTTAGATAGTAGCATTCTTCTGTGCTGTGAGTATAAGATTTGTGATAGCGACAATATTTAGAAGTCTTACCCGTATCCTCGTCCGCTGCTCGGTCGTCCATCGGCGGAGGCGGAGGCGGGGCGACCGCCTGTACTTCGCGGACTGGTTGCTCTGGAACCGGCCGATAGGTGCGAACGACGGGTCGGTCATACGGTCGCCTGACCTCGGGTCGCCGAGCGGCATCCGAACGCCTTTCTCTCGTTTCCACCCGCGTCCTTTTTCCGCTGGCGGACCCACCGACCTCACGCTGCCGTTTATGCTTCATGGCCTGCTCTGTGTTGGCCCTCTTATTGGCCATCTGGACAGCCTCCGCGTATGTCGCCGGGCGATTGTCCCTTAGATCTCGATACAGCTGTCCGGATCGCAAAGATTCAATGAAGAAGGTGAGCGCCGTTTGGTCCTCCACCTCTTCTATCGACTGGATCTCCTTCTGCCAGCGAGCAAGATAGGCTTTCAAGGATTCGCCTTCATCCTGATGGATGTCGCCTAAGTGCGTCAGATCCTTCTGTGGCTTGATGTTAGCGGCATAGTGGCTCATGAAGCGGTCTGCCAGTTCTTCAAAGCTGTGGATCGACCCTGGGGGCTGACTTACAAGCCATCTTTGGGCGGGCCCCTTCAGCGTAGGTAAGAAGGCACGGCACATGACCGGATCTCGCACTCCTAGGACTTGCATCTTAGCTTGGTAACTTAATAGATGTTCTCGCGGGTCGCCTGATCCGTCGAATGTGGCTTGCTCCGGGAACTTAAAGTCGCCCGGTATCTTGAAGGCCATGACCTCGTCCGAGAAGGGCAAGGCGGTTAGCAACGTACGCCCCGGGGATTTGGCTTTTCCCTCCATCCGTTCTCTTAGATTTCGTACCTCTTGTACTAGGTTGGCCACTTCGACCCTTTCCCGGGTGCGATTTCCCGTGGATTCCGTGCTTTCGCCGACTTCAGACTCAGCCGGTTGGGCAGGGTTGCGAGGGGGTTGCTCCACGCGGCGAGTCTCAGTCCTGGCCCTTTTGGTTCGGCTCTTTTCTCGTGCAGCTTGTCGGTCGCGGACGACTAATGGGGCACGACTTGGCTCCCTCCAGCCTAATCGCTCTCTTGCCGACCGACGCCCGACGCTGGGTCCTAGCCGAGAATGAACGGATTGCACCGGCTGGCTTTCAGCCCGTCGGCTCAATTGCCGGTTGTCTGGCCTCTGAGGCGGTCGCAGCTCGCGTTGCTGCTGGCGAGTGATGGACTGTTCTCTCACTCCTAGACTTGCTTCCGCACAGGCGCGCCCGATTGCGCGCAACTGCTCCGGGGTGAGCAGCACTTGAGGTGCTTGCGGGTTTCTCTGCGGCGTCGGCGGCGGTGTCGTCTCGTTTTCTTGGCTTCGGGCATTTCTCCTATTCAGCTGGTTTCTCAAGTCGGCCTCCCGTCCGTTGTCTTGACGGCTCGACTGTTCCTCGCTTCCTGCCATATCTGGAGTTTGCCTGATTCAACTATTGTCCCTCGGACTCGCCTCACTCAAGAGGACACGTGACTCTTCGTTTCGATCCCCACAGACGGCGCCAGTGATGGTTTTTGGGTTTTCGGGCCCAAGGAGGTCCAACACAACCTATAGCTGGTGGATACACCTTTCACAAAAGGGTTTGAGTTTTAGTAGTAAAATATGATGCTTAATAGTACTTTGTCTATTCCCTCTCCGGGTTCTGGAATCTGTCCCATACAATGGTGGAGGAGCCCTTTTATAGTGGCTCCTCCTCTACCGTCTTAAAGGCTCATGATGGCCGACTTAAAGGGTACATTCAATGCGCCGAGCCGTTGGGCGACGTTACAGACTCTGCCAACGGCTCTCTTTGGCTAATAACTAGCGGACCGAGCCCGGCCTTTAATGCCTCAACGGCTCCTTGTCTTAACTGTGCTGAAGGCTCCCTCAACGGCTCTCCGGACCGAGTCCTCTCCTAGGTCGGGCCTGGGCCGACTCCTCGTCCCCGCCTGGTATTGGGCCGTCCTTCCGGTCTCTGAACTGGGCCTCCCTCTTTGGACCTGGGCCGAGTCCTGGACTCGGCCCATGCATTCTCTCTGGGCCTCTTTCTTTGGGCCGGGGTTCTCACCCCATCAACTTAATTATCCAAATACTAATTATATTCTTGATCTTAATAAGACTCTGTTTGGCAAACCTAACTGAAAAGTTATAAGTTAGGAGCTGAAAGCTGAAAAGTTATAAGCTCGGAGTTGAAAACTGAAGAGCTGTTAAGCTAGCTGTTATGATTGAAAGTGTTTGCTAAAATTAGATTTTTGATAAGCTGATAAATGTAAAAAGACTAAAAAGGACATCTTCATAAAATTTTTTTTTTTTTTGAAAGTTACTGGCTCTATTACATTGTAGTATCTGTTCATATACTTTCTCAACCTATTGAAACACAAAGAACCAATAACATCTTCATAAAATTTAAATTAGTTTGTTTACATATTAAAATTTAACATTTTATCTTCAAAAAAAAATTAACATTTTGAAATAAAACTATTAGCATAATCATGATCTAGCATCTCATAATGAAATAGCAATATTTACCAATCTGATGATAATAATAATAATAATAATAATAATAATAATAATAATAATAATAATAATAATAATAATAATAATAATAATAATAATATTGCGATGAAAGTTGCGGATAAAGGAGAAGAGAAATTGATTTTAATTGGGAAGGATAAATTATATCATTTCTTTAAAATAATAACGATAAAGATGGAAAAAAAAAAAGTTAGAAAGCTAGGAGCTTATATTGAAACGCTACCTAAGGTAGCGTTTCAAAATAAACTCTTATTTTAAGTTAAGAGCTTATTAGTAGCATAAAATAAGCTATAATTTTTTAAATAAGCTCTGCCAAACAGAGCCTAAATCAGAGATATTGTTTGGATCATTTAATAAGTTTGGTTAATTTATAACTCCATTAATTACATTAAGTTCTTATTTAATTTCACATGAGTGACTTCAAACTATATTTTCATTAATAATTGAGTACTTAAATTTCAGTGTCAAGAACATTAATTTCAACTTTACCACCTCAAAACTAGTTTGAAATCCAAAACACAAGATTTTTTTTTTTTTTTTTTTTGAATGCTACTGATTCTAAACCTAATGAAGTACAAAGAGTTAATAATGTCTTCACTAAGACTCGATCTCATAAGCTCCCATATGAGAGATGTCACTACATGCCAGCTGAGTAAAAAGACAAGATTTTTGAATTAAATCTACATTAACTTTTTTTTCTAAAAAGTTCCGTTTTCAATTTGAATATTTATAAAATTAATTATTTTATTATTTAAGTCTGTTGGCACTTGGCAAGGCTGTAAGGTCCAGTCAGACCCACATGCCGACAAGCCGTACATATTGGCAATTAATATTGTTGTGATGAGTCTTTGATAACGGCTGTTTAAGTGATTTGTATGCCCTGTATATACTGATTTGCATTGATTTACATTTATGTTAGATGAATAATGTTATGGCAAAAATGGGTGTGAGTCTGTTTTACGGGCAAATCTGTAAAACATGTCGAATTAATATGAAATGTAATACTTTATACTTATACTAGTAAATGTAATATTAAATCAATAATATAATGTTTATTATTTATATAAGAAAATGTAATACTTGGGTCCGTTTGGAAATCATGAAAATAATTTTTGTAAATGTTTTTTTAGAAAATGAGTCTTTTTCTCATAATTTATTTCTAGTGTTTGGAATTTGGATGCATTCTGACAAACTGTTTTGGCGTCTTTAGTTTATTTTCTGAAAATGAGTAGAATTGTATAATTAAACATTTTAATTATTTTATTTATAATAATATTAAAGATAATTTTATTTATTAAAGATTTTTTTTTAAAAGACAACTGGTTTCCACCGGAAACCTTGTTGTGTGGTTGGCGGAAAATGACTTCCGCCAAAAGGGACTTATTTTCTTCAGTCAACGAAAACATGGATTTTTCATGTACATACAAACATTAGAAACCCGAAAAATGATATCCATAAATCATTTTTTGGGTTTCCAAACACAAAATTAAATTGTCTTTATAAGTGCAACATTACTTATTAGGAAAAATAAAATACTTTTAATGAAAAAAGTAATATTTTTACATCAAATATAAAAATATTATATTTTTCTTTGTAAGTAACAAACATTTTATTCATGATTTAATGTTACATTTGCATATTGAATGGGCTCGACCCGTCACACGAATAAAGATCCGTGAGACGGTCTCACACAAGTGTGACCCTAATGTTATTTATCACACTTAAATGTATATGCATGCTAATATGAAAATAAAACTTTAGATGCTCATTAATTTACGGACTATTATGACTTTTAAAAATCAAATATACTGCCCAAAAAAAAAAAAATCCAATCATATAATGCTATGTTAGATCAGAGGTGAGTATTATGAAAGATGTATAGTACTACTCATGCATGTTTGATTATTCCTTGCATGCATGTGTGAATATATAAATATAAATTTCAACTACGTATGATGACATCTTAATTATCATTCCAAATGAGTGGTAATAGATTCAAATCCAAACGATGAGGGCTTAGATTCTTTAATTTGGGCTGAAAATGTTTAAGAAAATATATAACATATATTATCTTGTAAAGAATTGTGAGTATTTTAAAATTATATAAATATCACACACACATGTATATATATTCTTACTCGTTTAAAAAATTATATTTATACAATTTTCACTAATTTATAAACTATTCATACAAATAAAAATATCACAGAATTTATTAATTTACAAAATGCAGAAAGTTTATGCTAATATAAGATGGGGTGCTTATTATTAACATATGCGATGCCACTTATCAAATACGGAGTATCAAATTAAATAATGTTGCCTTTTGCCTCTTCATATGATGGATCGGAATATTTGAATAATCGAATGCATGTTGCTTTATCTTATTATATTATTGGTGGGGTGACCTGAATTTAATTACCTTCTTCTACTAAGAGATCTGCTCAGCTCAATCAATTATAATTTAATTGAAATTAAATGAATATTGGTGATGATCCAAATATTTACATATATCAATCAGTAAAATAAAAATAAAAATCAAATGATGTTTTTATGGATCTATCTTTTCACTGTACTGCTGATAATAATTAAAATATATATGTGGTCTATGTATATGCAAGTTGAGCCTGTCTTTTATACTCTTTACTAAATATATAACTAATATCAAACAACCTATCATATTCACTCACTCAATATATTCAAATTCAATTGTTATACTAATACACAAAGTTTCGTAACCTTTGCACTAAGAGTATATATTTAGTGAGTTGATTGTGATTAGAGAATAATTATTCAACATTACGTATCATTCAATGAACAAAGTGCGTGATGGAATTCTAATATAATGATATTGGAATTAACATATATAACTTTTCTAAATTAAAAATGTGATTGAAATAATATTTTAAAATATTGCGAATACAATGAATTTATTATTACTTCTTATACAATAATTCATTCTTTTCTTCAATGATGAATTGTAAGGGTATCGAGACTTTTGGAGTTTAAATTTAATTAATCAGGCTCTTGCATCTTTAAAAAAAAAATATCACAATATATTTTGAAATTTATGTTTTGATTTGACTTATAAAATTAAATTACAACTTGAAAGTTTATTTTAAGGAAATTTATTTATTTATTTTTTCATTTGAATTACTTGTCACTGATGTGGATTTTTTTATTATTATTTTTTTTTTTTCAATTTGAATCGAGAAGGATGGGAAAGCTCAATCTCAAATCCGGCAAACCGCGTCTATACTAATCTATGGGATGCAAGTAGACTTATACTTTTCATGCATATGGTAAGGTCAGTAAATAATAATAATTCTATAAATTGAAGGCCGCTGTCTTCCCATTTTCCAAAGTCCTATAATAATAACCTGTTACTAACAACCAACTAGCCCATTTGCCACGCCTCAATTGTTACCCTTTCCTTTCTATTCTGTATTCCCCAAAGACCTTTGTCCGTTGATTTTGATGGGATTCGGAGTCTCTTCCACTTCGCCAACGGCCAGTAAATGGATTGGCTTTGTGACCGCCGTTTGGGTCCAAGCCATCTCCGGCAACAATTACACCTTCTCTAACTACTCCGATGCCCTCAAGACCCTCATGGCCCTCACTCAGCTCCAACTCAACAACCTCTCCGTGGCTAAAGACGTCGGGAAAGCCTTTGGCCTCCTCGCCGGCATCGCCTCCGACCGCTTGTCCACTCCCGTTATTCTCCTCATCGGCTCCGTCGAAGGCTTAATAGGCTACGGCGTCCAATGGCTGGTGGTGAGCGGCCGCATCCAGCCTCTGCCTTATTGGGCCATGTGCATTTTTCTGTGTATGGGAGGCAACAGCACTACTTGGATGAACACCGCCATCCTGGTTACATGCATCCGCAATTTCAGGAAAAACAGGGGTCCCGTCTCCGGGATCTTGAAAGGTTACGTCGGTTTGAGTACCGCCATTTTCACTGACCTCTGCTCCGCTCTCTTCGCGGATGACCCTGCAAAATTCTTGCTCATGCTCGCGGTCGTCCCTTTTGTTGTTTGCCTCGCCGCCGTTTTTTTCCTCCGTGAAGTCCCGCCGTCGTCCACCGCCGCAGAGGAGAAAGAGGAAGTGAAATACTTTGGGGTAGTTAACATCATTGCCATCGTAATTGCGGTTTATCTTTTGGTGTTTGATGTATCAGCGCCTCACGGGCGTCTGTTTTCCCAAGTCTTTGCTGCTATTCTTTTGATTCTCTTGGCTTCTCCTCTGTCACTTCCGGTTTACCTTACTATCAAGAATTATCTTCGTTCCAATTCCAATTCCAATGGTTTGGACGTAGAAACAAATCCCACCCAGCCTTTACTTTCTCAAGAAACACATCCGGTGGAGAAGAGCCGTGTCCCAGCCCCGCCGGCGGCAGTGAATGATGCGGTAAAGACGCCACCCGTCATTGGGGAAGACCATACAATCTTCGAGGCCATGAAGACGGTTGACTTTTGGATACTGTTTGTGTCATTTCTGTGTGGAGTGGGAACAGGATTAGCGGTGATGAATAACATGGGACAGATGGGATTGGCTCTTGGTTATGCAGACGTTTCAATCTTTGTTTCGCTCACCAGCATTTGGGGATTTTTTGGGCGCATCTTTTCTGGTTCCGTTTCAGAATACTTCATCAAGTAAGTTAGTTCATCACACCATTTAATCTTAATCTTTAAGCAATCTATACTAGGTGCTGCCGCCCATGGTTTTCTACGTCAACTTTTTGGACCACCTTAATTGACTTTCTAGTAATTGTTAATTATTAGTTTTTAATGTTGGGATGGTGCAATGAATTTGCAGGAAAGCTGGAACACCCAGGCCGGTATGGAACGCAGCTTCACAGATTATAATGGCGGTTGGATACATAATGATGGCCATGGCTCTGCCGGGCTCACTGTACGTGGGGTCCATTGTAGTCGGAATTTGCTATGGAGTTCGTCTTGCTGTAACGGTGCCGACTGCATCTGAACTCTTTGGCCTCAAGTACTACGGCCTCATTTACAACGTTCTCATCATCAACCTTCCACTGGGATCATTCCTCTTCTCCGGTTTGCTCGCCGGACTGTTATACGATGCCGAGGCTACTCAGACTGCCGGCGGCGGCAATACGTGCGTCGGCGCACACTGCTATAGGCTGGTGTTTATAGTGATGGCTATTGCGTGTGTGGTTGGTTTTGGACTGGACGTCCTACTTTCCATCCGAACCAGAGCCCTTTATTCCAAGATTTATGCAGCTAGGAAAGCCAAGAAGACTGCACCTTCCTTGTCTTGAGCTCTCATGTCGGCCGGTTTATTTCCCCCAAAAAAATTTGTTTGATCCATTTGAATTTGTATGAATGGAATGGAATGAATAATCGATTCTTTTTCCTACTGTTATATATTATATGTATATTAGAATAATAGTCAAGAAAGACCTAGGTGCCTTTTGAGCAGAGCACAAGATGCTTGGCTCCTCTCCTTATAAGTGTTTTGTTAGTGAGTTGTGAAATATAAAATCAGAGAATCAATAACTGATGATGGGATAATACATGCAATTTAGTAGGATTTGGCTTGGGTTGGGTTTGAGTGGTCCATCCAAGTCCAGTACTGTATGCAATTGCAATTTAGAGAACAAGAAGTTATATGGCAAGTAAAGTGTGGATGGAACCAAATTATTTTCATTTCTTCTTTGTGATCTGCACATTTTATTGATTTAGGTGTCACGGCCTGCATTTTAACCACATGCCAGCCACCGTTTAACAAAACCCATTATTTTTCGTTCACAAACAACGACCCTTTACAGTCCACACACTATTAATTTAAAAAAAAAATAATAAAAATGCCACAACGTAAAGTTTCCGCAAAGGCAATTCGCCAATTCCAATGTTTTCAAAAGAATTTAGCCCATCGACATCTCCTTTCCAGGGGGCAGTTGCATCTGCTGCTTCATATTTTCCACCAATATTTAACTAATATAATGTAGTACACAACATACAAAAATCAAATTAAAGGAGAACACTAAAGGTAATAATATAATAATGAGCATGAACACCGAACACCACACCATTTTAATTTCTAATACCTACTACAAGAAGAGGAATAGGAAAATGACACCACAAATACAATAATGCAAACCAGAAGTTGCCAAAATCCTTGTTGAATCGCCCATGGCTAACCCAGCCAACCACGATCCATCGCCCATCCCTGTTCCTCCTGACCTCGATCTCGATTCCATTCCTGTCCCACCACCACTTGTACTTGTCGTCGTGGGCATTGTTTCCTTTGAAGATCTTTGACTGTCATGTATATATAATATATGTCCATTTAAACAAAGTACCACGTTCTACCTACCAAAATAATGGGAAATCTCTAATTTTGGTTGGTTTTATTAATTAATTAGTAATTACGTACCTTGGCAAGGAAGGACAAAATGTGAGCGTATAATCCGCAGTGCTGCAAGTGAAAGTGCTGGTGGGGTCGTCATAAGCGTAGCTATACGACCTGGGACACGCCGACTTGAACATCTCCGAATACACCGACGGCTTGCACGTTGTGGGACTGTTGTACTCGCCGCTGCAACAATACTCCGCCTTCGCGAAAGCCTCGCAAGCGCTCCGACACGCCTGCCCGCCGTTCAGTCTCAGTTGAGCAGGGCAAATTTGGTTGACATCCGTGACGCAACCCGTGGTGGCGCACATACCCGATCCTCCCGACGCTTCTATCACCATGGCTAAATTGTAGCCGTCCACCAGGCTGACATCATAGAAGTCCTGCCCCACAGTTCCAAGAGCGAACTCCGCAAGTGTAGCAGGCGGCGCTGCTCCGGCGCCGTTGCATTCCACCTCACCGGATCCGCAGTCCCCTGTTGCGCACGAACCCGAGCCCGACTCGTCAAAGTTACACCCCGTCCGGCCCCAGAACCTGCCGGACCATCCAGTGGGAGCAGTGAAGGCGATCGAAGAGTCCTTTGGAAGCTCAAATCCAGTGCTCTCAAGACTAGGACTGCCGGCATTTGCTAGAATCCCCGGCCAAACTGTGTATTCACATTTGTTCACAAACGTAAATGTAGCACCTAAAACACCACCTGAACCAACAACAAAAAAAATATATCACATGTCTACCCACCCGCAAATACAATAATGGAAATTAAATGCGAGAAGAAAATAGAATGAAAGAGACGGTCTGTTTTTTACCACGAGGAGTAAGTATGAGAAAAGCTAGAAAGAAGCTGAAAAAGAAGGTTGGAGAAGAAGACATGCGCAGATGTTTTATCTGTCTAGACTATACTAAACTATACTAGAGAAGGAGAAAGGTGCAGGTAGGAGCTGAGAGGGGAGAAGCAGGCCAGGGAATCGAAGGGGAACAGATTGCCCTGCCTGGCCTGCACTTACTAAAACTGATGATCGAGGAATGGCTAATGATTTCAGCAGCTATTATTAAGGGGTACGGTCATTATTATTATTATTATTATTATACCCATAATATAAACGAACACCAAATTAAAGTTAGATTTATTATTAAGGGATGTTGGGAAAATAGAAAGCAGAATGTGCGTGGAATGAGAAAGGAGAAAATGCATGCAGCCACGCAGTACTGCATCCTTAATTTTGGCACCATATATGCTCATTTTGTGGCATTATATTTTTAAATATCTTTTGCCATATATTAATGCATGCTAGCTATAACCAGTAATTTAATGCAGCAATTAATCATATCGGAGGGATGGGCCTTGGCGTGGTTTGGGAGATCAGATTGAAAGTGATATTTTGATCCCACAAAACATGGGGATCTTTATTATTATTAGTCCGTATTAAATTGCAGAATTGAAGAGTCATTGTTGTAGCAGTGTTAGGTTGAAACATGTGGCATTTTAGGCAAGGACAGCAGTTTTATTTGTCAAAAGTTGTTTATTTTTGTTGACATTTGGTACCAAGTAGTTTTTTTTTTTTTTTTTTTTTTTTGGGAAGAAGGAAGGGGAGGTTACTCAACTAACGCTAATGTCTAACGTTAGCAGACACATAAATTTCTCTATTGGCATTCAGCTTATCACGAATTTCTCTCGGGGAAGGTGAAACTCCAACCAATTGCAATACCTTCTAGGGTCTCTTTATGAAATAGCATCATCTTTTAATTTCCAAAGTCAAGGTTTAGTGTGAACTGTTGTTAACAATATTATATTCTTTCAAAAGATTGAACCCCAATTCTAAGGGTCCCGCACCCGACCTGTGACAACATTATATTGCAAGGGTGTGTGGGGACTGGGGATATGAATATATGATGGGTGGACCTCGGATTCCCTCCCTAGACCCAAATGCACCGCATCTCTTCTTTTCATGATTCTGCAATGTTTCCAGCTGTACACTTTGACTCTTTCTGCCGGTACAATTATTGTAAAAATCGAATAAATGGATCAAATAAGAAAGAGAAAATAGGCGGGGAAGACGGAAAAAGAAACAATTAAAAAGCAAAATAAAATTTGAAACGTTAAGTTGTTTACTTTTCGTGCAGAACTCAACTTTTGCAAGAAAACGTTGTCTCTTTCCACCGCGTTTTCCCATTACTTTTGATTAAATATAAATATATAAATTATCTAATGGATTGGAAAAGGAAATATAAAAGATTATTCAAATTTGCACGCCAATACTCATCTATGGTTGTAATGTAATTACTACGGAGTGGGGTATTACTTAGCTTAATGGTTCTGTAGGTAATATTTGAGAGAAGAAGAAGAGTATTATATTGTTGGCAAGTTTTACACATAATAATGATGATGTAAACATGTAGTAATTAATATAACATTTGCCAACTTTACAAGATTTGTTGCACCAGATATTATATGCCATACACAGAGCAACCAACAGCGCAGCTAAAAACTGAGAATGCATATAATATAATCCAGTAATGACAAATGTCGTTGTTCTATCCTAAGATCGATCGATCTATCCAACCAAAATTGGTTAACTCCCTTTCAAAAGGAAATTCTTCATGTACCAGTGTCCAATAGATCATCCCTGTAGGCTGTAATGTAAAATGTACAGAAATCGTTTTACCAGGATATCCAGAAAGCTAGCTAGCTTGGCCACAACAAGGAACCAGACAGCATTCAATTCCCTCGTCTTTCCTTCAATTGCGGTTTCTAAAATCAACCTGAATGAAGTAAACTCACCAAGGTTAGTTACAGGCCAACAGAGGCTTTAATGTGTACTGAACTGAAGCCAAAGCCATGTAGAACATACCACTTCAATGGCGCCTTCCAAGGTATAACATAGTTTCATTAACTAATGGCAAGTCAGCGGCCTGCTTCCGTGCTGAGAGCACTTTCTGGCTGCAAAAATAGTTTCTCGTGTGAACTACTTACACTATGTTGCTTCTACAAATCAATTGGTGTGTGTACAAGTGTATGATACGTGATAGTTCAAACTATATAAGAGGTGGAATGAAATTTGATACAAGGAAATTTATAAACATCCAAATCCAATAAATCACAGTAATCCTTTGTCTGGGGGAGAAAGAAAAATTGTTTCTGCATCAGCAATGACAAAATAAATCAAACCATCTATTTTCTTAGATTAACCCACCTCTAGATTAGATTCCACAATTTCTTTAAGGATTGTTAAGATACTATATATATGACATAGTTAAAGACTTGTGTCCAGGCAGACATTAATTACTATAATTCCACAGGCATCCAACACCAATAGATTTATTCTTCTTGGCAAAGGGATCTTGCTTGCTTTACTTCAGAAGAGCATTTAATTGAAGCAATAGATTATTTCTGGAATATAATGTAAAACCCCTACCAATGGAACGTGGATAACACTGGTCAAGTGTAGCAGCGAAATGAGGGAATATGCAAGTGTCTATAACAGGCAAAAAAATGTGTTTCACCAAGCATGGGACATCAACCATGAAAATTTAATCAATACAATTGGCAACCTCTGATGAGGGCATGGGATATTTGATTGTATAAGCTCTCCAATCTGGAAGGTTATAGTACAGAAAAGCTAG
Organism: Ipomoea nil; assembly: GCF_001879475.1. Classification (NCBI taxonomy): domain Eukaryota; kingdom Viridiplantae; phylum Streptophyta; class Magnoliopsida; order Solanales; family Convolvulaceae; genus Ipomoea; species Ipomoea nil. Next base: position 10,637,480 of record NW_017619497.1, on the reverse strand, counting down.
ATGAGAACGAGTGCTATAGGTACTTGGCATGTTTGTGCCTTTGGAACAGACAAGCTTTTTTTCCTGGTTTAATTTGCTGATTGACTGACTAATACAGGAGAGCAGACTTGAAGGATGAGTGAGTGATTAATAGTCTAATACAGGGTGCAACTTTCCTCATCTCTAGATAATTCCCAACTTGCTAGACAGGAAAACACTAAAATGGCATACTAGAGTCTATTCAAGTAAAGTAAAATCAATGCATTGGCAATACTTTCCTAATATGAATACAAATGCTCCCAATTGGCAACTACCTACCATGTGGCCATGTGGGATGGATGGCATTATCAATCTACCAGTCATGCATTGCCTACTTTCTAGTTTTCTCTTCCTCAAGGCCCAAGCAAAACAAAACACATTTTTATCCTGTATATAATGCCACTGCAACCAAGAACTTGACAATCTGGTTTAATGAGAATGCCTAATTAGCTCTTTAACTGTATGCAAATACTATCAAGTCAACCAAAATGCTTGAGATGGCATGTTTTAAAGGCTAGAATTTTCAACTACTCTTTTTAATTTGGCTACATGGAGGTTAGAGGGAAACCCTGATGAGGCATGGAATATTTTCTTCTTTAATTACTTGTTCTCTTATTCTCCAGTTTGCCAAATTACTGGCATCATGTCAAATAGGCTCTATATGAAAGTTGGTTGACTTGTTTCTATATTCTGCCATATTTCCATGAAAAAGATCAAATCTTTGTAATTGAGTGTTTATAAGCCCGCAGGATTTTGGCACTTAACACCAAACCACAAAGATTAAGCACAAGCTTCCAGCTAAAACTGATTGAAATATGCAATTTGCAGCCAGAACATGAATTGAAGTCATGAAATGCGGGAGGGAGAGTAAAATTAGAAGGGGAATGTTAGTTGAGGTAAACTGACCTAGTATAAGGTGGCGGACAGAACATGATCAAGTAATCGGCGCCGGCGCAGGTGAAGGTGCTAGTGTGGTCGTCGTAGGCATAGCTGTAAGATCGCGGGCAGGCATGCTTGAAGAAGAGCGAGTACGTGGAGGGGTGACAAGTGTCCGGCGTCGCGTACGCTTCGCTGCAGCAGTATATGGGCTGGTTGAATGCCAAGCACGCGCTTTTACAGGCCACACCCTGGCTGCCACGCGCCACCCTCAAGTCCGAAGGGCACGCAGCGTTCAAGTCCACTAAGCAACCGGTGGAGGCGCAGCCTCCGCTCTTGCCGCCCTTGGCCACAATCAGCATCGGGAGGTTGTAGCCGTCCACCAGGCTGACGTCATAGAAGTCGAGGCCCTGGTCACCATTAAGAGTGAACTCAGCCAAGGTGGCTGGGGGTATAGCCCCACTACCGGCACACTGTACCTTCCCGGAGCCGCAATCGCCGGTGACGCAGCTGAACTTACCCGAAGAATCATTAGAACAGAGGGTTCGCCCCCATACCCGACCCGACCACGATCTGGGCACCGAAAGAGTCTTGGATTTGCCGCTCTTGAGCTTAAATCCCGTCGGGTATAATATTGCACGGTTGGCGCCCGTCAGAATTCCAGGCCACACTGTTTGCCGGCACTTGTTCACTATCTTGAACGTCGTTGACTGCACTTCTGTAGTTTTTTTTTTTTTTTAATCATCAAAGATTTCGATGAAAACATCTAAAAGGAAATAACTTTAGCAGAATGAATCAAAAGTAATTAGTAAGAGCAAGATGGTTGCAATGATTATTACCAGAGAAGAACCAGCACGTAGAGAGGAGAAGAGAAAGACAGGCGACGGCGAGGAGACGACCCATTCGGTTGGGACGAGTGTGAGTTGGAGAGAGAAAGAAAGTTTATGTTTGATTGATTCAAGAGTTAAGAGCTTTTGGTTGCTTTTACTAATTGGTTTTCTACTTTAATTCTTTCTCTTTTTCATCAGGCCGGATTATTTTTGTGCTCACAGGAATTTTCTTTTTGAAACAAGTAAGGAAGGAAGCTTAGGAAGAAAGATAAAGAAAACAGAGTAAAAGGAAGGGAGTGGAGTGGTGACCTCTTGGGAGGTTTTAGCATATTCCATGATTTTGCCATTTCAAAATTATATTACCCATCCATTTTTCTTCCATCTTTTTATTTATTCAACAAGCTAGTGTGTATGTTTTGTTGAGGATTGAGGAAGATGGCGCTTCATAGGATATCCCTCGTATATTATGTCCTGCAAATATGAAAAACAAAAGGTGAAGATACTTGGCCAATAACACTGTCTCAAATCATCAAGTCCAAACATAGTCTAATCGCCGTAAGAGAAAAATATACATCCTACTACAATTGTTCAAAATTGAAGCATGTGTTCTATCTCAATTATGTGTATGTTGATCATAGTCTTTTCCTTTAGCGTGATAACTCAGATATCAAATTAAAACAGTCGCTCCATCTCAACTAAAAACTTAAATTGATAATTGGATTGCGCGCGCGCATACACACATATATATATATATGCAGAGCACTCGAAAATACCCACCTGGCCTCCTACTAGTGCAGGATCTGGAATCACATGATTGATGCACATAATTGAGCAACACTTATCTGGGATCATTTGCAAGCCCAAAGTCAACATCTGGTTACCTCATATTCTTTTCTCAGTTATTGGTTATCACACGTTTAATACAAAAATTTGTTCACACTTACAGTATGTACCAGAAAATGGTGACGGTGAAGGTTTTTTTCTACCTTATTGTTGTTTTATGGTCTTTAATTTGTAATTGGGCTCACTTTTTTTCTTTTTTGTTACATTATATACCTAGTACCCACCGTCTATATTTAATTTTGTTTTTGTTGGTGATATGGTGCATAAAATTAAAGAAAAGTTGTAAGTTGACATGCATTTATGGTTGTCAATTAATAATTCATGTATAGCTTTATAAAAGAAGCATTTTTATGGAAGTGTAACTTTAATTTAATTTGTACCCCAAGTACAGATGGCAGTGAATGAATTGAGCATCATGGTGTTTCCCAAATGGATTGGAATGGAGTTCACCATTCATCCTTTGTTCACTGTGAAAGTTGTGTAAAATTAAAGTGGTGGAATAGAGTGTGTGTGATGGTATTCTCATATCGGATATTGTCTCAATGAGTGGATTGGAAGGAGGTTGAATAGTAGGTGATTAATTATAAAAGTGTAGAGTGTTTGCAAGTTAGTTTAAATGAATAGATGTGATTCGTGTAATAAGAGCAATGCTACTTGAATCACATCATTTGGACAGTCCTAACTAGATATATGCTCAAAATAAAGAGACGTTGGCTGACAGAGAAAAATGCAGGCAGATTGCAGAATGAAGTCACGCTGGTAGTCACGATGTGAGCCCTGATTTTCACTCCAAAATGCATATATATTTCTTCATCTCCTTTGTTCCTTTGGGTCCTAGGTCATGTCATGATATATATACTTCTCGCATTTTTTTTTCCACTTTTATATACACACACACAACACACAACAACAACATTATCAAAATTAGTAATACATATTGCCATTAGCCAACCGGACAATAGTTGGCAATATGTACTATTATAATGCATGGAAGGATAATAACTCTTGAACAAACATAGGCTGACATGTTTTTTCAAATTAAAGTATTTTATCTATCTCTAGAAATTAATTCACTCAAAAAGTTAAAAGGGCATTTAAAGTAGGTGATGAGAAAGATTTCAAACATTTTTGGGTATGGAGAAAAACAAAAAATGAGATGATAAATTAGACTAAAAAAATTAAAATTCACTTTCTTAACTATACTAGCAGTGTTTAGATCCTTTTATGTATAGTACATTTAATTTAACTAATCCTTATACAAGACAAAGAGTATATCTATCCATTAAAGAGTTAGGAGTTAGACATGTTGATGCGTAGTATATTTGCAAACAAATAATTCTCGGAGTACGAGTTATCGATTCACAGGGAAGTGGTTGTATCAAGCACTAGTTACTAACTTATTCATTAGAGCTAATCCTAACAATTACTTAGATGATTGATTGGCATAAAATAAATAAAATAAAACAGAGGTTCAGGATTTTGAAAACAATTAGAGAGAAGTTGAGATTCATTGGATTCAAGTATTTAATCACCTAGTGCCAATTATCGTTTGCAATATTTAGTTTGGAATTAAGATTTGTGTGGGAATGCAAAGTGGAATCGAATTACTCCCGTAATCTCTATTCCTAGTGAATTTCCACTCCCATGGCTTAAACACCCAATAAGATCAAAGATCAACATTCAATTATTCCTAATTACTACCATCTCCCGATTGACAACAATCTAGAATAAACTTCCCCTAATAAGTTCCCCTTTCCCAAGGACCAACCATTAGGTGCAATCGTGTGTGCCCTAATTTATGCCCCAACTCCCATTGGTGACACAAACATGGCTATGAAGCTAGTAACTATGGCCATTAATTACAAGCATCAAACAATATTATCACGATTGCAACACAAGTATTAAACCCAAATAATAATATATTAAAGAAACTGAGAGCTCAGACACATAGGTTCATAAACACTTTTACCCAAGAATCTCTAAAGAATTTAGCCAAGCATGACTAAATTATACATAGCAAATATAAATAAAGAATTACAAATCATCAAAAGAGTACAAGAATTAACCAGACGATTTTCCCAAATCTCCCTAGTCTTCTTCTTGCTTTCCAAGACAACTTGTGGCTCTTGATTTCTCTCCTTCTTGTCTCCAAGAATCTCTGAATTCTCTCGATCCCCCCTTATTAGGGTTGAGGAAGGATGGATTTTATAGTGGGTACAAAGTTGAGATGAAATAGGAATCTTGTACCAAATTGGACTCAAATTCTAATTCCTATATTTAAATAAAGAAATTGTCGTCTTTAATGATATTTAGAATTTGGAAGATTCCTTGAATTGCTAACTTTTAATATGGAGATATGAGCCTTGAAATCCGCGCAATTGATATTAGGAAAAGAGATCTCGCGCTTGTATTGAATTTTGCCTAGCTGCGCCACTTTAAGCGTCTGTTTTTATCCCAGAAACAGACGCATATTCGACGCGTCGAGAATTTTCTCGACCCGTCGAGACTTCCTGTGCGCGAATTAGTTAGCTACTGGAAAATTTCGACGTGTCGAGCCCTTGGCTCGACGCGTCGAGTCCACTGGGCCCCGAACTCATCCAAAATTGCTCCAAACTCATCCTTGAACTCCCCTTGGTCATATCTTTGACCTAAAATGGTTCAAAAACACTAACAAACACCGTAAAATATTCAAAACAAGTGCGAACCATAATTAAATGATAATAGTAAGGAAAACATGTATTAAATAAGCAAAATTAAAGAGCTTAATTACTGTGATGATTCAAAATAACCATAAAAACAAGCACAGATGTGATAACATCACATGTGTAATATAATATGGCCAATTGTAGATAAATGATTATAATAGATTGTGTGAGTGCATTGATAGTTGCATTTGTCCTTTAGTAAAGTCACTAGAGATTAAAAAAGTCCCATTCAAGTCAAAGTTATCAAAAATTTGAACATTGAATAATCAAATTCATGCCTAACTAAATGACCTTTTATATACATACATAATACATACAATAATCAAATTCATGCCTAACTAAATGACCTTTTATATACATACATATATATATATATATATATATATATATATATATATATATATATATAACATATCAAAATTTATAGTCTCCCTAAGTGATGTGAATCGGGATTGAATACATTAAGAATTAAGAGAAGTTCATAATCACCATCCCACCTAAACATTAAGAATTTAATTTGGCCACAAACTAGAAGATTTGATGGAGAGCAATATATATAATCAATTATATGTATTCAGTTGATTAGTGTATGAAATGAATTGAATTGAATGAGCTGAGCGAGGTGAAAGTAAGCTGCGTTTGAATTTGGTTGATGTATAGTATATGTTGAAGTAATAATGCAGGGCAGGAGGGTTGATTATTTGTTTAATTATTTTCTGGGTGGAACAATAGTACAGTAGGCATATATCACGCTGGCAGGCTGAAGCATGAATTGTTAATTGTGGAAGAAGTAACCGGACGGGCGGGGAGAAACAATGAAATTAAACAAAGATTAGTGGAGTACGTGGATTTAACAGAGTGTTAGTTTTATTATTGATTGGATTTATTGTCAAAATATTTGGGTTATCAGGAACAATTTCTATATTCTTTCTTATTTTCTTGTGTAGTTCTTTCCTTTCGGATGTTGGTATCCTATAATTGTATATGGAAAGAAGCTACCATGTATGTATTAGGGCTTTAGTGCTATAAATATCAATGATATATGTGTTGAAGAGGAGCGGGGAGCATACAAAGAATACATTCAGAACTAGTGCAGAAACGTGACGCAAGGGATGTGCTTTATCAATGGGACTACATATAGTTCGTCCGTGATGTTTTAATTTACATGAATTGATCGGGAGTATGAGGCAAATGGTGTTGCAACTTTTTCAAGGCATGAGAAGGGATTCTGCGTCACAAGGGTCTTGTGATCACTAATTTCTAGCGGTACGGTACTCTTGAACATTGTCAATAGATATCAGAGAGGTGATTGCATTGTGTAAATTTCTGTGCCATTGTACTTAAACATGCTTAATAAATTGATCTTGATTTGGGCCGGTACCCCATGAATTTAACCACATTAATTCTTGGTGTCATTTTACATTTTATTTTTGTCTTTTGCCTATCTGCTACACATCTAAGAAACTAATAATAATAGGATTGCGGTCTCGTTAATCTAGTATGAATAAGTTAATAAGTAGTTTTTAATATTTTTCATACTGGATCAACTATTATTAGCATGCAGCGCGCGTTTGAATCATATAATACAGACAGACGACGAGAGACATATATGGAATATGCGAGGTGAGGTGAGATTGAATTGGAGATGCAATGTAATCGAAGATATATGGAAACCAAAAACACTGGGCGGGGTAGGGTGGCAGTGAGCAAAAACGTGGTAACGTAGCAGTCAAGGGGACAAGACAGACGCATCAGGGAATGTATGTATTATAATGTTTGTGGTCCCCATGCCATTAATTTGTAATGTCCGGAAAGCGTGACATAACGCTACCACATTGCCCTCAGCTCAGCTAGTCCTATCTCTCCATTCCATCAATAATATGTTTCTTCAATTCTTTCCATCCAACCAAAAACTACCAATCCACCTTGCCCTGCGCCCTTCTTTTCTTTTTCAATGCATGTTTTCTCCAATAATTTTAATTCCCCTTTTTTCAACATCTGTAATCATGTGTGTATATGTTGCATTATCATTACCGTACCATCCCAGATCAATCGCATTACAATAATCACTCATTACTCCCCCAACATTATTATTATTATTGTTCAAATTTAAATCATATCCTAAGATTATTAAACATTAATTAATTAAAAATATCAAGAATTAAATGTTAGATCTAAATATAATTTAACGTTATTAAATAGAATCAATGAGAAGTCTAATTTCGTAATAGTGGAAGCGCAGTGTTATCTCCATTGTGAAAGTCTGATTAACTAATAACTTCTACTTATTCAATCCAACCAAATTACTTAGTGCACCACTCAATTTAAGGCTCTAATATATAATATATATTATACGTAAAAATCTTACATTAAAGAATAAGGGAAACAATTATTTCATAAATTATAAACTCACAATATCAATATTTGATGATAATAGATTGTTTTTGAATTATATATTACGAAATTGATAAATGATATAAGTAGCACGCTGCAGGAAAGAAGTAAGGGGTCGTTTGGTTCACGGAATGTAAGATTACCTAGGGAATGTTAGATTGCTGGGAATGTTAGATTACTGGGAATGTTAGATTCCTGTGTTTGGTTAAAATTGGGGTATGTAATATAATGATGTTTGGTTTAGGGTTATCTTTTATACACACTATAATATCCTTAAACATATTTTCATATATTTTAATAAATTTAAAAATTAAAATAAATAAATAAGATAACGGTATCATATATAATCACATGATTTTAAAATATTAACTAAAATCTTGAACTTGAGAAACAAAATTATTTTATAAACTAACATAACATAATATATATATATATATATATATATATATATATATATATATATATATATATATATAACTAACATAACCAAGGTTATCTTAGATTACCTAAGATTTTGAAGGGAATCACATTCCCTTCAAAATCCTATGTGGAGGGAATGTGACATTCCTTGAGAATGTTAGATTCCCTGAGATAATATGAACCAAACACCGGAATGTGAGCTTTGGAATGTCACATTCCCTTGGTTATCTTATATAACCTGAACCAAACGCCCCCTAAGAGGATTGAGGTATTGTAATGTGCGTCCAGACTCCAGATAGGTAGCTAGCGAGGGCATCTTCAAGTCATTTTCCCAAAGCCAACATACATAAATACATGTGACCATCGATCCACTCCACCCTGCAGCAGCAAGAAAATAAAAGCAGCTTTCTCCTTTAGCTTAGCTTGTTATAAATAAAGTGATCACGCCCGTTTCCTTGCAATCATGCACTCTACTTTAATTTTCTCATAATTATTATTATTCCGATCCTCTGCTCTGCTACCTCTCTTTAATTATTACTTTTACTATTACATTACATTACATTATTACATCCTATCTAATAATATATACAATTTATCCCTTTTAAGTTTTAATTTGTCTCTTTCAACTTATATATCTGTATTTTGTAAAAATTTTTCAAAAGGTTGAACCCCAACCCTAAAAGCCCCTAAAGTATATATCATGTTTTTACTGTACTATTTTTAATTTGCATATATAATAAGCTCACACTTATATGTCGTAGACGACTAGACTAAGACTCTAGTAGTAGTAATGAATGGGGCGTTATTTTGGTAGGTATGATAGGTTATGCAGACGCATACACAGATTATTAGAGCAATATAATTTTGGTTGGAATAAGGGAAGCCCACCCGTGCGGACACCCCAATCACGCTCCACTCCCTAAATTATACATACTACAACATTAAACTAATTAATTAATTTGGTACATACAAAACAAAAGATTTAATCTTTGGCTCGAAAACCACCACCACTCGTCAAACCTCGCATGCTCAAACTATTTACGTATTCCGATCCAAAAGGAAATAACCACTACTATACTGCCCACTCTCTACTACCAACCTAGCTACTATGCTTTGGTCTTACTATACTTTTATTTATTTATTTATTTATTATTATATATTATAATTAATAGTTGCCTAGTTGAAGAGAGAGAAAAAAAAATTAGCATGACATGACAATAAAAAAAAAGCTAGCTTTGAAGATGTAAAAGCAAGCAAGTTATACCCGGCCAAAAGGAAAAAGAAAAGGAGAGAATGTCATATTTGTCGCTCAGCTCGCAACGAAATCTTGGTTACGTTGATGTAAGCTAAAGCTCTCAAGTAGTAATATAAATATTATCATTGCATAGATAGGTCATAGGGAGAGGCCTGCAGGGAGGCAGCTGCTTTGCTTTGTATTGTATGTATGTATGTCCATTAATGTTCAAGTAAGGCCGGCTAACAACTCAGATCAGCTGAGCATTCAAAACTAAGGGAGAAAGAGAGAGAGAGAGAGAGAGAGAGAATTGAAGAATGGAAAACTCAGACAAGGTGGTGGAGACGATGATAGTAGGGAACTATGTGGAGATGGAGAGAGAAGGGAAAGCTAAGGACATGAAGACTAAGATTTCTAACCTCTTCTGGCATGGCGGCTCGGTGTATGATGCTTGGTTTAGCTGTGCTTCTAATCAGGTAATTACTTATTAACCATTTCATTTCATTTCATTCGGATTCATCTATATATCCATCTCTTCGATCCGTCCTAACATATATATACATTCTTTTAATTTGGATCAGGTGGCTCAAGTCCTGCTGACGTTACCATACTCGTTTTCTCAGCTGGGGATGGTGTCGGGCATATCATTTCAGCTGTTCTATGGGTTGATGGGCAGCTGGACTGCCTACCTCATTAGCTCTCTCTATGTTGAGTACAGAACTAGAAAAGAGCGAGAAAAAGTCGATTTCCGCAATCACGTCATTCAGGTACGTACTCAACCTTCACTTCATCCGCCCATTAATAATTTGATTAATTCATTTCCACATACATTATATTGCGGGCCTTAATAGTTAGCTAGCTAGCTTGTTTTATATAATTGGATTCAGACCCCAACCTCGATCAGATTATTATTTCATATATATTCATATTATTGAAGTATGTATGTATGTATCTGTTCCTGAAAGTACAGTTTAAACTAATTAATTAATTATTTCATTTTGTATGTTAAATAATGTGTACGTAGTGGTTTGAAGTTCTTGATGGGTTGCTTGGAAAGCACTGGAGAAACGTGGGTTTGGCATTTAACTGCACTTTTCTTCTGTTTGGATCTGTAATTCAGCTCATCGCTTGTGCCAGGTACAGTCCCCCTCACCTCAGCGCCTTCCTTAAATTAATTATTTTTACTGTATGTGTTTGATTAACTAGTCTGATCTGAATACAATACATACAATTAAATATTAAATAATAATAAAAATAAAAATGGGCGCAGCAATATCTATTACATAAATGATAATCTGGACAAGAGGACTTGGACGTACATCTTTGGAGCATGCTGTGCTACCACCGTCTTCATCCCCTCCTTCCACAACTACCGCATTTGGTCTTTTCTTGGCTTGTTGATGACTACTTACACTGCTTGGTATCTAACCCTGGCTTCCCTCCTCCATGGCCCGGTAAGCCCAGCCCGCATGTGAATTCAAAGCTAGCTAGCTCCAACATATATTATTCTATAATATAATATGTCATCCATCTATCTGTCAACAATCTAATTTAATCATATCCGATAATCCGTGTATACACGTGGGGTTATGATTAATTGATTGCTTTTTTATTTAAAAAAAAAATGCAGGTTGAGGGGGTTAAGCACTCTGGACCAACCAAACTTGTGCTATACTTCACAGGAGCCACAAACATTCTATACACATTCGGGGGACATGCTGTCACTGTGTAAGACAACCTTTCATATTTTATTATTCTCTTGTCTTCCTTCAATTCGGTCATAACATTTGTACATTTCAATAACTATTCACCTGCCCTCTTATCTTTCTTGAAATGACATAACCTTAATTGTTTAGTTGTATAGTTTAGTTTATGCTTCCACATGTTACGTTCACCTTAGCTTGCGGATCTATTGACTGTTCTTTTGTCTGTCTCTGTGTGTGTGTATTTATATTCTTTAATATATATATAGTTTGAACTTGCATGTGACCACATACCTATATAAAGTAATATATAATATATTGTTGCTGAATTCACTACGTATAGTAGTGTTTGAATGGATATTAGGTGTGGAATGTTATGTTAACGATGAAAACGTACTGTGGATTTCGAAAATGGGAATGCGTACGTCTGAAGCTGAGGCGTGCATGGAAAAAGTCATACTTTTCTTGGATCTCTTTATGCACTTAGCTTTTTTAAGTATGGAAAGCCACAACTCTTTCCCCATTATATTCACTTTACAATGCAAGCTTTTTCTTATGCCGAATCAATGATAAGGGAAAACTGGAAAAGTGACGAATGAGCTAGGATTATTGGATTCCCCCAGGCCAGGCGCTTTATTGAAATCTTAAATAATTAATTACATCACTCATGCCCGCATATACCCTTCCTACCCTCAGCTGGGCGGGGCTCTGAAATGGTAGGTGTTGCTTTTCTCCAGTAAAAGCAAATTAAAGTCTGATGAGCTAGAGAGAGAGCTGAGAGAGTAAATCCAAATTAGTCATAAATTTACTTTTATATATAGTTTTTGTTTTATGTATGTATGTATGTGTGAGGAATATATATATATATATATTTTTAATTTAATTTGTGGATACATACAGAGAGATAATGCACGCAATGTGGAAGCCACAGAAGTTCAAAGCAATTTATCTGTTGGCGACAATGTATGTGTTGACACTGACGTTACCTTCGGCAGCAGCAGTGTATTGGGCATTCGGAGATTTGCTTCTTGACCATTCCAATGCCTTTTCTCTCCTCCCAAGAACACCCTTCCGTGACATGGCTGTCATCCTCATGCTCATTCATCAGGCATGCCCTCTGCCCTCTCCCCTGCCCTGCATAAATCATTTCTTTTTAATCATATGCCGCATTATCCATACTTAGCGTAGCTTAGCTTAGCTTAATAATATTACCTATATATTATCTTATTATAACCTAGACTAATCACTAATATATAGGCCGGATTTAATTGAATTGATGAATATATGCATGCAGTTTATAACGTTCGGATTTGCATGCACGCCATTATACTTTGTGTGGGAGAAGGCAATAGGCATGCACGAATGCAAGAGTCTGTGCAAGAGGGCAGCATCAAGATTGCCTGTGGTCATACCCATATGGTTTCTCGCCATCGTCTTCCCATTCTTTGGCCCTATCAATTCCACTGTTGGATCGCTTCTCGTTAGCTTCACCGTCTACATTATCCCTGCTCTTGCTCATATGTTCACCTTCAAATCATCCGCCGCCCGAGAGGTATATATATATCAATTCATTCTACCTACTTATACATATGTTTTAATAATAATATATAATGTCCGGATTAAGCAAGCTAAGCTAATTAAGGTTGTAATTAATTAATTATATTTTTGGTGATTGATATATGCAGAATGCTGTGGAACAACCTCCCAAGTTTCTGGGAAGATGGGCGGGAACATTTACCATAAACATATTTATAGTAGTGTGGGTGTTGATTGTTGGTTTTGGGTTTGGTGGGTGGGCAAGCATGCTAAACTTCATCCACCAAATTGACACATTCGGACTCTTCACCAAGTGCTATCAATGCCCTCATCCTCACCAAACCCTGCAGCCCGCACCGCCACCCCAGATCCTTAACGCCACCGCGCCTGCCCCATCTCTTCTGCACCTCAACAATCTCACCCACCACCTTTAATTTCACTTCAACTCTCATCTCCCATCCATATCTCCATTACGTGCCCAACAACGTTACAATGCATGCATGCGTAATTGCCTTCTCCTCACTCCCAATTAACTCCAATCATCCCATCCCAAAATGCTAACGACTACGCCAGGCCAGCTTTCATTTGCTTATTGTTTTGATCAAATTAAATGAGCTGAGAGAGACATATGCATTATATGCATGAATTAGGTGGGCGGCTAGGTAGGAGCTCGCGGAGCAGCAGCTTCATTTGCTTAGTTGGTTAGTTATTGTATCTACTTGAAATGGATTTGCTTAGTTCGTTGTACCTAGCTACTTGAAATGGAGTATGTAGGCCGGCCGGCTTTATATGGATCAAAGAAGTTTATGTTTAATGTTTAGCGTATGTGCGTGCATGCATCATATTTTTTGTTTCTACAATATGGTTATTGAAGTAATATGTGATGGAGTTGGATAAACTAGCATACATGCATAGGCCTATGTCTTCAATTTGGCTCCCAAAAAAAAAAAAATCTCTTGCAAATTAATAGCTTCAATTTATATTTTCTAAGTCATCTAAATACCATAATATATATGAGTGGGAGGGAGTTATGTCCCTAATAATTTTTAACATGGTGACTGCAGAGGTTGGGAACCTGACCTGGGACTTGGGGCCCGGGTCTAGCGACCAGACTCAATAGCGTCATCTGGGTCACTGGTTTAAATCACTCAGTCCCGAGTTGCCTTCTTCAACTAGATGTCCTCGATCTGGATCATCTCTCTTAGCCCGGGTCACCTTTTTGGTACATCAAATATTTAATGAATAATAATATATCTAATTTGTTTAATATGCTTCAAAAAAAATTGTTTAATAAAAAATAGCATGTTATAGTTCATCACTAATAATTTTTTTACATGGTGCATCAAATATTTCGTGAATAATAACATATCATCATTTTGTGCATAAAAAATAGTGTGTTATAGTTCATTGCCAATAATGTATAACATGGTTCGTTAAATATTTTGTGAATAAAACATATCATTTTGTGCATAAAAATGATATGTTGTAGTTCGTCACTAATAATTTTTAATATTGTACATCAAATATTTTTTGAATATTAATATACCAAATTTTTAATAATAATGACATGTTATAGTTCATCACATTTAATGTATAACATGGTGAGTTAAATATTTTGTGAATAATAACATAACTTAATTTGTGCATAAAAATGACATGTTATAGTTCATCACATTTAATGTATAACATGGTGAGTTAAATATTTTGTGAATAATAACATAACTTAATTTGTGCATAAAAATGACATGTTATAGTTCATCACTAATAATTTTTAACATTGTGCATCAAATATTTTGTGAGTAATAATATACAATTTGTGACTCAAAAATAGGATGTTATACCTCATCATTAATAATATTTTGTTAATATGTATTAACATATCATGTTGTGCATCAAAATTGAAATGTTATAGTTCATTACTAATAGTAATTTTTAACATTGTGCGTTAATTATTTTGTGAATAATAACATACCATTTTGTGCATAAAAAATGATGACATGTTATAGACTTATTATAGTATAGTTCATCACTATTAATTTCTTACATGCATGGTGCATTAAATATTTATTGAATAATAACATACAATTGTGCATAAAAATATATATGTTATAGTTCATCACTAGTAATTTTTTAAACGGTGCACCAAATATTTTTTGAATAATAATATATACCATTTTGTCCATACGAAATTGCTTGTTATAGTTCATCACTAATAATTTTTAACGTGATGCATCAAATATTTTGTGAATAATAATATATACCATTTTGTGCACCAAAATGGCATATTTTAATTCATCACTACTAATAATATATATAACATGGTGAATCAAATATTTTGTGAATTGTTTATATATATATATATATATATATATATATATATATATATATATATATATATATATATATATATTGAATAATAATATACAATTTTGTACATGAAGATGGTTTGTTATAGTTCATCATATCACGCATAATATATAACATGGTGCAACAAATATTATATTGTGTGAATAATAATATATCTTTGTACTTAAATAATGGCATGCCACCTGCTCCATCTTTTCTGGTCTGTACGTACTGAATGTGTTAAGTAGCTAAAATGATATGGAAATATATATACACTTGACTTATGGCATTATTATATTGGTACGCGTATGGGAAAATAAGAGATTGGCATGTAAACATTATATCTATATATCTAAAGCGGTCAAAGTGAGTTGAAATTCGCGGATTAGTCCGCACCTGCCTTGCGCGCGATAGGGCAGGTTAGGGCCACAAAAAATGATCCGCAAAAGAACGGGCCTAACGGGCTAGGCCCTATATATATATATATATATATATATATATATATATATATATATATATATATATATAAACTTTGAAAGTTGAACTTGAACATGATTTTAATATATTTATTGATTTATTATTAAGACTTTAAAGTTGGATTGCAAATTCGCAATGTTTTAGTATATTTTTATTCTTGTTATTATTTTTAAAGTTATTTACTTAATTTCACATAAATGATTGAATTAAAAAAAAAAAAAAAAAAAAAGCCTCGTGGGGCAAGCTAGAATTACATGACCCTAGCCCGCGGACATGGTGAGCCAAATTGCAAAAGCCCATCCGAAATTAGGCATTTGATGGAACTGGCCGACCCGCTTTGAGAGTACTATATATATCTTTGCTTGTCCCATTGCTCTTTCTTATCAACTCCCTTCGCCATCACCATATATATACACACACATGCATTACCAGAAAGCTAACATCTTCTGGGCAGCTGGCCTAGTCTGGTCCCCAACGTATATGCATGTGTTTTGTCTTTGAAGTTAAGCCACAATTAATATTGGTAGCCTCATAGCCATAGGATATGATACTGCAGGCCAGCAAAGAATGCCACTACATATATATCACAAGCCAATAAGATTTTTGAGCAATAATAATTATATTACCCATTATTCCTGCCTGTGTAAGTACACTCAATCACAATAATTGAACTTCACATTTACATAACTGAAACAATATAATGACTACTCCATTTAATAAGTACTACACACAATAACACATGCAACACTCTCATATCTTTAATATAATTTTACTTTACACACATCATCCATCCAATTTATACACATATGTATATACCCACTGCACTGCACTGCACATACATACATTCAGCATATGTGTATATGGTTGTGATGAGCTAGCTAGACTTTTCCTTCCAGCCTTGCGCTGGTGAACCCAACACAGGCGTCCACAAAATCCTCATCGATGAAATCAGTTGAAAATATCTGCAACTTATCAGCATGGCCCTGGGAGATGCATTGCTTTATGAATAGTCTGGCATAGGGATGAATCCTGTTTGTCACCGGATAAACGCACAGCACCGGGTTGTCGGCCTGAGGCGTCGCCGTGTTCTCCACCCTGTAAAAGTATTTCCGGGAGTTCACCGCCTGCTGCTCGCTCAAATACTTCATGTTGCTCTCAAATTTCTTCTCCGGCAAGTCCGTGTCTATCCAGTTATCTTTAAGGTACCCGGAACTCCATAGCGGACCTCCTGCTTTGGGTTGCGCCGTTTTCCTGGGCTTCCAAACGCATATGATTCTTTTCGGGAGTAGCTCTGAGATTGTCTTGCCGAAGACTTGATCGTCCTGGTGGATTAGATACTCGCCCAGCTCTTCTTCCAGGTATTTGTCGAAATCAGCCGGGTCATCGTGGCCGTACTCGGTACGGATCTCCAGGATGATGATCTCCGACTGGGTCTCCGACAGGAACTTCTTGACGTCGTTGATGACAACGTCAACGCGGTAGGTTGTGAGAATTCCATGGCACACTTTCCGGTCCTCCTGAACCCGGATATCAAGAACGCGAGCACCGGTGACCAGTTGCTGATAGATTGACAAGGATTGGCACTGCGCGAAGGGACGAGAAATCAGAGGAATCCCAATCTTGTTTGTAGCGGAATCGTGAGTCCCAGGCCAGACGATCTGATTGACACGAAGTTTGGCAGGGTCAAGGCCTCCCATCCAGTTTTTCCGATCAGCGGGGTGGTAATCAGAACCGGGGAAATCTTCGCCGTCCTTGCCTTGAAGATCTTGCAAGTATTTCTTCTCTGTATGAATAGCTTTTCGTCGCTCAACCTGCTTAGAGCACTGAGCACCCATCTTCTTCTTCTTTTTCGTGTTGGGCAGTTACCAGTAGATGAGTGGTGGGGTGCGCTGTCTGTGGGGGTTTATTAGAAATCTGCATCTGAACAGTACAAACTCTTAATTAAAATACTACCATACAGTAATTAATGAATGAATGGATTTTATGTTATCGTGTAGCTGGAGAATGAAATTTCCCCTTGGCTTTCCTGTTTGTTGGCATAAGTTCAATGTGGAAATTGACATTGGTTGTTGTTTATGTATTGCGGGGCCGGCTTAGCTGGAATTATTGGTGGCCAGTCATTATCCATCCGATCCATAATTATACACCTTTGCCCACTTGTCTACTCTTCTTCATTTTCATTATTCTATTCTATGTAATCACCTCCGATCCTTTTCTTCTAATCTAAATTAAACTAACTTTTCCCTGCTCATCATCGATCGGACCGTCGGTAACCATATGCTACCTTAGCTTGACTACATTTTTACTATATACTGTGAATTATATTGGATACATTAATTGCTCAGATATATTCTTTATTTGTAATAGTATCAAAATTAGATAAAACAATATAATGACAAGCTTTCACAACGTACTGACCTACTAATATACTCATGATTAGTTAAACTACCTATAAACACGTGTTCTTTGAGTGATACATTGCACCCCATCTCACCTTACATGTCTCTCTCTCTCTAATAGGAATAAAAGACAAGGTTTTTTGTATGGATACTTAGATATTTTTATTGATGGGTTTGTATTATTGTTTTAAAACATATCCTGTTTCTGAGAACAAAACAAAAGGACAGCGAATTGAATCCCATAATTTCCAATGTTATATATTGGACTCAAAGCTAAGCTAATTCCCGATATTGATTATGGTTGTGTGTAACAATACACGCAACCCACTTGAGAATCTTAGCTACAGTACTACATTAATTGTAAACATTATGTTTCGATCGAAATCATTTTTATTTCAAGAATAATAAGCAAAATCATTTCTATTTTAAAGAATATAATAATAAGCAATAGTGCATGCATGGAAAGAGAATGAAGCAAACGATGTCATTATTCTCAATATTTTAGGCAAATTAGAGTATGTGCTTACAAGAAGAAGGCACTCGTTATTAGTAACTTATTTACCACCTGACACAATCAACAAGCAGTTGCTAACGTACCGTGGATTAAAATTTAAAATGGAGGAGGTTTCCTGATCATGGTAGCCTGTTCAAACCCATATGCAACCTCAATGAGTTTGGGCTCTGAGCCCTTTAGCCCTCCAAAGGAAAGACCAAATGGGATTCCATTTTTATCGTACCCCGCTGGAACATTGATTCCTGGATAGCCTCCAAGTGCAAGAATGGAAGCTACATCTGATCCAGGTGACATCAACGCATCCAAATTATTGTGTTTCATCAACTTCTCAAACCCATCCTTGCATGCTTTTGTGATATTGGCAAGCGCCTCTCTTTCCAATCTCCCTATCCCTCTAGTCTTCTCAGCTTCCACCAGTATATTTTGCCCATACTTCTCAATCATTTCCTGCACCAAAGCATTAAGGTTCTAATATGAGAAAAGTTTTAGCTTCAATTCTTTGGAATTGGGTGCAAACTCATATCCTATACATTCACTTACAGCATCTGCATTTTTTTTGTTATATGCAATCACATCCTCCAAGGATCGCACTGGAGATTCCACTAAGTTTCCAAGGTAGGCATTCACATCAATCTTGAACTCTGCTTTCAGAGCTATGTATTCAGCATAAAAAACAGAATGCTCTAGCAGCTCAAAATTGGGTATCACCAAATTGTCAACCAACTCTGCTCCTCTTTGCCTTTATACATGTTTTTTTTTTTAACATAGTAACTAAACAAATTACATTCTAGGTATAATAAATTAGGAGCAGTGCAGATGAGATATATAAGCAAGCAGCTACATACATACTACATATATACCTCAGTGTTGTGAAATGTTGTTCATAAGCTTTCAAGGTTTCCAAGTCGTCATTGAACCCAACTAAATCATTGTTCCTGGTAATCCCCAATCTCTTACCCTTTAGTCCATCAGCCTTGAGAAATTGGGCATACCTGCCATGTGGAATGTACATTGAAGCTTCATTTGTTGCCTGTTTGTCATCAGGATCATATCCAACAATAACGTCTAGGACATGAACTGCATCACTCACAGTCCTGCAAATTGGGCTGTATGTTTATAACATTAACAGCAGCAAGCATTATCTTATCTATTAGTTGGATCATCAGTCTCTGCATATTTAATTTGTGAGTAGCATTATATTACATAGTAAGTACATACCCGACGGTGTCCTGTCTATGTGAAATTGGCACAACACCTGCTCGGCTTGTTAGGCCTACAGTGGGTTTGATCCCAACAACTGAATTGGCATTGGATGGACTCAAGATGGATCCTGCTGTTTCTGTGCCTAGTGTTACTGTGACCAAATTTGCAGCTGCTGATATTGCTGAACCGGTGCTTGAACCCGACGGATCAGCAGATGCAACATAAGGATTCTGCGGGCATAACACAGTTGTTGGCAATCAAATCAACATTCAATTACTCATAAAATTATCAACCCACGAGTGTAGAAGGGCAAGAATAACATTTGTTTGAAGCAAATTAATTAGTAAAGTAAAGTACTTACCACAGCTTGGCCAAGTCTACAATTCCAGCCATTGGGCATGGCATCTGACCTGAAAGCTGCCCATTCGGTCATGCTTGCTTTTCCCAGTATGATCGCCCCAGCTTTTCTCAATTTCTTCACAACACCTGCATCCTGAGGAACAACTGACCCACGAAGCGCACAACATCCAGCGCTTGTGTTCAGCTTATCCTTGGTTGAAATGTTGTCCTTTACAAGAACGGGAATACCATGCAACAACGACAGCAGAGATGTCTTGTTGTTTTTACGTTGTTCATCAGCTTTATCTGCCAAGTCAAGCGCGTCTGGATTCACTTCGATCACTGCTTTAAGAACTGGATTGAGCTTCTGGATATTAGCAATATACAACTCCACGAGTTGCCTGGAGTTGACCCTGTTCTGCCGGAAAGCAGCCTGAAGATCGGAAACACTTGCTTCTTTCACTGGGAATAAAAATAAACTGCCTTCAACGCTTCTGCTGCTGCGGCTAGCGATAAACAAGAGTGTGCAGAGGGAAAGGAAGATAATTGTATAGCAGCTACCCATTGTGAGTATTATAATCTGGTTTCCTTAAACAATATATCCTGAATCTTCACTCACTGGAGAATGGAGATAGATAATTGATAGGGCTCCTTCCTCTTTCTCTCTCATTTTTGTCCAATATGAGTGGGAGTGGGAAACAAAGAGGAAGCAACCTACTTTTATAAAGGAGCATTCACTGTATTTATTTTTATTTTATAAAATAAGAGCGAGCAGCCAGCCTTGAGACTCCCCACCGCTATCTCAAAAGTCGAAATGCATGCCCCCAGGTACATATGTGATGCTCAATTCAAAGTTTTGTAGAGACTCCAATCATTATTCGTTATGCTTATTTTAATTAATAAAATAATCCCCATATAGTTGGGTTTGAACACTTAAGTCTGCATCCAAATCCAAATCCAAATCCAAAAGTGACGTGGGATTCTATTCACACATTTCCTCCTCTTCACATCCCAAAATGGAAGACGCCATACACATTCACGGACGGTAAGGTGTTAGCGATTTATCTATCGTTAATCAAATATGCACACATACATACATCCTCTTAAGTCTTAACCACCTAGCTACCAGAACAGAAGAGATTTCTAACCCACAATTTCCTACACTTTTAACTACTCCGATCCGTATTTAATTTCTGCTACCAACAACCTAACAATCACCTTAAATAACACTTCATTGCTCCATCTCCCTATACATTATAACCCTGAAATTCAAAACATATAAGTCAGCTAACCATCTTTCCAATACTTGTTACAGCCTTACAGGTATTATCACTGAAAAAATATATTAGGACTTACCTTCACTTCTATGTTTTAAGAGCCTGCAACCATCTTCAATCTTATAACCAATTTCAAGCCAATCGGTGATATGATAGATGTTGCAATATGCAAGAAATAAACAAACCCAACTTTGGAAGAAAATATCTATTCATATCTGTCTAAACCTCACAAACAAATACCAGATTCCACAAGATCATGTTCAAAACCATTGCTGCCAGTAGATAAAGACTTTCTTCAAGGAATGTACACCAAATAGACAACACCAGGTGACCACCTCCTGAAGCCTCAACAACTTGAGCAACACAGATGAACTGTCTAATCCTGCGAAGTTGTATATCCAATATCTGTTGAAAAATAGTCCGGATTATGCAATGCCATAAAATGTGCTTCCTCCATATCCTTCATCTGCTCTTCATCATACCATGTTCCTGCATTTAACCACTTTATTATGTGTATTACAGTAGATGTGTGTACAGGAAAAAAGATTGTAAATGTATAAAGCAGTCAAGATAGTAACCATATTTACCAATATGTATTGTGATAAAGGAGTAGGAACCAACATTTCTATTGCGCAAGTAACACAACAACAAAAAATGTGTGCATGTTATAATAGTGAATTGACATAAACATATTAAGCTCTGTTAAACAAAGATTCCAGTCCCATATGTTATAAAGGCACTAGACGAGTACATTCATAAAGTTCCAGTCTTGTTCATACCTGGAACATTTGTTGGTTCCTGTTCTCTAGTAACATGAAGTATTGTTGTTCCAGAGAGCACAGTGATGAATCCACATATCTCAGAAGCTATGCTGCTTGCATCCTGACCAGCCCAGTCCTGTGGGAAAGTTGAAAAGGATGAATATTAGTTTGTAATTACCCTGCAATTCCTTCCAGGAATCATAATTGGGAAGAGCAGCAAGTCATAACAAACCTTGAACATTATGGCACTTGCAACAATGGTCAGGGTAGTAAACATCACATAATATACCGGTGAAACAATCGCTGCACTGAATGTATCAAGTGCCTATACAAATGTCGCATATGCATCAGCGAGGTATGTGCTACACATGAAATATTATAGGGTGCTAAACACTTCAAATTCATCAGCAAGGATGTATAGCTCAGTTACTCGAATAGAGGTACCTTGTTGAGGTAATTCAACTGTGTGATCACACATATCACAGTAACTGTAAGGAATAACCAAGTCTGAGGATATGCAATTTGACTGATTCCTTCAAGAGTGAGTTCTATTGCGATTCCAATGGCTTTTATGCAAACAACCTGCACAGAAGCATATAAACCCTCTACCCTGGGAAGATAAAAAGCAATTTAAGGAAAGAAAAACAACAGCAATCCTGCCACACACGCAGTGTATAATCTCTATCTTGGTAAAGAAAAAAAAAACAATTACCGTAAGTGAACCCATTAAGGAACAGATGCCCAAGTAAACCAGTAAGTTTGTTTGACCATAGCGAGGCTCAAAATGCAATATCAATGCGAGCACAATTGACAATGCCAATGCAACATAAATTAAAAATGCTGTTGAAATAAGCAATGAGGAAAACTTCAGTAACAAGCTCATCAGGATGACTGAATGATATATAACACAAGGCATTAAGGAAAAGCTTGGCAGGATGATGACCTGGTTGTGTTGCCAAATTCCAGATTTCTTGTACAGAAGTTGGCATACGCTCCTGAGGAGCATGGATAACAATTACTACGGAGCCTACAATGCATGAAATGCATCCCAGTATACCTAACCGTTGTAGCCGTTCCTTCAACATAAAGTGTGCTAAAACAGCACTATGCAGATTCATAAAGATGGTTAGTTTGCAAGTAACATCCAGCATTCCATATCAGAGTTTATAGACTTCATGGGTGCCTGAAGTTTACCTAACTATTATACTCAATGCACCAAGTGGAGTCACAAGAAGTGCAGGAGCATAAACATATGCTACAAAATTTGCTCCCTCTCCAACAATCACTGCATGTCCAAGTGTTCTATATCAAAAAAATTAAAAATAAAAGAGAAAAGCACAAGTATCATGCTTATGCAGGTGGAATATGTAACATGCTCTACTTACTTGTAATCATGCCAACCCACCAAAGTGGTTCTGACAAATAAGTATAACCTCCAACACCTGCAGCAAAGATTCAGAAGAACAAAATTAATAAGTGTGAAAAAGGATGTTGCTTGCACTGTAACCCAAACCAATCCCAATCAAGGAACACCTTCAACAACCCAAGTCTCTATGCCTAAACAGGAATTCCCATTCCCAAAACAACATCCATATATGTTACGGAGTACTAGTTAACCCTTGCCAATTTGACCTTCAGAGCAAGACACATCATTTTCCGTGCGTTGACCATGAATATGCTCTGAATCTCAGTGTTATTACAATAGCCCAAGCAAGCACGATTAATAAGCGGAGATCCAACCAAGAAATGAACGTAAAGAAAAAAAAAAATGTGAAGATTCAATTGAGACCTGCGCGAGTACCGGCAGCTGCAGCACGTCTCAGACCTTTCTTCTTCAAGATAAAACTCGTTCCAATAAACAAGCTCGATAAGACTGCCAGAATTAGCCCTCTCGCGTTGTCCGATATCGCCATCTCGCTTCCCCACTCCGCCTTTTCTCTATATATATGCACTCAACACATGTACAACTAAACCCCAATCCGATTGCTAGTATTTTTCACTTAGAAATCTTCCAAACAATGAAAAATCCAAGATATATACAAAAACAATTTCCCCCAGTGTCGCAGCACTGAAAACCGAACGGGAAGAAATGATAAAGAAAAACCAGAGATGTAATTCAACCGGTTAACAGCGGTGAAGGTGAACAGAAGAATAGAAGGAGGGACGATAAAGATTTGCAACTTCAATGAACTCTCCAGGCTGCCGCAGAGTGGTCATCATTTATTGACGTCCCCCAGTGTGTTGGATTCACCGATCACCGCGCTGTGACGCGGAGTTTATACTCGTCCATTCTGGTTTTGACTTATTGGACGCAGGGTGACTGAATGAATAATGAGTATTTAATGCTTTTCTCTTTAAAGTTTAAACAATGTCATAGAATTAAAATTAATGATTTAACTTTAATTAGTACAAGTTTTTATTAATTAATTGTGGATATCAGAAGTTGTTAATTACTCCGTATATTTTAATACTATCTAATATTTATAACTATAATTACGTAGTAGATTAAAAAAATAAAATAAAAAAAGAGTTAATACCCAAAATCGTCCTCGACTATAGTGGTTTTTCTCAATTTCGTCCTAAATGACTTTGGTGACCTAATATCGTCCCAGACTTTTGTGTTTCGCTCAATTTAGTCCCAGACTTTTGTGTTTTTGCTCAATTTAGTCCCTCATTTGTTATTATGTCTATTTGGTGTTAAATAAATAGACAATTCAGTAATTTTAATATTGGCATCTCTTTACTCATAGACATGTGAACTGCGAAATCCCTTTTCTTTTTACGAATTACTCCTAAAATTGCGAATATAAAATTTGATTTACAGGTCCGGGAGTAATTCTGGGTGTAATTCATACAAGAAAGAGGAATTTCGCACTTCACAAGTTGAAAGTAAAGAGAGATCAATATTGACATTACTGAATTGTCCCTTAATTTAACACCAATTTGACGGAATAACAAATGGAGGACTAAATTGAGCGAAACACAAAAGTCTGGGACGATATTAGGTCACCAAAGTCGTTTAGGACGAAATTGAGAAAAACCACTATAGTCGAGGACGATTTTGGATATTAACTCAATAAAAAAATTATGCATGGACTATTACTTACTTTTCCCTGTGTATAGCACAGAATGACAGAAGTTGTCTGGGACTAGAGTAGTGTCGGCGAACAACTCCAACACGACCCGCCCACCTGGTTGACTGCCAATGGTGATGTCAAACAAAACCTTGCGGTTGGCTATAACATGAGAAGCTGTTTTTAGCCGTCGGATACGACAGACGGCAATGCCGTTGGATGTATGATTAAAAAACCTTTGTTTGCCACTGACTGACCATTGTTGGTAAATATGGTATGTCCACCACGATATCACCATCCAATTGGTATATGCCGTTTGTTGAGTCCGATATAGAGGATAACCAACTTTTGTTTTCTACAAACAAATACACTTGACCGTGTTATGAAATAATAATGACAAATTTGAGATTCACATTTCCTTATATGTTTGCTGCATTCCACCATTGAACTATTTTAGGTCAACGTCGGGACAAGATTCCTTTCTCAAAATATTTGCATTTAATAGTGTCATTACAATTCTTAGCTTGCAAATTTAAATTAAATTAAACCCTTGTAAGTGGGGAACAGGAGAATGGATTTCAGGCACAATCGAATATGCCATTTTCCTATAATGATTAATGAAAATAATTCAGCAACTACAAGGTAATTGAAAAAAGCAAATGCTTAACCTATGCAATTCACTATATATACAACTCATCAAAAGTCTTCCCTTTGCAGTAATTCAGGATACACAAAAGATACAATCTGCTTCACGGACTTCACATGTTCTTTTAGAAATGCATGCCCCTCCGTTGCTACACAAAACAAAACAATGCACCAAGTTATTATAATAAGTTCAAAGCTAGAGCCTAGAGATGAATATTTGTACTTTATATATGGAAACAGAAAGCATATTCTATCCTTGAACCACTATCAAGAGAAAGTCTTCTTTTGTGTAAAACTATCTAAATCATTGATTACAAAATTTAAATCTAAAATTACCACCACTCAAGTGCGAAGAGAAGATACCAAGTGCCAACTTTTGGGTTATGTATAGCTTCATAGGTGGTATTTTGTTTAATTCCCTTAAGTTAAACTCATTAATTATGATGCATTCCTTTAAATCAGTGTAACCAAATTGGGTGTGCCCAGATTCAGTATCCATAACAGAAACAAGGTATCAGTACCTCTTATCAGGAGCTTGATTTCCTTTGAGAAATCCTCCATTCGGCCCAAGACAGGTCTCATTCCACAAATTTGGATCACACAGTATTCCAGATACAATGCCATTATTGTTATCTGTAACAGCAAAACACAAACGCCCTGTATCTCAGAGGTTACCTGCTTCAACTTGTTGGCTTCACACAATTCGGCGACAATAGATATCCCTTGATTCTACAACACAAAAAATAAAACCAACCCATTTTTAGGAGACTGCCAATACACATTCATGGAAGAGTCACAACCTTGAGGGCAACATGCTTACAAGTATACATAAGCCAAACATGTCACCTGCAAGACTCAATAATCCAAAATAACAGGAAGAGCAAAAAAGATTTCAAGTATCACCTGCAATCCATGTAGGATATCAGGCATTGGCAATTCTGGAAAATGTGCAAGGTCAACATAACCTAGGTCTTGTGCCCGTTCAGCAGCTCCCTCAGCTTGTATACATAAGAACTTAAGAAGAAGAAATGTGATTCTGTAGATCTGAACAGCCACTGTGTCAGAAAAATGTGTCTGAGCACCAGGAGTAACAATTTCATTTGATTGACCTTTGCTAATACTGGTCATTCTTGAAGAAAATTTTGGGCTGAGCTCACAACCAAGAGGAGAAAGAGCAAACCAACCATTTTTGCTATTGATAAATGATGGCTTCTTCTGTGACTCAAGCTCGTCCCTAAGGAACGGATGACACAAGAAGGGGGCACATTTTGCAGATGATTCCCCATGGTGAAGTGTTCCCCGGCTAATGAAAGCCAGTAGATGGATACATCTCTCCCTTAACTGCGACTCCATTTCTTTCATGACCTTAATCCATGAATTTTGATATCTAGCAAGCACACATATCAGAGTCAGTATATTCTCTGTCTCCATAAGAGCATACAATGAAGTACATGTCTTGAGAGCACGCGCTCTTTTCTTCTCACGATCATCAGAAGGAAAATCAGGAGCACTAAGATAATAATAAATTGTATTTGCTTTCTCCACAATCAGGTAAGCCATCACATAATCAATAACATCTGCTGAACTTTCTCCCAGAGAGTGAATAATAGTTGTGGCGACTGCCAAGCCAAGTCCCCATATGGACTGATGCTTTTCATTGTTTTTAAATGCCTCTGAAAGAATCCACTCATTTTGAACAATTGAGAAAGATGTACCATCAGGAATGTCAGTCAGCAACTCCCGTAAATATGCAAAAACTCCAGCACTCGTTAGCATCTTAGCACCTTCTCTCACACATCCAAGTGTTAATAGAAACTTCAATATAATGTGTACATTTGCAGAGAAATTTCTATCTAGAAGTTTGTGGACAACAGGTTGCAGCTGGAGATGTTTCGTGATAATAGGAAACCACGTTGCAGGTGTTGAGAAACTTTTAACTACTACATCAATAATAGTCAGACTGAGGGTACAATAATCAGCAACTTCAATGCAATTGCAAAGAATGGGTAACAGTCCCAAGCTGACATTCGCAGCCTCAGCTAAGGCTTCACTAGATTCATTATCAGCTTCAGTAGGAAGACTGCAATTTGACTTGTTGCAACAGTACTCGACTGAAAAAAGAATCAACATAAGCAGAGTCTTTGTTGTTGTAGTAAAACCAGTAACTGATGGCCTAGAATTCAATACTTTAAGGCCATAACTCGAAGATTTTAGTATTAGCAGAAAAGTAGGTAAAGGTAGACTCCTAGTCATAGATCTGACAAAGTGGAAGAGCAGATCTATTTGAGCTGCAAGAATATCAAGTATATTATTACTAGTATCAGAAGCTGGAGCTAGCAAGTCTATTGTGGCTTGCAGACATTGGCATGTATAGTTGATGCTTGACAAAACTGTTTGCTCAGGAATATTTCCACCAGTTGCAGCTTTAAACTGACTTGACTGCAGAAGTTGGTAAAAGTTATAAGTCAAGGCAAATTGATTTGATTATTCACGTTTCTCTCTCATTGAGACAAATAATTAATTTGAGTGAGATAATCTGGAAAAAATTCAAGAGGATGGGAACTTAGTCAACTTACTTTATCATCAAACATAGAGAACAGAGTTATCAAGGATTTTATAGCAACAAGTTTGGATCTAGTCACCAATGCCATGGAATTGACATTCCGCAACCAGAGTAGCAAGACTTCAGCAATTGGTTTAGATGATCTCCAACCAGAAAAAATCCACATATCTATCCCCATCTCTGTTACTAGATGGTCAATGTCAAACAAGTAGGCATTGTTGGGTTGTAGCAGAAGGTCATCATCCCCCTTGCATCGATAGGTTTGCAAAAACTTTGACCCTATCAAATATTGTGACAGTTCTTTATATGGTCCATGGCTAATTTCTCTACCATCAAGCTCTCCTTGCAAATGATAGAATAGATCATTGAGAATTAAATTGTGCAATTCTTCCCCTCCACTGGTTCAAAAAGGAAATACAAAATAGATTAAGTCCTTTTATACATACACACACACACACACAACAGATATTAGGAAGTAGACATGTATACATCCCTTCCTTAGTCCTTTATCAATAGAGACAAATCTCAAGACCTAGTCATACATGATTCATGGTATCAATATTTATGTATATTTGTGGTGATGGCATGGTTCATATAATCATGAGATAAGAAACAAATCAAGACATGATCAGCAAACAAATAGTCAAAGAAATTACTGTAAGAAAATATATGAGCAGCCTCTACACAGCAGAAAATGACAATAATGTGAAGAATACCTGTAACCACGCTCTCCATAATACACCATCAGCTCAGAAAAGGCAGGCAACTTGCTCAACTATAGAGGCAAAAGGAGCAAAAATACAAAGCAGAAGTAAGCTAGTAAAGGGCACATTTTAAAAAGAAAAGGTGATTGAAAACAAGTAATTAAAAAAAAAAAAAAAAAAAAATCTGCAACTAATATGTACAGAAAAACAATTCTGCAACTAATATGTCATCAAATTTTGCTCAAATCTTGTCTATAACATCAGAAGTAGAGTATGACAAATCCTGCAGGAGCAACAGAGAAAGAATCAAACCTTTTGTGACAAGGTAGAGACCTTATCAATAAGTGAAATTGACAAACTCCCAGTATCACTGCTTCTTACTTTAGCCATTAAATGCACAGCAAACAAGCTAGCCGCAACCTGCAAGATTCTCTAACCAATTAAACACTCATGTATGTGGAAAAAGTACCATAACCCATGACAGAAAAAGTAGCATGGAGTTCACCAAGTCTTAATATATTATTTTCAGAAGATCACAACTTACCTTGCCACGTAAATTAGTGCAATCATCATATTCAACTGATACAAATGACTTGATCAGCTTTCCCAATGATGAGCTTGTGCACCAGGTCTTAAGAATATACACTATATTATTTTCACTTCTCTCTATTAAGGAACTAACTGTTTTCTCTACCGTATCATGTAGCAATGGAGAGGTCTGCTTTGCATGCAAGTCAGCATTTAATGTCTTTTTTAGTAGGAACATCTCATAAGCCATCAAGTCCAACACACTAGATTGACATTTATATCTGTAAGCTACATCACGAGGGTCCACTTCGGATAGATTTTCGGATTCTCTAATTTGCATGAGAGAATTAGACAATTGTCTCCAGAAGTCTGAGTTTGTTAACTGCTTCAAAATATTTCTATAGTGACCAGCTCCTTGCCAGAGTGTCTTCAGGAAGTTCAGCAAATTATACAGTATGGTCGGGTTGCTGGAAAAAAAAAAAAATTGTAAATAAACTTAAGTAGCATTTCTCAAAGTGATAAATTGCAGGCTTTGAAAATTGTAAATAAGAACCGTGGAAGAGATGGTGAAGAATGATGTGAATTTACCTCTCCATAAGGGCCTCAGATCTCCTTACATATAGCAAAATGTGATTTAAAATATTCGCATCATTGGACTGTGATTGATACTCATGTTCCTGATCTTTGTCAGTATCATATGATAGGGAATTTTCATTCCCCAGGGCAATCACAGCAGAAAGAAATGAAGCCTGCAACAAGGAACATCTATCTTAGCACCACAAAGTCCTAATAGGTTAACAAATTAGGTGCATGGCACTATGAACAAGAACTTAAACAAAGATAGAGCATGTGTTTTACAATCACAAAAGCTCAGTGTTGCCATCTGTGGAGGAGGAAAGTAGCAGGAAAAGCATGTCCAGCAAAAATAACCATAAAAACTAAAATACCTAGGAGTAATATTATATAGCAGTCATTAGTATAGAGCATGGATTAAGCACACTTGAAAATTTGAAATTGAGATCACTTTACAGTTCAACCATTTTAGAGAGAAAGCTTGGATTATAGATGATCAGAAAGCTATTCAAGCATGTTGCAAATGAAGCTATAAACATACTTGATGATTTGCAGAAGAAGTTAGCATCTGGAAAGTAGCAACTATGAGATCATCGCTTGAACCAGACTGTTCGCTAAGAATACTACAAATAGCATTCTTAAAATTATGAATCTGTAACATGCATTTTGGCAGAATTAGAAGTGAAATAGTGCCAATCCCATCAGCTGAAAACTTATCAACCAATAGAATTTGAAAATGAAGTTATACCTGCTTTTCATCCAGACCAAAATATGCATTGCCAAATGCACAAGAGCTTGAATCATCACCAACAAGAAATAACACAGACAGTAGCCTCGCTGCAGCAAGCTGTATCTTCTGTATGAGCAACAAAGTTATTAATGAAATGTTTATCAACAGAGTGACAGACTGATTGGAATTTCTAGATCAGCAGTCAATATTAATACAATAGGAAAACTAGCTACAGAAACACTGATTAGATATTTAGATTCTACTAAAAAAAAGTGGGTATGTTCAAAATAAGCTTAATTCATGCTAGCACTAGATCATACAGGATTCCTGAAGAACGACATCAAGGATATCGCTGCTGTAATCACAGGAATAGGTTTCGTTGCAGATGACATAACTGCTTGATGAAGGACAGGACGACTGGGCAAATCCTGAAAAAGTAGAAGTGTGTCATACAAAAGGAGTCATTCCAGCATTTATGTTGATGCACGATTGCACGGCAGTTTTTTTTATATATGATACAGCACACAAGATATTTGACAGAAACAAAATTGCCAAATCAGGGAGCATAGGAGATCAAATTTATTGAGGGCAAGGGCCAAGGAGTCTTTTAAAGAATGGCTTTTGCTTATACACAATGATACTTGAAGATGTAATCCAAGATTGTTTAACATATTCATGAAAAGGAATCTAGAGCTGAAGAACTTCAAATTAGGTCACTGATATCCATTCCAAAAGGTTATAGTTCTCTCATGCAAAATTATTGAACCTAGAAGCAAAAACTTCATTGCAGTGTATTGCACACCTTAGAACTACCAATCCACAAAAATTACATTTACCAATCCACAAAACTTCATTGCAGTGTATTGCACACCTTAGAACTACCAATCCACAAAAATTACATTTACTGACCTTCCCTTGCTTCGTCCAATTAATATTAACACCCCCCCCCCCCCCCCCCCCTCTTTAAACTGTTTAAGAGATTGATGACCAAATCAGTTACTCGCTCAATCGCTCCATTATTGCAAAAAATGCCCAAAAATAGTTTGTTTTCAAAGATATTGCAGATGTTCCAGAAAGATTTCTCCTGGCCATCACCTCAACTTCACAAAGTAACTAAGTAAATGAAAATAAAAATAAAAAACAATCACAAGACAGAAGGCAAACTTTTATAATCCCACTCTCATCCAATGTATAGTAGGTGCCCAGAATGTACTATGTTGAAATCGAGGGAATGAAAGCCTTGTGGATGGCAAATAGCCACCACCCTCTAGTTAGGTGGAAGCTAAAATATGAAAACCAAAGGAAGAAAATGTATGTTGAATATATTAATAATTAATAATATTGAAATAGTGTGATGGACACATTCTAGCACAAAAACATGATTATATAGGGACATAACAGGCCACAGAAATAGAATGTGCTACACCTAGGGCTATACTATGATTACGCCTTAGGGTTTCTATATTTCAACATACTGAACTTCAACCCTAACTCTGCTAGATATCCAAAAACCAGAAGATGATAAGACATTCAAAGAGCAACAGAGAGGGAGCAGATTGCATGGAAAAGAGGATATTTACCCCTTTTATACTGAAGAGTAACAAATGTGATCAAAATGAATATCTAAAAGCATACCTTTGTGAGATCAGACAGCAAACTGAAAAGAATATCCAAAGTGAACACTATTGACTGCTGTAGTCCTTCAATATCCACTAGTTCATAAAGCCGACTGACATAAAGTTTCTAGACAAGGACAAATGAAGGAGGAAAAGTTGTAAGCTGAAGACAATCAGATTATGATAACTTGAACTTATCAATAGACAGCAGAAAAATAAGAAAGCTAGATTAAAATTAAAATAAAAACCTCCAAGCCCTCTGCTGTAATACAAACAAGCCGAAAGAGCACACTGTGGATTGAAGAATCACATAGCAAAATGTCCCTGATCACCTCACCATGTATTTGACCATATGATATAGACCTGATGCTGTTCTTGATAACTTCCAGTGCCTACAGAAGAAAAAATTAAATTAAATTAAATAGTTTCACAAAATTGAGCATGGTATACTAATACAAGTTCTTTTGAGTGATGAACAGTTAAATTTGAAAAAATATAATATAAGATATGTACAAAAACTCACTTTGAAAGAGAAAATACAAAAAAATAAATTTAGGAAAAAGGATATTTACATCTTATATCTTGCAAATCTTCAGTGCATTTTTTATATGGAGTATAAATCAATTCAGAATTGCCATTGAAAAATACTAATAATAAATATTAATAAAACAGAGAATGTGACAATCCGAACATAAAAGAGATGAATAGTACCTTCAGAGACACCTTCCAGCGAGCATGCTTCACCTTATATTTCCAAAACTCATGATTGACAAGGACATACTGAATGGAAAAAATAACAAGAGCAAGAACAATATCATTTTCTGCTCCTGTCTGTACAAGTGCAGTGGTGAAATCAAGAACTGCAAAAACAATGCACTCCAAGTCAAATAATGAAAACACAAAGAATAGAATAAAATTAGGTAAACCCAATGTTTCACAATCATCAATACTCATTCATACTAGATATATGAATAATCATATGGGGCATGTCAAGGTAGTGTGACCTGATTTCATGTGCTCCAAAGAACCCCTTATTAATAATTAAAAAGATGAACATAGCAACACATGAAAAAAACAGTATATATTCCATAAATGTATATGACAAGTTACTGATGGACATAAAAAATAGTAAAAGTAAACTTGCCTGAAAGAGTCAGCTGACAGTCGTTCTGCTCACAGTCAATCAGAAGCATTTTGGCAAGTCGTCCAGAAAGCAGCCATGATCCACTGGAAAATCATTGCATAATGGTTTTAGGAGAAAGACTTTGTTCAAGAGAAAATTGGTAGTTCCATAGGAATGACCATCTACACATTTTATCTCATTAAAAACTAGCCTATGAACAACACTTCCAGGCCCCCAAAGGCCCAAACTCTATTAGGAGTAAATTTGATTAGATCACCTTGACAAACCATTAGAACCAACTTCAAATGGATTTGTTTTAAAAGCTACATCAAATATATTTGTCTTCACTGACAGTGTAGTGACACGATGTGGTGAACTGCAATATGACCAAAAAAAAGTGTTACTGCAATGTATATACAACCATACAAAATAGTCAAAACAAATTAGTGAGAAAGATCCTCCAAGGTATTAGGATATAGAAAGTAGAAACCTCGCAAGTTACTATAATTAGAACACTCCAGAACATAACTCATAGCATTCATATTGGAACAACCAAAAAATAAATTTACAATCAACTACAAAAAGGTAAACTCAGATGCCATAATGTCATTAGAGTATATAAAGCCAATTACCATTAGAGTAAGACTGAGAAAGAGTGAAGCGAGAGCCAACATAGGTGGAAAGAATTACCATTTTAGCATCTTTGTCAAAATATCAACACCCATGGACATCAGAGTCACGCCAGTAGAATTAGGAGGCAAATTCTTGATCAAACCACAAATGATCTCAGCCACATTAACACTGTAGATAAATGAGGGAATTAATCAGAAATAAAATATAATTCTATAGCCAATTTAAAACACTAGTAAGCTAATCCAATCAAGAGGAAAATAAAACATGGCAAATTGTTACCGCAAATCTTCCTCCAAGCGCACATTTGGAGAACATAGTTCATTGCAAAAAGATCTGCTGAAGTCCATGAGAGAATAACAGACAGCCTAACAATATAAGATTATTACTGGCACAGTTATACTCAATAAAACAATACAAATACATTTTTCAGGGGAAAAAAACAATAGGAAAGTAATGGGTCACACACGTCACTGTTAAACATCTATTTCACCAAAACAAAAAGCCAGACATGTTTTAAACAAAAATTAGAAGGATGGAATGATAAAAGTTTGTGATCTCAGTTAAATATCAAATAGAGACAATCAATAAAGCTACATTATAACACGATGCATGTAAGACCATAGAGCAAGATCAAGCCTTGTCGTTTGTCCCAATATAGCTGAGATCAGCTATATTGATTCCTATATTTCTTCTATGCGGCACTAAATCAAAGAATAGAGGCAAAACATAAACAATAACAGTATCTAAAACAATAACACTACAAGCCAGCAGACACAGAGCTGTTAAATTCAATTACCACATTGAAGGAGACCATTCGACTAAGTAAGTCAAGAATAGCAAATACTTCATCAGAACTATCCAAGTGTGTCCCTTGGGCTAACCGTAAAAGCAGCACAAGCAACCCAGATTGTGAATACTGCAATAAAACAACATAATATGTTATACAATATTTCATTCATTTCAATTAGAATGCAAAAACACATTAGCACCATTGCAGCATGACACATGCAATTACAAAGAATTTAAAGAAACTGAGCTTAAAAACAAGGCAAACACTAGTATATATATTTAAATAAATAAATAAAACCACTATTGACACCTACCTCCCATCTCACTAGGCCAATATTCCTATCAACCATTTTCAAAACATGACCATGAGTTCCACTAGGAATGATCAAACCTTCAACACCAGGAACATGCAATGGCTGACTTGTCTTAACACTCTGTGAAGGGTCAACAAGTGAGCCACGACTTATCTCAAAAAGAGATGACAATCCAGTAGATTTATCAAGAAAGTTAAACCTGTTGAAAAAAAAAAAAAAGATAATTGACTCTCAAACTTCAGACCTAGAAATGAAAAGATTCCCAGAAGAATTCCAAGAGAGAGCATAAAGATTCAACATACACACATTCTGCAGGCCAAGCTCCTTCACAGAGTGCTGATAAAAGCCTCAACAGTTGACCAGTTCTAAAAGGAAATTCACCCTCCAAATTACATAGAAGACACCGGATAGGACCATCAACAAAACTATCTCTATCCCAAAACTGGATACAGAGTGACTCCTGCATTATCCATATAATTGCAAGAATATTGTTTTAAGTGCAAAAATATTCCTTAATTGAAGAAAACAAAAATGCACCCAAACCTCTCCTCGATAAATTTTGCAAAGGATTTCCAATATTAGTTGAAGGTTATTGTCCTCAAGCTGCCACACAGGAAAGGAATAATAAATATTTGCAACTTGCAAGGTTAATAACTATAAGCACCATGGATTGATCAAGTACCTGGAGATTGATCTCATAAGAAGCAACAAAGGCTGATATGAATGTTCTTAAAACACTTCGGAACCCAGCAATGGGACCCTTAGCAGAAAAATAAAAATAAAAAAATTACAGTAAATGGTTTAGCCCAAGTATATATAGAAGTATAGAACCATTAACAGATATCAACTCACATCTGAATCCTCCTTCAGTATGTCACTTTCAAGGATTTCAAGGAAATAACTCAAAGATGCAGCTTCAAAAGCTTGGCGAACATAACCAATATGATCAATCTCCTGAAATATTACCAATAAATAAAAATTATCCACACAGTTTATTGCATTGGGGAGATAGTTCAAGCAAATCAGACAACCTTATGACACAACATACCATCAGTACATTATTTCCCTCCTTTTCTGGAAGTGAGGAGACAAGACAAAGAAATACTGCCCATGCTAGAATCAGTGGACCAGCTTCTTTCTTTTCGAAAACATCAAGATTAGATACCAGAGCATCAATTTCTTGAACATCATTTAAAGAAAATGTGGCAGAACCCTGCCTGAGAAAAAAAATGAGGAACTGAGTAAATAAACCTGAAGAATAAATTCTGTAAAGAATGCCAAACTCCAAAATACTAAAAGTCATGTTTAGAACAAAAGAAATGGATGGGGGAGGGAAGAAGTAATCACAGGCTGACATTCAAGCTAGTTTACACAATCTCATCTTTTTTACTTTAATTATTATTATTATTGAATTTAAGTATAATTTGATATTAACTGCTATATCTCATCTATGGAAGAAGATGTGAAATCATAATGACATACATTGTGAGAAAGAACTCATAGCATGGTGTTTGTGAACATAGTTCTCAAACAAAACAAGGATATTCCTCGGCAGCTAAGAAAAAGAACCTCAAAGAATTCAAAGAAAACTTATGCACCTATTGGATTGATTACTAAGCAAAAATAATAAATAAATAAAAAGCAATTCAGCAAAATGGAACTGAGGAATAAAGCTTTAAAAATCCTGCACATTTTTAACTAATTCAATTTTATCATACTTCAAGGAAACAAACACCACCATAAGTCCTGAATTTCACTTAAAGCTAATAATAGCATTTTAGCTTTTAACAATATCTGCAACATAAAAAGGTTATGGAAAGAATTGTGCATAACCTGAAAGGAATTTCATCATGAACCATTTGAAGAAGATTTTCCAAGTTCAAAGTTTCTATGAGAATAAGCAACAGCTGTACTTTGGCATGACAAATAGAAGAAAATGATTCCGCTGATATAGCTAACCTCCCAAAATTAAGAGAATTAGAAATGAAACCCTGCAATAAACAAAGCAGTTAAAATTGCAGAGTAAACAAATTGATTACTACAGCATCTGGGGAAGTAGTGAATTACCTCATAAAGAAAACACAACTTTCTCCATTGTTTGCCACTGCAAGTGCAGAACTCATAATACATAAGGAAAAGAATGTCCAAGATCAGATTGTCCTCAGTAAGTATCTCTTCAGCCCACAAAGTATAGAAGTCAATTTCCTGAGAAGCACAGCAAGGTAGATTCTCAATTATGAAAATTATTAATCCAAAACTCTCATACATGCAATTTTGCAAATACCAAACCAACAAATACAAATCAATAGAGATCTGAGCATTGATCCACAGCAAAGAATCAAAAACATATGTATGTAAAAACCATATATGTGTGTGCAAACCATCTCAAATCAACTTTAAATTTACAGGTTAACTTACCATGGGCTCTGGAAAGTTCAAGGACAGATTGTCTTCTAGAGCAGTTAGCATTTTAGTCTCTAGTCCATCAGATATTAACTTCTGTGCCTCATCCACAATACCAGATCCTTCTTTAGGTTTTGTTCCAAAATATACTGCACCAGAGTTACTATCATTAGGAGAAGGTAAACAAGATACAAAAAATTTCTGTAAACGCACCAAAATCAGATCACCTGAGTGAAGACTAGCATACAAATTAAGGTTAGTCAAAAGGTGAACGCCAAGTGTATGAAAAAAATAAAAATTCAAAATGGCAGAGTCAAATTGGTTGTGCAGTTGGGTGTTTACCCTTAAAGGGACCTCCATAGAATAGAACAATTAAGGTCTTTTAATTCTTTTCTCAAGCCACAGCAGTGACTAATCAAACGAGTATCATGCAATACAATTCATCAGTCTATATGATAGCAACTAACATTATCCAATATTTTTTGGACACACATTCTCCATTACATAGAGAATCAGAGGCAATGTAGCTGGTAAAGAAAAACTCTGCAGCTTTTGGAGGAAGTGAGGAACACTTACAAGCATGCATAAGAATCTGTCGTGTGCACTTCAATAAACACTGCCGCTCAATGTAATACTGAAGAATAACCTTGACAGTGAAAGTAAGAAAAAAGTCAAACATACTATTACTATTGATGATATCTTCAGCAGTTCAGCACATAATAAACAAAACGCATCTGTGTGTGTATCTTAATAAGTCTACAAATCAATCATTATGCTTTACATTGGTATCACGCATTTTGTTCATCAAAGTCAGTTGATTAGTTTTAAGAGACAGATTATATCAAATTCCCCACTGTATGTCTGTATCATAATGCATTTCAAATTATTTCCTAAAAGAACAGGAAGAATCATAATGCATAACAGATTTACTGGCAGTGCCAATGATTAACACCACCTAAAGCTAGTGGTTTGGAATTCATCAATGAAGAATGATGAGGTGCATGATAAAGTATGGACAGGCAGAGAGGTGGAGCTGCTACTAACCAAATGAGGAAGCTCATGGATTATTGCCTCAGTGGCAAGAGTGTTCTGTTTGAGTGATCTTTCAACAAGAATGTACGATTGCACTTCATCTAAACACTGAGACAAACAAAAAGTACATCTTTTCAACAAATAAGCGGAATATCAGAGCGCAAAGCCGCATAAGACTAAAACCAGAGTCCACGTAAAGAGAGTAAGAATTACTAGAAACAACATTGATAAACAATTTTCAATTAACAACATTTACCAGAATAGAACTCGTTTTTAGAGCTGTCTCTTTGAGTTCTGGCCGTATTGTAATCTGTCGTGAATCAATCTTTACGGCGCTGGCATCCAATGCCTCTCTTGATTTCTGATTCGGTGGCTTAAACAATGATTTTGCATCCAGGAACCACGGATGATTTTCTTTCAACTTCCTTTGCTAAATTTAAATAAAACAAAAATAAATGAAACTCAGAGAAATTAATATTAAAACTCCACATTTACTTGTATTGGCGAGATAGGAAGTGCTATACCAGAGAAGAAGTAATGTCGGAGGAGAGCGAAATGTTTTCGAGTTCTGTGAGCAAGACGGAGAATGAGTCCCACCAGAGTGAAGAATCAACGGCCTTAATGGTGTTGGGAGCTTCGTCCTTCTTGTTCGGAGTCGCCGCCATTGAAGAACAAGGTGTTTCACCTCTCCGGGACTCTATTTCGGAAAGCTCACCAGCTCGTCTGCCTCAGTGCGAGGGACTTGAACCGGAAGTTGAAACCCTAGGTAAATCAACTAGTCCGCGCGCTTTTTCTTCGAACTTATTTTTAAAGTGGAAAATGTTGCATAAACCCTTTTTAATTATTCAATACTCAATAGTTATTCAATAGAATTATATACTACCCACTCTTTTTTTCCTTAAAAAAAAAAAAAAAAAAAAAAATACTACCCACTCTTTTCTTTTCTTTTCTTTTCTTTTTTTTTTGAAACATTATACTACCCATTCAAATAGCTTACATATGCATGTTTTTTTTTCTAATATCAGGGTTGCAAAAATCCCGCCTAGGCACCAAGTAATCGGCGCCTAGGCGCTAGGCGCTCCTAGGCCGTGGCGATTTCTACCCTAGGCTCCCGCCTAGGAGACCGGCCGCCTAGGCGCCCGCCTAGCGCCTAATTCGGCCGCCTAGCGCCTAACTCGCCCGATTACGCCTAGTTAACTCGTCAATTTTTGTCGAGTTAGTCGAGTTAACCCGGCCGACTCTACATTGCTAATTTTTTTCATATATATATATATATATATATATATATATATATATATATATATATATATATATATATATATATATATATATATATATATATATATATATATATATGTATTTATGTATGGATGTATGTATGTATGTATAATATGACATATATGCACCTACACACGTGCACTGTTTTTCATTTTTTTAGTTAGCCGCCTAGGCGACCGCCTAGGCCGTCTAGGCGCTAGGCGCTACTCTACCGCCCGACTAGCGCCTAGCGCCTATTGCAATCATGTCTAATATAACATTAACTAAACTAATTTAGTTGGATAACTATTATATAATGCGATAGCACTTTGTTACTATTCTATACAAGTATAACATTTGGGGGAACGGACAATTTTTTATAGACCTAGACAAAAATATACAAATTTTGAAACTTGAATTATTTTAAACAAAACTAATTTGAATATGCATTTAAATAAAAAAAAAAATCTCAAATAAACACATTTAAAAAATACATTTGATGTTTTCTCAAAAATCAAAATCTCATTTTAATCTTGAATGTGTTTAATTCAAATTATATGTAAGTACTTGATAACAGTCTAAATGCATGTTTATATTTTAACCTTGCATTTTAACTCATTTTCCTTGTCATTTTGTTATAATTTTGTCGGAATTGTTTATCATTTGATTTGTTTGTGTGTTTAAGTGTAACTCTTGATGATTTGAATGATTTTTTGAACATTTTGAATGCATGTAGAGTCAATGGGAGCAATTGAAAAGATGGGGGCCGGGCAACACCTCTTGAAGAGTCAAAGAGTAGTGTTTTCGATAGTTTTAATCATATGGACAAACCAATGCAAAATTGAAGCAAAATATGCAAACTATATCAAAGAGTCGTATTTCAACCATATCGCAAATAGGCTCACGGCCACTAGGACTTGAACCCACGACTTTATTTGGGAGAGTCACTTCATGTCACTTGACCACAAGATCATTGGCATTATTCTCTTTATTTAATTCCGTTTGTAATTTACTTTCTTGCTGATGGGGAATATGCCCCGGGTTCAGGCTCCACGTACGCTCCGTGCTCCTATTTGGGTCAGTTCAAACGGTTCGGGTCAAGGTCAACCCCGACTTGATTTGACCTATATAATGGCACTTGACCCTCCGTTTTAGGGGCCTTTTCTCTTCATCTAGACTCTACTCTCTCTCTCTATAATGCTCTCCCCTCTCTCTACAAACACACCAGGACACAATTATGAATAAAAGAGTGTTTGAGCTATTTCCTCTTGTCTAGATACATTATGTGGTTCATACATACATCCTACATACACGGGAATTACCCGTATCACTTGCTTTGATCTTATATCTTGTGTTTATTATGGGATTCATTGTTGGTTGTGAATACTGTGTTATTTTCATTATGCTTGATAACGTAAAATACTGTAACTATAGGTATTTGTTATTACTTATACGAGCAGAGATTACATGAATTGGGTAACCAGGAAGGTCAACCACGAAATGCGTGTACGACTATGTGTTAAAGCCCGGTGAACGTGACAGTGGGTCAGAGGCTCCCAAGCTTCTGGGACTATATTTTAGGTAAACAACCAAAAGGTCCCCCACTACTGCAATAAATGCGGTATTTATAGGGACCGCGGGGAACAACACCCGGTTCCTCGGCATGCTGGCTGCGTGCGGCCATGCATCGGATGCAGGCTTGGCCCGGTTAAAGGATGCCATGCGGTGAGAGATTCCTGAGCGACGTCTAATCAGTTCACCATACCAGCCTGTACCGACCTGAACTGAACGGAAAGAGACAACGCATTATCCTGGTTGGTAGGGCCCATAACGAAGGTCGGAGACCACACCCATACCAATCGTTATACCCTACACCACGGCGCACATAGCACTGTGCGCCGCGCGCCTCCCAAAACGACGTCGTTTTGGGAGGCGCGGTAGGAAGTTGCTGGGATTATGTGTATTTGTTCACACAGTTATGTGTATTTGTTCATACAGTTATGTACATTTTTTATACAATTATATACATTCTTTTTATACAATTATGTACATCCGAATCAGAAAATTTGTGTGTATTATGTTAATAGTTGATGTGTATTATGTTAAAAGTTTATGTTTATTACGTATTATGTTAGACTATGTGTATTATCTTTTAAAAAGAGTATGTATATTTTGTTATATAATTATGTACATTCATGTATACAATTATGTGTATTATAGTATAACATTATGTACATTATTGAACAGCGGGTTCTTTTTTAAAGAAAAAACTACTGCCATTCACTGGGGCGGAAAATTTTTGTTTTAAAAAAATTAAAAAGACGTCGTTTTGCATCTGGGCGCATAGTGCAACGCGCGCCGTGGTGTAGGATATAAATTGCCACACCCATACCGGGTAAGTTGGCCTAACCGACCCGCGTTGGCCGGTTCGGGTCAACCAAAACCTGAACTTACAAGACCGGTCAACGCATGGTGCGGGATCCACGGGGATAATCCCCATCAATGCTTATGTGTGATGTGTTATTAGTTCTCCTTGGAGGGAGGTAGCCAAGTAGCTAGAAATGTAAGCTATGTGTTTGATGGTATCATGGTATGACTTTAAATTGGTTAATAAGGAAAGTTGAT
The DNA here is from genome assembly GCF_001879475.1 of Ipomoea nil. Classification (NCBI taxonomy): domain Eukaryota; kingdom Viridiplantae; phylum Streptophyta; class Magnoliopsida; order Solanales; family Convolvulaceae; genus Ipomoea; species Ipomoea nil. The sequence goes on along the minus strand of NW_017619497.1, from coordinate 10,594,996 downwards.
ACTTGAACCTAATGATGTTGAATGACATGATTGTGTCCTGATTAGGGAGTAACAACTTAGTTTAAGGTCAAGGAGTTGATCAACCATGTTTCACCTTTGAGAAAAGTGAAGTGTGTGATGTTAAGAACACCAAGTGTTCGATGAAATGCCTCTTAGACATTATTGAGTCATGAGAATGTCATTGAATGTTCGAAGAGTGTGGGATGACATTGAGAAATATTTTCCCATCATTATATGACATCTATCATCTAATTAATTGACTCATATTTTTATCCCAATTTTGTTTCATTATCTTGACCTACCTTTAGTTCATATATATCTCCACTTTATTATTATTTGTATTTATTAAAGTGTGGTGTTTGATATTGTGCTTGTATCCAAATCAACAATATGTTTTGGCTAGATTTTTCATGACAAACATATATTAGTATCTTATGCTTGAAACCCTACAACTCTATTCCTCTCGCAGATTATTGTGACAACAATATTTAGTGTAATGATCATCTCTTACACATCCACTAACGTAACCAAAAAACTATTTCATCCATATTTTTTTCATTACCCAATCATTTCAGAGGTAATATGAGATTATTCAAATAATTTCGTTATGTTTGTCACATTATAAAAAAGAAAAGAAAAGAAAAGAATATCATAATTAATTTAAATCAAATTACTCTCTTAAAAGATACTGATTAATAAAAAAGACGTATTCCTAATTATTTTATCTAATAACACAACATGTATGTGCGACAAGTGTTTGATATTATTAATTTATTATAAAGATAAATTAAACAAAGCTGTGAGCACACATAAAATTACAGAATAAATATAAATTAAAATTCAATTGAAAGTGGTATATTATTTGCGATGGATAATAGTATAATACACTGAAAAAGCACTCACTTATAGAAATTTACAAACATATATAGGCAGCGCCAACCAACCAACTAACCAACATGGGCACAATCTCATTCCACAAATAAACAAAAGCAATTTTAACTTATATAATATCCAGGTACTAGCTAGCCTTTAATTTGGTCCACTCCACTCTTTAATTGATCAATCATATAGTCCATTCCTTGAGTTCCTCTTATTGCACAACCGGAAGTTATCACGACGTGAACCAAATCTAGCTAATCACTGCTTGAAGAAATTAACATAAATGAAGCTAAGCCTGCTACATGCATTGCACCCAGCAGGAATATTGATACTTGCATGAAATATATATTCCACTATTTTATTACGGGTGAGGGATATGAGGAGGCAGAGGAGGGAGGAGTGGATGGTGGAATGGAGGAAGGCTTATTGGGATCTTGGGTGGGCATGGTTTCTTTACTATTGGCGGCAAGGGTTTGTAGATGGGGAATGGAGGTGGAAGTGGTTTTACTATTGGAGGAATGTAAATAGGTGGTTTTGGTTTTGGCTTGTAGATAGGAATCAAAGGCGGATGTGGCTTTACAATTGGAGGAATGTAAACCGGTGGCTTTGGCTTGTAAATGGGGACAGGAGGTGGAAGTGGCTTTACAGGTGGAATGTAAATTGGTGGCTTAGGTTTAGGTTTGTAGATGGGAACGGGAGGTGGGAGTGGCTTTATAGGTGGGATGTAAACGGGTGGCTTAGGCTTTGGCTTGTAGATGGGAACGGTGGGTGGGCATGGCTTTACTACAGGTGGAATATAAACCGGTGGCTTAGGCTTTGGCTTGTAGATAGGGACGGTGGGCGGACATGGCTTTACTACAGGTGGAACATAAACCGGTGGCTTAGGCTTTGGCTTGTAGATGGGGACAGGGGGTGGGAGTGGCTTTACCGGAGGAATGTAAACTGGTGGCTTTGGCTTTGGCTTGTAGATGGGGACGGGAGGTGGGAGTGGCTTTACTGGTGGAATGTAAATCGGTGGCTTAGGTTTTGGCTTGTAGATGGGGACAGGGGGTGGGAGTGGCTTTACTGGTGGAATGTAAACTGGTGGCTTTGGCTTTGGCTTGTAGATAGGGACCGGGGGTGGGAGTGGCTTTACTGGTGGAATGTAAACTGGTGGCTTAGGCTTTGGCTTGTAGATGGGGACAGGGGGTGGGAGTGGCTTTACTGGTGGAATGTAAACTGGTGGCTTTGGCTTTGGCTTGTAGATGGGGACTGGGGGTGGGAGTGGCTTTACTGGTGGAATGTAAACTGGTGGCTTTGGCTTTGGCTTGTAGATGGGGACAGGGGGTGGGAGTGGCTTTACTGGTGGAACGTAAACTGGTGACTTAGGTGGGAGTGGCTTTATTGGCGGAATGTAAACCGGGGGCTTGGGTGGGAATGGCTTGATGGGTGGAATGTAAATTGGTGGCTTGGGTGGGAGTGGCTTGATGGGTGGAATGTAGATTGGTGGAAGAGGGAAAGGGTGGCCAAAGTGCTTCAATGGTGGGAGGGGAGGGAGGTTAGGGAAATGCTTCTTCCAGGGATGCAACTTAGGGAAGGGTGGGAGGTCGGGGTGTGGCCACAAGAAAGCCGATTGGCAAATGGCTGTTGAGAATTTGAGATTCCCAGCTGGTTCCAAGGCATGCTTTCCATCCCTTTTAGCAGCAATAATCTTGGAGGCCTGAATGCCATTGTGCGCAGGGCAGGGTGCAGCAGATGCACTGTGGAGCTGTGCATAGCATTCTTCCTTCACTTCTCCATTATCTTTCACTATTTCCTTAGGCAATGACACCTCGAACTTACCATCTTTATCTAGCTCTCCAACTCCCCTTCTTTGCATCTCTCCATTCTCGAGCTTGCAATCAATGGTTACACGAAGCCCTGCACTCAACCATTATATTACAACTTAACCGTAACTATACAATTAATATAATGCTGAATTATATACATTATTACTAGTAAGTAGTGTAATAAACAGATAGCTAGGTATGGAAGGAACCTGAAAATGCCTGAGTGTTCTTAATGTTATTCTCCTTACAATCTGCACATTCTCCAAACCCAACCACCCGGACTGTGCTCTCATCACTACCATAGCAAAAACCTGCAATAAACAATGACAGCAAGAATCCCAAAAGGAGTCTACGGCAAAGGGACTGAGCCCCCATTAGAACCAGCCTGCAATGTAAGCTAGGCTAGCTACGTTGATGATGATTGAGTGGAGGCATGAAAGGGTGATATATATAACGTGTGGATGAGGAAGTTCACCATACTTCTGGGCAACTCTCACCGACACACACTTAAAGAGCTCACATGAGGGTAGGTCGGGCGATGATCATTATATTCAAACGGAGGTTGACTTAATTAAGCAGCTCCGCTCTGCTAGCAAGGATGTGATATTTGATATATATATCTGTGATGATGATTCACAGAACAGCAATTTGATTGATAGATAACCGCACTCAAAAACCAGCGAAGCTACGCTGAACCATCAACCTATATCTAAGGGACCATTTTCCACAATAATAAATGAGCCTTCAACTGTATTCCTTAGCCATCTGTAAACCTACTTGCCACCACTCATTAATACTGGGGCTTTACACCCCATGCAGAGTTAATATATATACTATACACAGCTCATATCAGATCAATTGAATAAGCATGCATGAATATAATTTACCACTTTCAATTCTTTACATACAATTCACATTGTATAGTAGTTCAAAGTTGGCATTTATATCATCACATGATATTGACTGTCTCTGCAACGTAACTGAAAGTATCACACACACACACACACATATTGATATATAAATGCATATGCTGATCTCTGGGTATGCATTTGTACTGTGCCCAGTGGTCACCTCCCTTGATCGTACCATACATATATACCCACTCCCTTTGACTGCAATTTACGTACTATCGCATTATTACAATAATTCCAAACGCAACTTTACAGTCAGCAAGGAAGTTCGATAAAACTAACGTTGTTTAAGTTAACAAAAAAAGGATAGTTATCAACGGAGTGAAATACGGAGTAATGGTTAGTTCAGCTGTCTATTCTTATATACATCTCCAAGAAGTAAGAAGAATAAATTATTTTATTACGGAGTACATTATTAATTTATTATTCTTTTGGTTAGGTTTTGTAATTAAATTTCTATTGCCCCGTCATTCATTATGGCTAATATATATAACAAATGATGCTAAAATATCGGTAGCCTGATAGTGATATTTAACTAATTAAGTGTGCTTTACATGAATATATATACATCCGCACATGACAAGCTTTGTCACATTTCTATATGTCATCCTCAAGCTTTTAAGAGCTTGATTGATACAGTTAGGAGTAATAGGAGAGAAAAAAAAAATTCGTTGTAACTATTTTATATTTCATTTGTTGAAATAAAAAAGTGTTAACTTTTATAATTTTCAAGATATTTTTATTGATAACAATATATTATTGATTACGAAATATATAATTACGTATTGAAAACAATATATAATCCATGTTGGCCCGGTGGGGGGTTCCAATCATTATTAGAAATTGGATGCACCGATTGTTGACTTAGGGATCATCGATCTAAATATCTGTCAGCAAGCTATCTTGAGGCAACACAGAAATGCAAGGAGTCCGGGAGGTCCCCCATCTATGTATTTTCAAATATAGCATTTATGAGACTTGTCATATAGATGACTTGAGAGGTTTTATAGGAGAATATGTGAATGAAGTAATGGTAGATGCAGAAGCTATATACGTGTCGTGTCGTGTTTGTGTGTAAAACTGTATATATATAAAGTGGATTTTATTATTCCACCAATAAAACTGAGAAAATACTGTTGGTGGTGAATTGACAAAGCAGTAGTATTGAAATCACTTGAGATACTCTCGGTCTGTCAAGAACATAACATATATAGTATAACTTCATGCCATGATAGTGCAATTCTAAGAACCCATATCAATCAAAGAGGCAAGTATAACTAAGATCAAACGAAACTGAGATAGTGAAATGTCAAATGAGTGGTGTTGTTTAACAAAATTGTTTCTTTCCTAGCTCAAAGGTCAAGTCAGTTGGCATTAACAAACGTTGGGAAAAGGTTTCAAGGTAGAGCTACAACACTGATGTAGGTTGTTTGAATCTAAATAACTATATCTGCTTTTCAGCTTTCCTCAAAATTCAACCACCTAACTTAGAAATTTCCTCTCATTTTAGTTCTTCTTTGATTTGGATTGTGACTGGGTAAATGCCGTTCCCTGAAAAGCATAAAGCATAAAATGTTATGTTTTCATTATTCAGAATGTAATATCAAAACATTATAACTATTGAGTAATGGTAAATAATGATAATAGTTTCTTCATGTGTGAAAATGTATGAACCACAAACCTGCAGCCATTCATCCATAGAAGCATCTCTTGTTCCAGTTCCAACTTCAACCTTTGCTGCCTTTGGAGCCCTCTTAGTTTTCTGCAGATCAAGTGGAGAAAAAAAAAAGTGGTAAGCTTTAATCCTTTCTATAAATAAAAAGGAAATAAACTACACCCGTGCAACACATTTGTATCCTGAATTCTGATCATACAGCAAGGAAGAAGAATTAATTGTTAGCATAAATTCAGGTTGAGAAAACCAGCAATAAATTAGAAAAGCATACTATGCAACTCAGAGGACAAAGGTGCATCTATACAAGAGCCATTGAACAAGATTAGGAGGCTATTGGCATTCTCATGAATATTTCAACTAGCAATATTCCCTTCGGTGTTATACCAGGGCATAGATTATTCTGTATTAATCAATTCATAAGCTGGTTCTATATACGGAGTAATATATTACTGACAGTATAATCAAATTAATAGTGATATCTAATCACCTTTGATAAGCGCTGGATCTGACCATGGATCCAGAATCCAAAAAGGCCAAGAAGACCAACTCCAAGACAAAACAAGAAAACGGACTCCACACTGAGAAGACCTCCAGGCTCAGTCACTTCAATAGTGCCATTGTAGAATGTGCTTTGGTAGGGATGCTGGTCTATTTCATAAACAATGCTCCCAACAAGATCAAAAGAACCTGCCTGCATTAGTTAAAAGTGAAATAGCTTAGTGGAAAAAAAAAACAAACTTTGAAACAAACACTGTTCAAGACAAAATAGGACAACTGGGGGCATACAGTTTACAACCAAACTGACCTGCAAAAATTTGCTGACACCAAATATGTATGGAAATGCTGCTTGAGCAGATGAGGGAACTGTTGCATTGTTAAAACCCTACAAGATGAAAAAATATAAACAATAAACACAGCTTGTTATAGATTAATTTTAAGTGTTGAAAATGAGAAACTCGTCCAATTAACAAGATTCCAACAACTATTCTCTTTCACCCAAAATAATGTGCCTAATCACCACTATAGTATAATTGAAAAGAGCATTCACTCTGGATAATTGACATAAAAGCTGCTAGCTTTCTGCATTGTGTGCGCTTGAAAATTGATACTCAACAGTGCGAGGTGTGAAAAGGCATTCTTAAGTACTAATCACTAAATAAGCACACTCTAGCAAAAAATAATCATCAAACTACATATCAGTCCAAGTAAGTTCCAGAAACCATAAACTTTTTATTTGTGCATAGTTCACACTTGGGCGATACTCCTTGATGCCAAAATTTGACAAATTTTTAGACCTGGTGACAATTTTTATATACTATAACTTCTATATTAGTACTTGAAGAACTGACCACAGAAAACTAATTGGTTAAAGTATCACCATCTGCATACAAACTAAGGGACAAATATCCTTAAATAGCACATTATAAATAAAATGAACATAAGTACATTCCAGCCACAAAGATGTAAGCAGTGACAGAAAATTCCTCAAGTATGCATGTATACACATTTAATTACTCACTCTCTGCCTATCAAAATAAATGCACTAAACTAAATGGGTTTATCGTAGACATGTATACAGAAATGTCAAAGAACCAACAATTACCTGAATAGAGAGATTTTGAACCAAATAGCGGTGGTCAAACGGAAGATGAAGAGTAGCTTGGATTGAAATAACAGTCAAAGTTGATTCCCCTGTTTATATCATCCAAAAGCCAGAAAAGAATATTTAAAAAACAATTCTGTGCGGACCAATACAATGAGAAACAATAGATAACTTGGGAGGGTCATCCATTAAGGCACCACAGAGAATGGGGTTCAGGAAAACACAAAGAAAGTAAGAAAATACACATATACACCAAGTAATGGAGAGTAGCAAGAAAAATTTATTTCAAGAAATTAAATTGTGTGTGTACAACAACATCAATACTATGAGAATTGACAAAGAACTTAGGAAGCTTGTCCATTTAGCCACAATGGATAAGAAGAACCAAAGACAAGGAAAGGTTTGAGAAAGTGGGGGCATGTAAAGAGAAAGAAACAATAAAAAGGGCAAAGTATTGGACAATACCATCATTCTTCATTCCAACTAAAAGTTCACTCTCCTCCCCAGCTGGAACAACTGTGAAGAAAATAAGAAATTTAAAAGCTAAGTTTCTCTAGAAAGAAATCCTGTAACAGCATATTCAGGGATCAGCAAAGGGACAAAAACTAACCTCTAGAAGGGTTTTTTGGGAAAACATAAACCGTTTCCACTCCTGGAGCTGGACCAAAAGCCCCACCACTAAAATCTTGGACATCCTCACCAACAATTCCAAGATCTTCTTCAGTACTTTCAATTACATCATTTCCGGCTTCTGATTCACATCTAGTAACTAGCATGTAAAGGAATAAGCTATTAGAATATGGTAAGAGTAAAAAGATATTCAAATAGGAGAACAAAACTATTGCATGTCAACCTAAGGAATAAAAAATTCAAAATATACCATAATTTTTCAAACTGCAGAGTGCCACAAAATAGTAAACATAGTCTAGAAACAACTCAAAGACCAACTAATGCATGCTTAGGAATGTAAAGAAGAAAGAATCTAGTTTAGGATACCTAGCACAAATTATGCTTAGCTGAACGCAAAAGAATTGAAATAACTAAATGCAATTTTTATTTTGATTTCCAAATGTAGATTGGGACCATGAAAGCATTTCTTGTTTGCTTAGAAGAAAGATTTCTCTAGGACTAACATGTCTAAGTGCAATTGATCCTTTACTGATTGGCCTAATTTTCCTTTTGGAGTAAAAGGAAATGCCTTAAAAAAAGGTGATACGATTTATGAAACAGATAAACATAGAGCTGCTGCAGCTAGTCCAACATGCAGTAAGATTGCACTCTTTTGATCCATCTTGAGAGCACGTGTATAGCAAAATCGCAAACCAGACCACAGGACTAAGATAATCAAAATGCATCATCAGAAAAACTAATGCAGGGCTACTGGATGAAAAGAATGAGAAATCGGATCAGGCGACATTAAGAAACTGAAACAATTAAAAATTAAAACTTGGACGAAATAAAAACCGATCGTTACAAATTTAGTCTCATTCCCAAAGATCAAAGGGCCAGAAAGCACAATTAAGTTAAAGTTTCAATCTTTTTATACTGCAAGCTAAACAAATAGATTGGATTTTAACCGAAGATTTGAGCTTAAGCTATACGGATCTGGAAACAAACCTTGAAGGAATGAAGAGGATAACAGAAGAAAAAGAATGAAGGCGAAAACCCTAATCGCCATTGCTGAGAGCAGGAGTTGACCAAGGCAGGCTCGCAATTGAGTAATAAGAAAAATGTGAGCGCTGGCGCAATGACGAGAAAATGCACAGCTGGAAGTAAAGGGGGCAGCCTATATAAACGAGTGGACTCGATATTTAATCACCATTTTGTCCCCGCCCGCAGCCACGGGTCGTGGACTCGTGGTTTGAAGAGATGCGTTCGCCGTTTGGGCATTGGGGGAATATCTTAATAATTTGTGATAAGGCTTATTTCATTTACCACGTCAACACAAATCCTAAAATTCTATCACTAAAATACAATAATAATAATAATAATAATAATAATAATAATAATAATATTATTATTAATGTAGTGAAAAATTTCTACTTTTCTAGAATTATACTTATTTCTGTGGATTTTGTATCACGATTACTAAAGGAAATAGTATAAAAGAATGGTAGAGAAATACTTAATATAAATTGAGCCAAAAAAGAAAAAAAGACTTCATATAAATATTTTTTTTGGGTGCAATATATAATATATAAATTGACGAAAAAAGGTTTTTGCAGCGTGGATTACACGCTCCAGAAGGAAGCGTAGTAGCATCTGGAATCCGAAACAGATTCATGGCAGCGATTAGCAGGGCGAGGGGATTGGAATATCAGCCGCAGCTGAAGAAGAAACAGAAAATATATGCAGATATAAAACATTGTTACGTTGTAGCCTCTAAAACCGTATCTCCACCTCTCCACTGACTTAACGTTGTCGGAAATGGCGGTAGCTTCTCAATTCTCCGGCCTCCGTCCTGTCTCCAAGCTCGATTCCTCGCCATCTCTCTCAACCACCCATTCTTTCTTCCACAATCTCCACTCTCACCTCCGTCTTCCCACTTCTCGCAAAGCCTGCAGAGCCGTCGTCGCCATGGCCGGCTCCGGAAAGGTACTTTTCTCTGTTCTTTTTTGCTTCCATTCAGAGATCCATCGAAAGTAAACATCTTTTATTTTCCCTTTACTCTGCTGCTTTATTTAATTAGGATAAATAAATGTATTGATGATGATGCAATGTAACTTGAATAGGGAGATAGGAGTATGGGTTTAAACCTCCAAATTGCTTGTTAGTGCTCATCAACAAAACTGTAAATCTAAATTATAAAAAGAAGTTACCAACCTTTTTTTAAGCTGCTGAATTTGCCGGAGTTTATGCTAAGTATTCCAAAAGGCTGCTTTTTTTATAGCATTATTAGATTTATTAATGACAAATGTTCAGGGTTTCTTGTTGCCAAGCGTTTTAGTTTTAGTATAAAAGTAAGTTTCTGTAAATTAACATAAGTTAACCATAATTCCCTTGATGTTCTTTTCATGTGTAAGTTCTCATATCATAACCGGTGGTTTAATTGCTTATATATAATATAATGTATGTATGACTGGTGTCTGCTTCTTTTCCTTTATTGAAGATATACTCATTCTTTTTTCTAATTTGCTTCTACTTCTCCCCTCAACAAGATTGGACTGTTTCTATTTCATGTCAAATGTTAATCTTTGTTTTACATTTTGTTTGCAGTTCTTTGTTGGTGGAAACTGGAAATGTGTAAGTTTGAGATATTTTCTCCCTTAATATCCTTATGTACATCAATTATACATTCGTGTTCTATGCAATTGCACTGGTTTTCTCAGTAAGTGGTGCAACTTCCTTCTATCCGTTGTACATGTGATTGGTTCCTTTCATCCTTAGTTTTCTATTATTGAATATTTCGGACAGAACGGAACAAAAGAGTCCATTACCAAGCTTGTCTCTGACTTGAATAGTGCAAAGTTGGAGTCTGACGTTGGTGAGTTCTTCTTGTCTCCTGTGGCTGTCATGTAACTTGAATATTTTCTTTGCAGCTACATAGCCACTGGGCTGTGCTGAAGGCATCCTATTTAATTATGAAATCATTTACAAAACAAAATTTAAAGCATCTAACTTACCTTTCAATACTAAATTTGCCTTTTTTAAAACTGGGATCTGAATCTTTACATCCTTCAAACTTACAGATGTTGTTGTGGCACCTCCCTTTCTGTATATTGATCAAGTAAAGGCCTCCTTAACTGATCAGATTGAAATTTCTGCTCAGAATTGTTGGATTAGCAAGGGTGGAGCTTTCACTGGAGAAATCAGGTGAATCAAGCTATTATACAAAAATTCTAAATTTTATGGCATTAAAGAGTTGTTTATATCTTGTGAATTTAATTTGGAAACAATGGAAAGGAAATTGTGTCTATTTCACTTGGAACTCTAACATTAATTGTTTGGAGAAGTCCTGTTAATAGTGTTTATCTCCAATGTGGTTCCTGTTTAATAATCGGAGTATGGGTGTGTATCCTTGAATGTTGAATCGTGGATGCCATCGTGTCCTACCTAATTATGCCATTCTAACTTCGGAATATGTTTGCTTCATTTAATACACTTGGTTGTAGGATTATTTCTTGTGGTTATAATCCCTGCCGTTTCTGTTTACAGTGTGGAGCAGTTAAAAGATATTGGATGCAAGTGGGTCATTCTCGGCCATTCTGAACGGAGACACGTGATCGGTGAAACTGATGAAGTAAGAACTTTTGAGGTTTAAAATATGTATAGTTGAGAAAGAAAATTAAACGCTTCCCAGGTCTCTGAAATTTGCTTACGGGGATTCATTTTGATTGATGCTATCTATTCACAATTTTACTGGGTGCTGTTCTTCAGTTTATAGGAAAGAAGGCTGCATATGCCTTGAGCCAGGGTGTTGGAGTTATTGCCTGCATTGGAGAGCTGTTGCAAGAAAGGGAGGCAGGAAAAACTTTTGACGTCTGTTTCAAACAAATGAAGGCTTTTGCAGGCAAGATTTTGTTGATTATGCTTCGGGTGTGAATAAAACAAGAGCAAATACATCGATGCATCTTTATATTTATTTTTAGAATTGCAGCTTGTGGAGGATACACATTCCTGGATTGTCTCTTATGAGCTTAATCTTCAGATCCCTATCATAAGCTATTCTAGGAAATTTACCATTATAAATCTTGGTTATATGCAGATTCTTTACCAAGTTGGGATAATGTCGTCATAGCATATGAACCTGTATGGGCTATTGGAACTGGGAAAGTGGCCACACCCGAGCAGGCTCAGGAAGTGCATGCAGCTGTTCGTGATTGGCTTAGTAAGAATGTGTCTGCAGAAGTTGCTTCGAAGACTCGAATTATCTATGGAGGTACTGCTTTCAAACTAACTAGTTACTAAACATATCCATATAGCAGTGTCATAGTTTCTCGGTGTGTCTAGATGGTTCTAATTCGTCCAGTATTTGGTGTTTTGGAAATTTTATTTAACATATGACTAATGACTTTAATTGTGTAAAGCTCTTCCATAAATACTTGAAGTAAGTTTAAAATGTTTGACTTACAGGCTCAGTGAATGGAAGCAACTGTTCCGAGCTTGCAAAGAAGGAAGATATTGACGGATTTCTAGTAGGAGGTGCTTCCCTAAAGGTATAGCTTTTCTTAAGTTTAGCATCTGGTGAGGCTAAGTTTTTATGTTTGCCATTACCATTTACCAAGCAGGCTGATTTGTTGCATATGCATTGCAGGGTCCTGAATTTGCTGTGATAGTTAACTCTGTTACTTCCAAGAAGGTGGCAGCTTAGCTTTTTAATTAGCTTTTGGGGATGCTAATATGATATGATTCCAAATAAATAACTCTTAAAGATAATTTCCTGCAGAACATGCATGAGGCATTTGATGCATGATCTGGTTGAAATTTGATAACCACAAAAGTTAAGAAATTGAGTAACTCAAGTTTTTTCATCCATGAGAATGAGATTACCCTTCTTTTGAGTACTAGTTACTCTGTTACAATGTAGTATCTTTTCATAGTTACTTTCTCAACCTACTGAAGCACAAAGAGTCAATACTATCCTCATTGGGACTCAAACTTATGACCCCTCATTTGAGAGAGTCACTTCATGCCACTACTCAAACATATGACCTCTCATTTGGGAGAATCACTTCATGCCACTAGACCACAGTGTTTGATGCCATAAGTGTATAATGATTGCATGCGGGACCTGTAATGTTGTGTGGCTTTTCTTTAATAGTGAGATGTCACTTAATAAAATTTCTGGTCGATAAACATTTTTTTTAATCAAATTATCAATAAAAAGTAAAGAAAGAAAGTCATAGTTATCACTTATCAACAACAGTCTCCTGCGGATGTTATGCCCAGTGCGTGGGCCCCCTCGATATTTCGTGTAGCTGCTCAATTACGGGTTTGATTGTACGTTTACATTCATTCTCCCGACGAAAACGTCAACCACAAGATATGGGCGGCAAAAGTAGTCTACAATCAGTGCGGGCTGAGTTTTTCTTGCGTATTAAATACACTATGGTTAGATATACAGTAAAAATGATAATTTTTGGTGGGGTATGCTACATTATTTTCGTGTCCATACTTTACCATGAAAGTAAATTGAATAGACAGGAGCGGATGGTGGGGCAAGGAGGTAGCTGATAGTGGAAACCACAAGCGCCACTCCTTTAAAACTCAATCAATCTTAAAATCGCGTGGGCTCCGGTTACCTAAATTCAGGTTGCTTTCAAAATCCATCAATTTTATTTCAAATTGTTTTCCTACAACTTTTAGGCAATGAAACAAGGATAACAACATAGTAGTAAGGGAGGGCCTTGGGGGTCATCCATAGGCAAGAAGGTTGAGCATGTAATCACAACTAGACTTAACTATTACTGGGTAACGGGTATGAAATATGAACAATTCACTCGCACAATATCATTTTGCTATGATTAACTAATTCAAACAAAGCACATCCATGTACACACTACATACTGATGAGCGGTTTTAAACAAAGATAAGTTTACATATCCAGAAGGAAGGAAGGAAGCTACAGAGACCACATATCAAGAAAAGTAGACTGGAACTGGAGCAAGATGAGTAACAAGATGATCAAGGCAGCCACGCCCCAGGGCGAGCTTCCTTCTGACGACGACCCGAAATACATCATCTTCCTACGCCGGTCCCACGGTGACGACCCCCAGAACAGCCACTCCGGAGTCTCCATACTCGACAGCCACCGCACGGCTAGTATCAACACCAGCGGCACCACCAGTAGCAACCAACCAAACCCTTCCTCCGCGGACTCCACCACTTCCTCGTAGGATACGTACCATTGGAGACCCAGAAAGATGCAGATCACTGCTAGGATTAGAAGAACGGGGTACGGGAGAGGATTCAGAGAAAAGGCGTCCAGGAACGACGAAGCGGCGCTTCTTCTGTAAGGATCGTAGTAGTACGTCATCGCTACTCACTCTCTACAACTCTAACTCCAGTGGGAACTAAACCACGGCCACTTTTATAGCTAAACCTAAAATTCACAGCACATGCCTTCTGTAACGCTTCTCTTGTCATATCTCTAAACGTGTGGACCCCACCCATACAACACTCTTTATCACAATGTGGATTGCATATCATTTCCCATGTCATTATATAAATACATTTTTTAAACAAAAAGTGAATAAATAAAAGTTAATGTAACTTGAAAGTTTTCTTAATATCCCTAACTTCTATATAGTGTGATGACACCATTGTTATCATACTAAATAGGTGATCACAGGATCAAACCCCGAGGTGAGAACATTAAAAACAAAAACAAAAAATTTAAACATTATCAAACAACGGGACAAAATTTACCACCCACTTGGCTACCCGTGTTCTTCACTACTGGAAAACCAAAAAAGGAAAATAGTATTCTATGCATTCTTTTTCAATTGTGTACAACCTAAAAGGACAGACTCAACAAAAGGGTGGTGAAACCCCTATTTGAAGATTGGTATGTATGTATTGGCAATAGGCTGCCAACTTCAAAGTGTGTCAGTGGACAACAAGCTCACAGTTGTACTGTTGATTCATCTAGAATGGTTTTTATATGAAGAAACCAGTACCTAGCACTTGGGGGACAATCCAAAGGTTCCATGAAGACTCACACCTTCCCTTCATATTGGAAATTCAGCTTGTAATCCTGTTGCAAAGATGCCAGGACACTTCTGCATGGACCTTCTGCAAGACAGTAGTGAAGAATGTTTAAGGCACTAGGCAATAGTAATCCCTATAGTTTTTTTTTTTTTGTTTGGGTGGGGGGAAGTATACCTCCAAATACGGTATGAAGATATTGAAGATCTTCTGTCGAACAGATATCAATTAGAGCAAATATACCAGGTCTTAAAGCTTCATCTATTTCCCTGCAAATTCAGTATAAATGCAAGAGCTTTTAGTGAAGAAACTCAAATAGAAATCACTACTTGTTATGAGAATTGGAAAAAAAAATGTTAACACCAACCTTCTTATGCCAGCTTTCTGTGGACCATATCCACAATAAACCCATATATATGCAGACAAGAACTGAAAGCTGTTGCGGTTGTAAACATCCTTTTGTTGCCTAATCTGCAGAACAGTAAAATGACCATGAATCTTTAAGGCATTGGTATTTGGTCAGCAACAAGGATATTACTTGTAACATTTGTATACTGAGGAGTTGAACATCCAAATCACTTTTATCTCCATTTACCCAAAATCTAGGAAAACATTTTGATCATATGCATAAACAATACTCAGTTTAGTTCTTGATGGCATGCAATAGTAAAATCCCATTCCTACCTCCTCATAAATTCTTCTCAGAAAACCGGCACATTTTACTCCATCTTGTACTTCCCTTATAAAATGACTTCCCAAAACAGTGGAATCAGTGTCCATCTCCAGGCAATGAAGAAGTTTGCTAACTGAATCATCAAGGAGAGCAATGCCGCACTGAGTCTCACTACAAAATTACAGTCACAGTAATCAGGACAAAGAAACTGTTATAATTAGGGTGAGGGGGAGAAAAAGAGGCATAAATATTGAGTAGAAAAAGAAAAAAAAAAAAAAAAAAAAAAAAAGAACGTTTTACATGATTAAAACTTCTTGCTTTTGACATAAATCAAGAGTGGGAGAATATAAAGTACCTCTTGTGATGCTTAAGAACAGTACACAATAGTTGGCAACAACCAGCATATAGCTTCAAGAGAAACTGTTGATAGATGGCATAGCTGCTGTCCCTTCTAGAAGATTCATCAATTACTTCAACAGTAGAAACTCTTGGAAATTCTTTAAGCTGAAAAAGATTCTGAAATATTGCAGCAGGAAGACGCAATAACTGTGTAATATGGCATTTCTCCAGCTGAAAAAAGGCATGCTTGGCACAAATCTTTATCAGAACCTCAATGCACAAAAGAATGACATATCCAGAATCAGGATGAGCAAAACAATTGCTAGAATCAACACTCATACAGAATACATTCCTGCCTTGCAAGTGCAGGACTACATTTATTAGACATGAAACCAAGGTATGGATATGCCTTTTAACCAAGGCTAAGCGCTTGCGTCCTACAAAATGAAACAAGTTACATTATGACCTCAAAATTATGGTGATAATTCAAGCCTCATATAATGACTAGCAGTGTTACCATGAAATGGTGTGTGATTCCACAAAGGGATGGGATAAAATTTTTAGAATAATTGACTTTGCTAAATCTATGTGTAATTTGCTAAGCTCAATTTTACACTTATCTATCTAATGGCTAGGCAATGTTTCAAGAATCTACTGTTTTCTAGCTTTATTATCAACCAGCAACAACTCAATAAGAAACAAACAAAATCAAAAACCTTATCAAGTGAATTGATGCATTCAATAGCCCGAGATTGTGGATTTAAATCAAAAGCTTTAAAAGTATGAACATATCTACATCCATACATAAATATAAATGTATACGTGTGTAATATCTAAAGGTTCCAGTATTCAAGTTATAAGCCAATTGCAAATGCAGATGTATTGCATTAAGCAGAGATATTTAGAATTACTGGAGCTCAAAAGTTAGCATCTACAAGCAACCTGAAGGAAACTGTGGAAAATACTAAGAAATGAAAGTCAAAAAGTGAAGGGTGCCATTCCTAGAGGGATTCAGAATCACTAGCTAATTGCATTTCTTTTTCTTTTTTTTATTCAATAAATGAAATTGAGTAATGAAGGATACCTGTTGCTGATTCAAGAACCAAATTCAAACATTCAATGCCAGCAGCAACATTTGAGGAAACCATTCCCCCATCTGAAATTCTAGTACATACTTCATAATTTACCATGCAGCCTTCCTGCACCCCAACTACTGCTCTCTCAATAGCCTGAACTACAGATAATAAATGCAATTCAGATGCTTTTCCGACAAAAGTTCTGAATGAGCCCCTTAATTGAGATTTTAATTCACCCAAGTTGTATGTCCAGTGGGATTCCATTGGATCAAATTCTACACGGAAATTCAGCATCTTAGTACTTGATTCTGTCTCTTCTGTTGCTAGAGTAACTCCCTTGCCCTGTAGACATATGCATTTTCCTAATGCCCTCAAGTGCAAATCTATTACCTTGATGTATAAATTCCTTGAAGATGAAGGATTCAGCAAAGGAAAGTATTTTCCTAATTCTTCAAGAAATTTTACAACACCATATAAGCAAACAAGAGAAAATGGTTGCACTACCCCAACATCACTAGCAAATTCCAAAAGCAAAGATTCTGAAATCTGAATTAAATAAGGAATCAAGCTCCATGATAAGGCAGTATGGTTGATCGACAAGTTTAGTCTCAAGACAGCGGAGGAAGCAATGAACAGCTGTCTCAGACAAAATGCTGCTTCAGAATTTTCTCCCTTCAGAAGAGCCTGCAGTAAAGGTTTCCTTACGCATCTTTGTTCAGTGCTAATTCTGGACAATAGAGCCTCTAAATCTGTATTTATTTGGGGAGACATTTTCCCAGAGCCACAATAGTTGGAGTCACCCCTCACACCAATAGGCTGTGAGTTCATTGACACAAAAGTTTGAATCCCTTCATTCATTATATCAGTAGCAGGTAATGTGGTTGTAGGACCTTGGGCACTTGACAAGTTTTGATGTAACTGATCACCTTCAAGTAGCAACAACTGTACAATATTATTTATGAAATCTGTACACCTGTCAATGCAAGACTTAATTTTGAACATAGATTCACTTTTGCACCTTGATAATGTTGTATTTAGACAGCAATCTTCTGCATCCATATCATTCAATGCAGAAGCAAGGCCCCACAGAAAGCCCTGGAAGCAGGATATCATGGATGATACTTTTTTCAACTCCTGAGACACAGCTAGAACTTCCTTATTTTTACTGAGAAATCCATTCAAGGAGTCAAGTGACCTATTTATGTGTTCGTTTAAGGTTTCAGCTAGTACAGCAATACTTTTCAATGCATCCTCATTAAAAGGGGAACTGGGAGGTGGTTGATATTCATCTAGATCAGAGTCTTGATGTTCAATAGCAGTAGGACTTTCATCACAATGCTTCTCAGCAGATGTCAATGAGAGAATAGCACATTCAAACTGATCTTTAACAAGAGTCCAAAACACATTTGATGTGTGATCCATCAAGGAAAACATCATGTGTTCCACCTGAGAAGTAAAATCTTCTGAAAATGCATTTTGAAACCCAATTACAGTAAACAATGACTTCATGAGCCATATTGAAGGAAATGACAAATCTGACAGCACATGACTAAGGGTGGATTGACAGCCTTCCCTCCTCTCCTCAAATGATTCCATTAGTAGATATTTAAAGGCTCTACGGCAGGACACAAACAGCTTTAGGAGCTCGCAACATTCAAATGAAGTTAGTGAGTCAGGCCAACCTAACAAGCTGCCCACTACAAGCCTGAAACATGCAAGTCAACTTCTCAGTGAATCTTCAGCAGAACACCAAAAAGAGAGATAAAAGCTAACAGGGCAATCAATTCATGTGTGAAATAATTTTTCTAGTAGGCAGTATATATGCAGAAAAACATGCAAGTCAATTTCTCAGGAATTAATGAACAATGGTATGCAGGGTTCTTCTACTTATAGTCAAAACTACCAGAACAAAAGTTCCAGACAATAGTTTTTTTTTTACCAAATGAATCCTAATGTCACCCAACCATTCAAATTTTTGTTTACACAGGATGCAAAAATTGAAACATATATGACATAAAACTACAATCTACCCAAACTGGAATGGAAAGTGGCATCATCACTCGCTTATGGAAGACGCTAATGCATAGGCAAGATGAGAAGATCAAGAAGGTTGAGAATACCATTCAAGGTTGAGAATGCTGGTCGCATAACGTGAAAAAGATTTTGAACTCAGATATCCTTTTGGTATCCAACTCAAAAGATTGAGCACAGTCTGACAAGTAGTAAACTCTATTTTATGAAAAGGGGATTTCTTTTCAGACTGTTCAGCTGGTAGGTTAAACAAATGTGAGAATGCCTCAACCCACAACAAATGCGTATTCTTCCTATTCTTGTCTCTTAGAGCCATAGCTGAAGAATCTTCAAGTGCATCCACAACCTTTCTCCAATCTGGTGGAGAATCTAAATTTGCATCTCCCAAACTAGAAAACAGTGACGCCACAGACTTCTCTAGAGTCTGGCACAATATTGATGTCATATTCCTGCGAACAAACTATGTAACGAGAAGTTAGAACAATTATAACACTTATGTTTCCCAACAAAATCTCTGTGATAATACACCGTTTAAAAAAGGTAAAGTGCGCCATTACATGTGTGCATTTAGTCCCTCTAACCTCATTCTATAGACATTCAAGAAAACTTCTAATAGAACACTATTCCCCAATACTTCCAATGAGATCTGACTTATATTGACTTCCCTTAGAGTTGCCATTTTCTTAATGTGAATTTTGTATTCATTCAGGTTAAGCATCAGTATAATGAACAAGAAGTGAAACAACATAAGCTGTGGCATATGATACTGACAAACTTTCAAAGCTTAAGCATCAGTATAAATGAATAAAAGGAAAATATGAATTACTTGAAAATCAGGCTGTCATCTTACCCTTTGTTCATATAGAACACTATTCCCCAATACTTCCAATGAGATCTGACTTATATTGACTTCCCTTGTAGTTGCCATTTTCTTAATGTGAATTTTGTTTTCATTCAGCTCATTGCTTAAACAGGGAATAGAGCTATGGACTAAAATTGACATGAACTTTTTCAAGTACTTCTTGCTAGCATGAGTACACCAAACATCAATATTTTGGCAAAGGATCCACCACACAGCAGATGGCACTGACTTCTCATTCAAGGAGCCAATACCAAGATCCCATGCTTCAAATTTATGTGCGTGCTGGAGAAAAATGTCCTTAGAGGATGCATCTTCTGATGAAGGGATGTACAACTGATTTTTAGCCACTAATTTTAAATAGCCCATTATGAATTTAGTCAGACTAGCAGCCTCATGCCTTAAATCTGAGACGAGCATCTTCCATTTACGGGTATCTTTGCAGGAGAATGACAAACCAGCATCATCCACAATCTTGGAATGTGTGAGATTATCATTCTTCAAAAGCAAATAATCAATGGATCTTATCTGCCGATTTAAATCAACAAGCCTCTGGAGAGCCATGACATTCATTACATAAATAAGGGGAGAGCAATCCGTCACAGCATCTTGAAGATAAACATCTGAAACAATATTTATAACAGCAAGAAGAGAAGCTGAAGGTTTAATAATCCAAGAAAAATAGCCTTCTTCTATCGAACCAGTACTCTCTAGCCACTCACTTCCAGAGTAAGCTGTAAAGGAATCCCCCATTTTTCCTGACATCTTTTTTGATATATTTGGGGCCAACAGGCTGATTGATTGCCGTTGTAAGCTTCGGCATGATAAATATATACGAAAGAAGAAGACTAAAATCCAGTGTGTTGACATCACCCAATCTCCTGATCCAGTCCCCTTATCAAGGGTCCTCCCCAGAACAACAGACAAGAAGTCATCAACACTATTCACCTTTTCTGATACCAGGCTGCTTAAATTAGTGCCTATAAGTGCCATCAAATCCTTTACAGAAATACTGACAAGAGAGCTATTTCCAGTGGTGACTGTCAATGAGTCAAGAATTAGGACATACACTTCAGATAAACTTCTTCCCAACAGTTCAATTTGTGGATCAAAGCATTGCAAGCCACTTATATGGGGAATTTGTTTTCTTTGGTCAGTTTTATCGGGAAACAGAGATGCAGCTTTTATCCACTCCAGGGATTCTGAAATATCAGCTATTAACTCACGAATGCATCCACTAGCTTGCCCCTCTGGTACAGACTTGATTGCATTACCAATAGAAAGCCTGAACTCAGGGCAGCATAAAACCATGCTGAATGAATTAGCAAATGAAGCTTTATATGTTTGAATATTTCTGTCAGGAGAAAATGATACCATATCCCTAGCTGCTTTGCACAGTGAAAAAATGGCTGTATTCACCTACAGTGGTAATGGATATATAGTGAGGATCTCCAAAATATTTCAGCGCAAGGTTTAAAACCAAAAAAATAAAAAATAAATCACATTTGCACTAGTAAAAATCTATCTATTGAGCCAGTCTGTCTTCAAAATTTTATTTATTTATTTTGTAAAACATAAATATAAAAATTTAATGTGATTATCTATTCCTCCATATTTGACATATTTGATTCAGTTCAAATTGTATATTATGGGGGAATTTCACCTTTCATTTATGCCTTAAAGCATTTATGGTCACTCAGGCACCATTAAGGGGGCATTTAGTAACTAAAGAATTCTCCAGTTTTCTAGAAAATGGAAATCAGAGTTCTTGTTTTGTTCAAAGTCAACAAGTTTTCCAACTTAGAAAACAGAAAATGGAAAACATTGTTGTCCAAGGTTATCAAATACAAAAACATACATAACATTTTGGAACTAAACAAGACCTAGTATTTTCTCAATTATCAATATTAGAATTACTCAAGTGCAAACTGATGAAAAGAAACTCGCAAACCTGTCTTAGTTCATTATAAAGGTGGACCAGCTTACATCCTAGCTTTTGTATCTCTGAAGTTAGCATATTCTGATCAGGCACATCCATCAAAGAGTAGCTAAAAGCTGTAAAACAAAATACTGTTCTCCATAACCTTTCAAGATTATCTCCAATAGCATCATAGTCAATATCCAACAAGTAATGTACAGCATGAACAACCTCCTTGGCTATTAAAACCAGCACCTCACTTTTATCTGAAGCAAATGGTGTTTGTATTATACTAATAATTTTGGAAGAAAGTGATATAATCCTATCATAAACTAGTCTCAGGAAATTAAGACATGCCCCCTCAGTGATATCCTCTGTTCGTGCATAGACTCTTGCATGCATTAATGCAAAAAGTAATTTATTGGCAGATCTGAGTTTGCAATGAGCATCAAGAAGCATATCACCATCCTCTAATTCAGCTTGCAAGTAAGTATTAAATTCTGATAAAAAATATTCCATGATCTGTACAAAAAAGTCAAAAGAGAGCTTCCTTGTTTCCGCATTCAGACCAGAAGTGCAATGACTTTTTCCGGAAACTAAGGAATTCCTAGAAGAGCTTTCAGAAGTATAACCATCTTTGCCAACTGAAAGTCCCCTGTTTTTACTGATGCAACTAATAAACAAGCCAAGCAGCACTCCTAAACCACCTACAGCTGATGCATTCTTCCTGGATATGGTCTTCTCCAGTGCATCAAAAAAGTGCCTATGATAACTTTTAATAACTGCCTTTTGGATTTCCATGTCTTTATGATCCAATGTTTTATACCTTGCTGTACTCTGCAGATCAAAAAACCCCTCGATGTGCATTGGGTGGAACAACCCATGAGACAAAACTTCTTCAATCAACTTTAATAGATCTCTTATCAAGTGAGGACTGCTTTTACAAGTATGAAGATGCAACAAATCCCACAAAAGCAGCATAGGCTCAAGAAGCTTATCAACAAAGTCCCGAAAACCATTCTTACGTGTTGGATGTACCCTTAGAAATTTTGCAAATGGCTCATGCACATAATAGGATAATTGCAAGACAAAAATTCCAGTCTTGGTGTGCTCAAGCTTGAAGGTAAAAATCTTTTGGATGAGTTCTAGCACAGTATTAATAACTGAAACCCATAAGTCCAGATTTTCATTAGAAATTCCCCCATGAGATGTGAAGACCAATGATATACAGTCAAGCACCATACTGTAAAACTCAAACTCCTCCCCACTCAGCACTGATTCCTTGCACAAAGAAGCAGCATTTAGACGTGACAATACATCCCTTGAAATGCACTGAATAACCCGTAAGAAGTCTCTTGAGAAACTCAATGCAACATGCAGCTTTTTTGATTCCTCCAAGCAGAACCTGAAAACCTGCCAGCATCTATCATCTAAACATGAAGCAGCAGTTTCCAACTGATTTTTGTTCCCCTCGGAGCTAATTGTTTTTACAGACAAGATCATCACTGTCTGGACCCAATTGTTGAGGAAAACAAGTACTCTGGGAAGGCTAACTGATTCTGATTCTTGACTGCTACCCTCCGCTCCCTCGCTTGTCCTCGTTTTCACATAATGAAATGCAAGCTCCACCTTCCTGCACTTGAAGTGTCTTATTTATCAGGCAGAAACACGCAGAAATATACACGTACATGTTCAGATATGTAAACAGTTAAAAGTGAAGTAAAGACATAAACTGGAATGTCACAGACATTGAAGGAGAAATATCTTTATTCTGCAGAGAGATGATGAGCTGTAGGTTCCTCCATGGTGGATCATCTCGAAGGTGTAAACTCGTTTCCGTGTTATCTGCTTCAGCTCTGGACTCTAAAGGAGCAATACTTTCCGGCTCCGATATGTCAATACGGGAGCTTTTAGCGGGCTGTGGATAAAATTCTTCTCCACTGGAAGTTGATAACTTTCTCTTCTTCGTCTTCTTCATCTTCGTCGTGCGTTCAGACTGGTAATCAGCCATAGTTAGCTCCTCGAGCAGCAAATCATAGGGTTTTGGGTTTTAGGCCGCGGAGGCGCGAAATAAGCCGACGGTGAAGTTACTACGGAGTTGGGCTCCGTACTTTGCTTTCCAAGCCCATATATATCGGGCCTTCATGTCACGATAGGACTTCAATTATCTCTAAGCCTAGATAATTTCCTCTTTGTTTTTTCCTATAGATTGAAATTAAATTTTTATTTGGTCCTATGCTCCTATACGTTTCAATTTGACCATAAATGTATTAGTAATGTACAACAATAGTGGAATAATAAACTCTGGTTGTAAAAAATGTAATTTAGCTATATAACGAAAAAGTGTCTAATTAAAGTATTTTAGTGTTCAAAAATTAGCCATGTACATAATAATATATACTCTGTAGTATATAATTAATAATATTCTGTAATATTTATTATTTTTGAAACCAAAACAAACTCGTAATCATTACCTGGGTGACATGGACATAGAGTTCGGCGCAGCGCACAGCGCCCGTGTGGCATTCCGAGATCCCTCATGCCCCGCGGACCAACCTTACCCACATACGCACCACACTGGTTTCGCTCTGCCATGCGGCAACAGCTCCCAACCAGTTGTGTCTTTTGATCGCATCAGGTCCCCTTCATATTCAAGTCCAAGATTAGCGACAGGCTCCCTAACCTTAACCGGGTCGGCGTGCCTAACTCGGCCAAACCTTAGCGTCTAAGGCAGAACAACCCTTAACGCTATTGACGCCCCCTTCACCCGCATGGCATTGCTAACCAGTTGGCCGTTTCCACACTCTTTTGGATCTTCGCACGGTCACGGAAAAACAGTCTGTGACACTCTCCCCCACCCAACATCTAGCACGCCCTCGTGTTAGGGGAGAAGGACTCCACCCAAGGATCATCGTACTTAATATTGCATGCGCGCCGCTAATGCCAGGACATCTCACGAAGAGTAGTCCGACTGAGCTGGCGGCCACCCGAGTCCCCTTTTCCTCGAAAGGACCCATCTTCCCCCTGCGGACCAACAGAGTGGAGCCGTCATCAGCACATGCACATCCCCTCTCGCGCCACCGTGCTCGCATAATCCTCACCCCTAAGGATCCCACCATAACGCGCAACAATATAAGTACGTCCTGCTCGGATACCACTTTGACACGGGCATAGAGTCCAGCGCAGCGCACAGCGCCTGTGCGGCGTCCCGAGGCCCTTCATGCCCAGCGGACTAGCCTTACCCACATACGCACCACACTGGTTTCGCCCTGCCATGGGCTCATCAGGGAAGCGGCAATAGCTCTCAACCAATTGTGCCTTTCGATCGCATCAAGTCCCCTTCATAGTCAAGTCCAAGACTAGCGACAGGCTCCCCAAACTTAACCGGGTCGGCGTGCCTAACTCGGCTAGACCTTAGCATCTAAGGCAGAACAACCCTTAATACTATTGACGCCCCCTTCACCTGCATGGCATTGGTAACCAGTTGGCCGTTTTCACACTCTTTTGGGTCTTCGCACGGTCACGAAAAAACAGTCTATGACATGGGTCTCTCTTGTGAAATATTTACCAGAACAACCCTTAACACTAGGTCTTATCTTGTGAAATAGTGAATTTTGTCTAGTGGAATGTCCCCACATAATTTACAACTCACATAAGCGAAGTAAATTATATTATGAAATCATGTGCGACAAATTTAATTAAGATGGTGTTAGCCAGAATCAAGGTTGGTAAGATAATTATATTTTACTTTTTTTGTAGGATAATTATTCTTCACCTACTTCTACCTTTTTAGAGACTAAAATGGGCAATTTTTTTGGTTTCGTGATTTGAGTGGCCGGAATAAGGAATGACCCAGTTTGGGCATAGATGCATCCCTACCAAATTTGCACAATTTAGATCATTAGCAAGTTATCCAATTTTATAGCTTGATTTTTTCCTTTTATTTTTTCTTAGATGCAATTTTTTTCATGTACTCTTTCTTTTACTCTCATAAAATATTTTTGTTTTTCAATTCAGTTTT
Source organism: Ipomoea nil (assembly GCF_001879475.1). Taxonomy (NCBI): domain Eukaryota; kingdom Viridiplantae; phylum Streptophyta; class Magnoliopsida; order Solanales; family Convolvulaceae; genus Ipomoea; species Ipomoea nil. Next base: position 10,569,556 of record NW_017619497.1, on the reverse strand, counting down.
TTTTCCTCTTTTCATAACACCTAAACGCTAGATTTGAAGTTTGAACTATTGTCGTCAAATCACTTTATATTATAAAATATAGATAAATAAATCACAACCATTTAGGTGAAGCAATTTGTCCAAAAAAAATATATATATATTTCGAACCAAACTCTAAACTAAGTTTATTCACTTCTACAATTTCATCTTGACAAGAAATTGTCAACTAATTTCGTCCATGACATATATATGTCGTACTGTCGTAGTATGGAAATGGTTAAGATACAAAATTAGTCTATACACAAAAATTAAAATAAACACTTTTTTTATATCTACTATCTACTATATATATATATACTAATAAGAGCCCAAGAGAGTTAGGCCTATAATGGGTAGAAAAAATGGCGGTCAAGTTTTTTAATCAAATGAATGGCTCAGATTGATCAGATTTTATTTTTTTTCCTTTAAATTTCCTAATTTATCCTTAATGAATATGATTATCCGTTAACTTTTCCGTTAAATATTATCTTTTCCGTTAATTTCTGTTAGTTCACCGTTAACTTACTCATTGATTTCAATAAGAAAGGTCTTAGGTTCGAACCCCATCCCAATTAAAATTGGCATAATTAGTACTCTATTTTAGTCTTATTAAATTAAATAATAAGTTAGTAGCTACAACAAAAAAAATAATACATATGCATTTCTTTAATTTAGAATAGAATTATGTGTCTACAATGTCTTTATTTTTTTAAAAAAAAAATTATTATAAATAAATTAAATAAGAGAAATAATTTCGGGACTATGTGGTCTAATGGTACTCGGGTTGGACTTCCATTTGGAAGATTATGAGTTCAAGCCTCAGTGTTTCAGTAGGTTGAGAAAGTATATGAACAGATACTACAATGTAATAGAGTCAGTAACTTTCAAAAAAAAAAAAGAGAAATAATTCCATTAGTTATATTGTATTTATTTAGTTATATTGTATTTATTTTTCTCCAATATAAAAATTCTTTACATTCAAATTCATCAATTGATTATATTCGCTACATTGTCCCAACAATGTCTTTATTAAAAAAAATTTATTCATTATCAATAAATTAATTAAGAGAAATAATTTTATTAGTTATATTGTCTTTATATTTCTCCAATGTAAAAAATTCTATACATTCAAATCCATCAATTGATTATATTCACTACATTGTCTATTATCTTTTTTTGTGCACTATTTTTTAATTAAATATCAAAGTTATAATACAAAATAATCATATATATTTATTTACCAAGTATTTTATTAATACCATGAAAAAATTAAAAAAATATAATTAATAAAGTCAATCATATTAACTACTTGAGTGATTTGTTGACAAAGAGAATATTCAAATCACACAACAAATTGAAATGAGAACTACCTCGCAATGTACTTGTTTGACAATTAGCAGTTAGCGGTTAGCGTTAGCGGATTATATTAGCGAATTTGACCAGCGAATTATATCAACGGTTGGTAAAAAGATATTTGAAAAAATTAGCTGTTTAGATTAACATGTAAAATGACCTAAGGGTATACATATATTTAATAATAATAATAATAATAATAATAATAATAATAATAATTGTTTAAAAAAAATTAAGCCAATCATATGAACTACTTGAGGGATTTATTGACAAAAAAGTATTCAAATCACACAACAAATTGAAGTGAGAAAATATCTCGCAATGTCCTTGTTTGGCAATCAGTAGTTAGCTCTTCAATATTAGTATATATTTAATATTTTATGCCCTAATTTTTATTTGTTCTCCCTTATGTCCCGTATTTGGTTTCAAGTATACCTATACAATTATTTTATTGACAATTATAATCAATCTTGACTATATTAACTTGCATGTATAAACTTAGAATTGTCTAATTAAATACGCAAATTTAACATTCAATTATCTATGCATGAACAATCCAATATAATCTTGCTTTGATATACTTTAAACTATTTATTTAAAAAAAAAAAAACATTGGGCATTATTCAATCGCGCAATGCGTGTAAAAAACTAGTTTACAATAATAAAGGTAGTATTGTACGGTTAAAAGAAGGCATTTAAAAAGGGAGTGAAGACTGAAAATCATTATGTATGAATAGTCCAAGTCTCTTGTTCGTTAGTGCAAATTGGAGGACTCATCTCACCATCACCGTTCAGGTTCAGCCAGCCCTCTGGATCCCGTGTCCCTTACACGTGCACTACATGACACATATACCCCGCCCGTACGTCTCAATGATTCTGGTTTTTCAACAGACCATTGCATTATTGCTTTCTTTATTCTACTCCTATGTCACCATTAATATTTTACTCCAATTAATCCTGCTTCATTATAGCTCATTTGGGATAATTTAAGATGAAAATTTGAAACCAAATTTCAATTCTTTGGATAGTGGGTAGGTGGGAAGATGGTGGGTAGATGAAGTTTCAATCTTGTTCATATTTGTTTTGATCAAAAAAGCCACCTTTTTGTAACAATCAGTTCACATGTTCTACATGAGGAGGAGCCACAAGGGTGTGCTGTGCTCCAGATTTGTCTAACCTAAAGTGTAATCACTTGCAGTGCCTTTCTTGATTGTGACTAACCTGCCGCCTGCCGGTCGAACTAACGTGAAACTGGCCAATTTGATTGCTATTTTTTTTTTTTTTTCTCTTCTCTAAAATTCAATTTTTGCTAGGCTCAAACCATAAGGGTGGGTGTATGGATGGAGTTTTAGTCTAGCCACTAAAATATAATTTCAATTTCACATGTGATTATGTGAATCTTTACTATTCAAGAATTCAAGATTACCAAATATCATCACCTTAATATAAAGCTAATCTGTAATCTCCACGTTTGCCAATCAGCACGTTTGATTCCACTAGCTAGTTTTTAACGGATCCGTCCACATTTTTCTTCCTTGTCCTGTCTGAGCTCTGTAAAGTAACAGACTAGATGCTCTCTCGCTCCCCCTCACACTCTTCTGTGCTTCCATTAACGCCTTGGAGTTTTAGACCTCATGTAAGTATGTATGGCTCTATACTTTATTTGTTCTTCTCTCGATTCATGAATCGTGCTTTCTCTGTACTGCTGAACATGCATGCATCCATTTTACTTGGTAATATACATCGCTAGTATCTTGATATGATTGTTCTTTTCCGTTTGATTTTCTTGATTGAGTCTGTCGATTCTATTTTTCTTCATTCCCGTTTAGCTCGCAAGTGGAAAGCCATGGAAATGAAAAGAGACTAGTCTTGATTTTCTGGGTTTCGACTTGTTTCCTTGATCTGTTAGTTACTGTTATGTTGTCCAAGTGACATGTGTTGTGAGTATGCGAATGTATGTGCTAAATTTTAGTTTGACTGGAAATTCTCCATGAATTTCTGGGTTCAATGCAGAAGATTCTCCAGGGCTTGTGATTTGATTTCTTGGGATTACTGAAGATTGTCAAGAATGTCTATGCCTTATGAGGAAGTGACTCAGAATGGGAGTCTGAAGGACTCTACAAATGGTATGGCAGAATTGGAAGAGTTCGATTTTTCTACGTTACCGGATAAGCCAAGAAACTTGAACATTGAGAGACAGAGCTCCTTTGATGAGAGGTCATTGACTTCTCCTATTCCCCCCTTTGGATCGGACGTCTTTCATCGCTTCTCAGACCACTTTGATGGTTTACTTTCACCCAAAAGGTCTGGGTTCACAACTCCAAGGTCACCCCTTGGGGAGCCACATCCAATGGTTTCTGAGGCTTGGGAGAGTCTGAGACACTCCTTGGTGTATTTCCGTGGGCAGCCTGTTGGGACAATTGCTGCATCGGATAGCTCTGATGAGAAGCTTAACTATGATCAGGTGACTGGCTATACTCTCTCCATTCCCGTGAAAATACCAAATTATAATAGTTGGGGTTATGAACATTATAATTTGTCTCAACTGGTTAAGTCTATCTGTAACTAACTGTCTTTGAGTAAGATAAAACACTTGATGCAGTTTTAATTTTAAGTTTTATGCATCAATATCACATGGAACTTTTAAGTATGTAGGTGTTTGTGAGAGACTTTGTCCCCAGTGCATTGGCTTTTCTTATGAATGGGGAACCAGAAATCGTGAGAAACTTTATCTTGAAGACTCTACGCCTTCAATCATGGGAGAAGAAGATAGATCGATTCCAACTGGCAGAGGGTGTAATGCCTGCTAGTTTTAAAGTACTCCATGATCCAGTGAGGAACACAGAGACATTAATGGCGGATTTTGGTGAGACTGCAATAGGAAGAGTGGCTCCTGTTGATTCTGGATTTTGGTGGATCTTTTTACTTCGAGCATACACAAAATCTACTGGTGACTCTTCCTTGGCCGAGATGCCTGAATGCCAGAAGGGCATGCGCCTGATACTCAGTCTTTGCCTTTCAGAGGGGTTTGACACATTTCCAACCCTTCTTTGTGCTGATGGATGTTCTATGATTGATCGTAGAATGGTGAGCTTGTCTCATTTATTATTTCCCTTTTGTTAACATATAACACTCTCTAGAGCAATAGATATTTCGGGTTTCACTGACTATGTTGGGGCATGCATAAAAATGTTTGTAGGGTGTTTATGGATACCCAATAGAAATTCAAGCACTTTTCTTCATGGCTTTAAGATGTGCACTGCTATTACTCAAGCAAGATGCAGAAGGGAAAGAATTCATGGAACGAATTGTTAAGAGATTGCATGCTTTGAGCTATCACATGAGGAGCTACTTCTGGCTTGATTTAAAGCAACTGAATGATATATATCGATATAAAACGGAGGAGTACTCTCACACTGCAGTCAACAAGTTCAATGTCATTCCAGATTCTCTGCCAGAATGGATATTCGATTTCATGCCAATACACGGTGGCTACTTTATTGGCAACGTTGGGCCTTCAAACATGGATTTCCGTTGGTTTTGCTTGGGAAATTGCATTGCAATTCTGTCGTCCTTAGCAACTCCTGAACAGGCAGCTAAGATTATGGATCTTATTGAATCACGCTGGGGTGAGCTCGTAGGGGAAATGCCTCTCAAAGTTTGCTATCCTGCTATAGAGGGACACGAGTGGCGTATTGTAACAGGGTGCGATCCAAAAAACACCAGATGGAGCTATCACAATGGGGGATCATGGCCAGGTATTTACTTTACTCGAATATCTTGGGGACTAATCCCGTTTTAGCAGTATCACTCTTATATTCAAGAACTGATCCACATATATAATATAATGCATGATATAATTAAATTATTGGGTGCAGTGCTTTTATGGCTACTTACAGCAGCGTGCATAAAGACGGGGAGACCTCAGATTGCAAGGCGGGCGATTGAGCTGGCAGAAGCGAAGCTGTCTAAAGATGGTTGGCCAGAATACTATGATGGAAAGCTTGGTCGGTTTGTTGGGAAGCAGGCTCGTAAAAACCAGACATGGTCCATTGCTGGATACTTGGTGGCAAAGATGATGCTTGAAGACCCTTCCCATTTAGGAATGGTGGCAATTGAAGAAGACAAGCAAATGAAACCTGTGTTGAGAAGATCACTTTCATTTTAGTAGCTTAGAAAGATATTGACATGTCATTGGATAACTTCAAGGATTTTCAAACAAGAATTTTGTTGCGCGTTACTATGTTAGTAGTGTCTCATTTGTCCGGCCATTATATTTTTTGATATCTTTTCCTTAAAAGTTAACTGCCTCAGCTCGTAATAACTAAAAAACCGTTATTATCGGTGGTTAGTAAGTAGTGATCCATTTCCGGAATAGCAGAGTCATATACAACTAACTCCGGTATAACAGCATCATAGCAATGAAGGCTCCTCGGAGGCCGATCTACGCCGTGATAACATGGCTCCGCCGGCAACCGCCCAAGGTGAAAGCTTTCCTGGCCGTGGTCGCCGGAATGGCGACACTTGTCCTGCTCCGAGCCATCATCCACGATCACGATAATCTTTTTGTTGCGGCCGAGGCCGTTCACTCCATTGGGATATCAGTCCTCATCTACAAGCTCATGAAAGAAAAAACTTGCGATGGTAATTTCAATTTCCCATTGGGATATCGGTTCTCTGATCTGAATATATATATATATATATGGTTGAAATCATTGCAGGGCTTTCACTCAAATCCCAGGAGCTCACAGCTATGTTTTTAGCTGTCAGACTCTACTGCAGTTTCGTGATGGAATATGATATACACACAGTTCTTGATTTGGCTACACTGGGTGCAACACTCTGGGTTATTTATATGATACGTTTTAATCTAAAAACAAGTGACATGGAGGACAAAGACAGTTTACCATTATATTATGTGGTGAGCCCCCTCATCTAATTATTGCACAAACAAAGATATTAGTGTCCTATATATACCCTTCTGATTATGCTATGATATGATTGTATGCAGGTTGTCCCTTGTGCCATTTTAGCTTTACTAGTTCACCCAACTACATCACACCACATTGTAAACAGGATCTTCTGGGCTTTTTGTGTCTACTTGGAGGCTGTGTCTATTCTACCTCAACTCCATGTGATGCAAAACACAAAGGTATCATAAAAATGTTTTTGATCGAATCGGGGAGGATAAGTTGATCGAATCCAAATGATTAATTTTATAATTTTGTTTTTTGTTCACAGATTATTGAACCATTTACAGCTCATTATGTTTTTGCATTGGGCATTGCAAGGTTCTTAAGCTGTGCTCACTGGGTTCTACAGGTTTGGCTAGGCTTCTGAAATATAGTGTTTAGAACAAATTAAAGATCCAGCTTTTGTGTTTTGACATGTTCTTTTCTCGTCAGGTTTTGGATAGTCGTGGGCATCTCCTTGTAGCTCTGGGTCATGGTTTATGGCCTTCTATGGTCCTTATATCAGAAATTGTTCAAACCTTCATCTTAGCAGACTTCTGCTACTACTATGTACAAAGGTAAACCATCTTTAATTTTATCCTTCTTCGCTCACTGTTTTTCTTTTCTTTTACTATGGTGATTTGCTGATTCTGCTGTGTTTTAATTGCGCAGTTTTTTTGGAGGACAGCTTGTGCTGCGCCTTCCTTCTGGAGCAGTGTAATGGCCGGTTGCACGTGAAATAGCAAGAATAGTCAAGTGTACTCGGTCACTTTTACTTGTGCATGCAGCAATGGCTTTTCTTATGTATCTTAGGTATCTGAAATTAGTTGGTTTTCTGGAAATAACAGTAACTTGATTCATTAACGCTAACTTATGATCTGAGAATGTATTTCAGTTGCAATGATCTCTTGATCGATGTCAAAGCTTAGCTTTAACACAATGAATGATACAGATGCTGCTGCTATGCTCCTTTTTAATGGCTTTTTGTAGTTTGAATTGATAAATGGTAAATATTCATGTAAAATGGTTTCTAGTTTTCCCTTTTTTTTTTTTTCTTTTTTTTTTTTTAATTGTGTCATTGGATTATTGATTGTTCATATGATATGATCTTTTGAGCATCTTGCAAATTAAAGGAGGGAAGTTCAAAAAGAAACCTGGATTACAGATTGATAAATTGCAGTGCAGTAGAGGTTTCAGACTCCCATGTTTTGTTGATACGTAATGAAACCGGAAAACAAATTAGTTAAAGTTCCTATGATGTTTGTTTCAGGCTTCAGGCAGTGAGATTCCTAGTAAGGATTCCCTCTAAAGTGATTCCAGGCCCAAAAGCCAGTATCAAACCCCAATCGGAATCTTCTGCTTCTGATTCCCGCTTCTTTTCTTCTAACATGTACTCCAGAACGTATACAATCGTGTTACTGCTAGCGTTTCCATAATCAGCCAACGCTCGCCGGCTTGCACTCAGCTTCTCCGGCGACAATTCCAGCTTCTTTTCCAGTCTGTTGAGAATCGCAGGCCCTCCGGGATGAACAGCCCAGAACAGCTTGTTGAAGTCGTCCTTATGAGAGTAGCCAGCAACCCGCATTAACTTCGCGCAGAATTCATCAATGTTGTCTTCGATTATCTGGGGAAGCTCTCTTTCTAGCTTGAAGCTTATGCCTTCTTCAGTCAGCTGCCCATCGATGATCTTCTCCGTGTCCGGCACAAAATGCTGTATAGCAGTGTGCAGCTCAAACAGCGGCCTTTCGAGTTCTTGAACCGGGTTTGAGCCGATAACCATGGCGCCCGCCCCATCCCCGAACAGCGCCACTCCCACTAAATCATAGGGGCGATCCGCACTGGGAGGTTTGAACCCGATTATGGTGGTTTCTGAAGTGGCCACAAGAACTCTGCTTCCTGGATTGTTCTCTGCAATGTCCTTGGCCACACGAAGGCCGGCAACGCCCCCGGAGCAGCCAGAGAAGTAGAGCATGACGCGTTGCGTGTCAGGGCGCAACCCGAGGCCTTTTGCCAGGTAAAGATCGCCTCCCGGCAACCGCGCTTCACTCGAGGAAACGTATACCAAATGTGTGATCTCTGTTGGTGACCTGCCCCATTTCTTGATGCAAGTCCAGGAGGCTTCAATTGCCATTTGGGTAACTGCAGAGTTGCAGATATCCAACCTCTGCTTCACTGTTGGAAGCCCTTCAATGGCAAGCTCAGGATACTTCTTTAGGATCTCTTCTGACATCACAACATACCTAGTTTTCACAGTCGTTGTCTTGCCTGCACAGCCAGATTCAACACAAATTATACTAAGTTTAGTTTCCAAAACAACATAAGAAAGAAACAAAGGACAATCAATATAATAGCTGCTTACAAAGTCGAGTCAGTTTCTGCTTTAGGACTGGATCATCACAGTTGGTGTTCTTGAAATACCCATCAACCAGAAATTCCTGCATCACAAGCTGGTGAGGGAAGGCCTTGCCAAGAGCCATAATCGAAGCTTTTCCTGGGCTAGCCTTCTTGCCTCCCTGCAAAACTGCATCTCCAAACCCCATACTCTCTCTTAATCTCTTCACAAACAGGTTGCTGAATCAATAAGCGTTTTTCCTCTTCAATTATCAAGCACAAATATATGCTATTATATACTTGCACAACAAAGTGGCTCTCAATAAAGTAAGTTGTAGTATGGAAGTAGTGCTATTATCAGATGGATTTCAAATTGATTAGTTGAGGAGTAAGAAGCTCATGAACATCAACAGAGAAAAAGAGTTTGGTTGTGCAAGCTTGGTAGGCCTCTTGCAGTTCAAGTGTATAATCAACTTCACAACTTAATTATTTTCTCTTATTATATGCCCTGCAGAAACAAAGATTCATTGCAAAAGGAAAAGCTAATTGGAAACATAAACAATTGCATATAACACTCCAAACTCTGAACCATGTCATACAAATACATAGTACATAATATATATTACTGTAAACAAGTATGCAGCTAGATAGCTGGTTGCAGATTGACAAGGACTGGATGGAATGGATATTTATCAGGTGTATACATTGTTACGTGTACATAATATGGAGCCAGAATACAGTATCGCACACAAATTTTATTGCCATTTTCCCAGAAGTTGAATGAACGCTTGATGGGTAATAAGAACGGAGTTCCATAATTTGTAATCCAGTTGATTAATTTGATGCATCATGGTCCAAATCAAAGTTCAGATAGAGATTTTCCGCTTATGAAATCAACAATTTGGGTGGCAGCTTCATCAAGTGCAGCAGCTACAGCGGCTAAATTTTGCAAAAACTCCTCTGCTGTTGGTTTATCACCATCCACAATATCGGTCACTGCTTTCAAAAAAATTGCAGGGACTTTCAAAAGATCTGACACATATGCAATTGCTGCTCCCTGAAAACATGATATTATGAAACCAATAAGCATTTACAAATCCTATAAGGAAAATATAAATACTTTTACCAAAACTGGCAGAGAAAATCTAATGGATCTTAATTTCACACAGCAATACACACAGCAATACAGCATGGTACATGCAAAACTGCAAAAGTGACCCAAGTCTTTACAAACTTCACTACTTGCCAAATTTTAAATGTAATTCACAAAATAGTACTCCATTTTATGTAACAGGAGGTAATAGGTGAAAAAACATTAAGCAATAACCAATGAATTGATGACCAAAAAGTAAAAATATGAGGGCCATAGTAGAAGCTCATAAAAAAAGCACGAATTTGGAATTTTCAAGATGGGCATGAGTAATAGGCCCATCACTCGACGCCACAGTATAGTAGAAACTAAAAACATACCTCCATGTCTTTAACTGTTGCATCATTAGCAGTGATAGATGATTCATCAACTGGGGACATATCCAAGGAATCACCAGTAGACAGTTTGCCAACCTGAAATATGCAAGCATGTACTATTGAAAATTTAAAAACAATGGTTTTCACAGTTAGCACCAAAATTCCAGAAATATAGGTGAGGAAAAACCACCTTCAGATTAAGTTCCTTCAGGAGATTAGGAGTGGGAAAAGCCTGTCGCAAGCCAACTCCATACAAATCAAATACCTAAAGGAAAGAGAAAGGGCAGATTAATTAAGATTTAGTGATCAAGTTACTGTTGATAAGAGAAACATTTATTTAGTCAATAAACTGACTAAGTAATCCTCAGTGTGGCTTCATAGGATAAAAAAATGAATGAAGTTCTTCACCTATAGAATCATGAAGTTATACCCTCAACGCCATGAAGGGGATATTTATTAATACAAATAAGTATAAAATGTTGATAACAATAGCTTTCCTTCACATTAACACCCAGTGATCCCAGTATCTAGACTTGAGTACTAGTAAACATGTGTCAAGTACAGGAGAAAGAGACTTTTCTCACCCATTTTTGTCCAAAACCTAAAAATGCTGGCAAATAGCATTCCTCCTTTCTCAATAGTGGCATATTATAAGATCCAAATACAAAATCCTATTTGAGATGGTAACTTACTGGGATAGGTATTCTTCTATCATGGAAAGCAGCATGTGATGCAATAAATACATCTCCAATGGAAGCACCTTTAGCCTGTAAATGTCTAAAAATCAAGACAAAACTATATTTAACAGAATTTATTCTAGAGATGTGCATTACACAGCAGGAAAACTGAGAAAGATGTAGTTAGTAACTTCATGAGAAGTTTATTGTTGTTTAAGGACATGTACCTTAAACCCACCCGCAGTGCCTGCATTTATGATGAGGTCAGGTTTTAATGCTTGGATAGAAGCATAAGTCAAAAGAGACGAAGAAATCGTCCCTACGCTGTCAACCCCTAAACAAAGGGAATTATCACATAATTACTTGATAACATAGGATCAAACAACCAGGGATATTTGAATTGAAGTGTAACAAAATTAACAACAATAAAGAAAATTTGTAATACCCAAAACTGCATCTTTTCCAGGACAGACAATATTCATTTCGAGATCCTTATAGTTGCCATAATACCGCACCCAAGGAACTCCCTTTGGAAACCTGCTTAGTTCAAATAATAAGCTAGAATTAATATGAAACAGCAGGAAAAATATCATCAAGCACCATTTTGGCTAACTAGAAAGGACAATGGAAAAAATAAGGATTGTACAGTATTATTAACTTGAAAGTCGAAAACTAGGGAAAAATCAATTATTATTAATATACGGAATAACAAACTGTAGTAGCTTTGTCAAATTTATTACTCCGTATATGTTCCTTCACTGTTTTGTACTATAAAAATCCTAACTTTATCGGTCTTGACACACTATTCTGATAGTCAATAGCACAAATTAGCAGGAAATAACGAAACCCTCAAATTAAATGAAAGAAGGGAAACTAAACACAAAAATCAGGAGGAAGAAAACTGACGGCGGATCAACATCCTCGACGAGCTGGAACTTATTGCCGAGAGGTAGCGCCTCAGTTTGCATAGCTGCACATGGGCCACAATCATTTCGCTCAGTCACCAGCAAAAAAAAAAAGTGTCAAAGCGCACACACATATGTAATATGGGGAAAGAGGGAGAGGCAAGACAAGGAGTACCGATGACGAAGACGATGGTGGAGACGGGGCGGTCATCGGCCGGAGAATGAGAAGAAGCGGCGACGGCTGACTCATCCTTGACTTGTTCCAATTGGTCCTCCGGAGGAGCCATTCTGATTTGCCTCACCAGATCTTCTCTTCTTCTTCTGTGATTGCTTTCTACGGATGCATCCCGACGAAAGTCTGTGGGCGAGCCGAGGGGCCCACGTGACTATTAACGAATCAGAAACCGCTGTTCTTTCCCAGACGGGTCCACCAGCCCACCAGGCATATATGGGCAAATTATATCGTACACCACTCTGCATAATCGATTATGCACCGCGAATCAAAACGACGTCGTTTTAATTAATGATAATGAAAAGAAACGGCATATGTTTCCCGTAATTCCGTACCCTTCCGCAAAAAGTAACTCTGTTATTTAGTTTCATTTTGTATACAATGCAATTTCGGTTCAACACAACTACAATTTCATTTCGATATAACTACAGTTTCATTCGATATTTATAGACTCAAATATGTTAAAATGTTATTTAATTTTATTTTATATACAGTATAGTTTTATTAAAACACAACTACATGATCATTTTGATATAATTACAACTTCATTGTACAATATACACTCAAATATGTGAAATGTTATTCAGTTTCATTTTATATAAACTGCAGTTTCATTTCACCACAACTATAATATTATTTTGATATAACTACAGTTTCATTTGATAATATAAAAATAATACGTGAAGCAGTGTCAGTTTAGATATACTGTAATATCAGTTAGAAATTAACTGCGCGTTCCGTTAAAATTAACTGTGCGTCGTTTCTTTACTTAAAGAAACGACGCCGTTTTGACCGCGGTGCACATGCACCGCAGTCCACGATATAACGACTAACATATTTCATATACCCTATTTTTGCTAAAAAGTCGCACGCTAAATTCATAGGCTAATAGGGCAAATTATTGTACGCTGGTCCACGTAACTATGTAACTCGTGGATGTAATATACATTTTTAATATACTAAAAGTATATTATTTATATATTGAATGTACATTATTTGATAATATATAAAAAATTATATATTTTTAAATAATATACTTTATATATATAAATAATGTGTTTTTAGTATATTAAAAATATACTTTTTATTTATGATTCACACAAATATGTAAAATGGTCCATGGAATCATGATTCCGCTCATAGCCAATAAGACAATAAGAAAAGAAGAAGTTTGGGCTGGAGTATGATTGTTCTGTTCACATCCTAAGAGACTAATATTGGGCTTTTCCATATTATTAGGCTTTCATTCAGAGAATAAATAATGGGCCAGGTCCAGTTCATACTCGATTAACAACTCATTATGCAATCGTTATACAGTGCACCATGGCACATATAGCATTGTGCGTCCCGCGCTTTCCAAAATAACGTCGTTTTGTTAAATTGTTAACATTTTTTTTTTTCATATTTCGAATGCACATAAACTCATAACAGAATACACATAAACTCATAACAAAATACACATAATCTAACATAATACATAATACACATAAACTTTTCACTAAATACACATAATGGGGTTTGGTTTACATAATACACAAAAATTCTTAACTGAATACACATAAATTCATAACACAATATACATAAACTTTTCACTAAATACACATAATGGGGTTTGGTTTACATAATACACAAAAATTCTTAACTGAATACACATAAATTCATAACACAATATACATAAACTTTTAACTGAATACACATAATGTGTTTGGTTAACATAATACACATAAACTCTTAACTGAATACACGTAAACTGATAACACAATACGCATAAAATTTTAAATGAATACACAATGAGGTTTGGTCTATTCGGATGGACAAAGTGACATTAACATGATGTCAGCATAAAATGCGCGCATTTTGTATCTGGAACATTGTTATGTGCGTCGTGGTGCACGATAGAAATTGCCCTCATTATGTCGGACCACAACACCTCATTAATTCAACTCCTTTTGACTTTTAAGACACCCAAGTGGACTCTTTCTCGATGTAAACCCATCCCGGCAGCCACAATTTGACTTGTTCTCCTATGTTAAAAAATTCTATTTAATTAGGGAGTAGTTAGTTCAATGGTTCAACAGACAGTATTCGAAAGAATAGATGAATATTTAAATGTCGACAGTAGTTTAAGAATTATGTCTTAAATAGATAAATCTCTTGTATGCACCAATATGTAGTCACTAATTTTAACAAACATATGATTAACATATTAAAGACTTTAAAAATCAAAAAAGGTCAGGACTAACTCTTGATATCTAATTCCTTGTCAATGAATTCACTATATAACAATAATATCTCATATGATAAAATACTAATTGCTCTGTCCATCTCGCGTGTTTTAATTGGGTATTTGGGTTGATTAACTTAAGTATAACCTTTTAACTTGTATAAATATAACTCACATAATTTTATGAATACTCTCAAATATATTTACTTGAAACTCAGTTTGAGCAAACACAAATCACAATATCTGCCCTAATCATCTATAAATATATTTTGAATTAGTTGATAGTTGATACGTTGAGTTGTGCCGAGTACCCTACCGTATTCATTTCGATCATTTCATTTCACCGACGTAACGAACTGCTCAGCTTTACATTAAATATACAATAGGTCCATAAAGAGTTGACTTGTTTATCCATTCCCATTTACGAAAAAGTAGACATCTTGATTTGTTCATACATCATTAATCATTGATATATATCACATATATGAATTAAATAATAATTTATTGAATCACTCCAGCATGCAATTATTGTTGCATCCATAACGTGCTGCTGATTTCTTGTTGAGGCTATTAATTGCGAACACCTACCACAAACATAACTGCTTTCTTATCATCAAAGGAAAAAAATGACTATATATTCTTCCCAAAAATATAATAAATAATAAATTACATTAGAAAGAAAATTGTTTCATTATTTTTTGTTACACAAGATCTTTCTAATATTGTTTACCTCACTTATGTAATTTAAGTTCTATTACATACATAATAATAATGCACATCATTCCTAAGAGTCTGTCAATTAATCACATTGCTTATTAACATACACCAGAATAGCTAAAATAAGCATTTACAATTTATAATCTTCTGCAAATTAAATATTTGCAACATACAGTATTTCAGAAATAATTAGCACTAGCATGATCTGCAGGTTTGTCAAATTGCCAGTAACCCATCGCTAACTAGCTAGCACGTATGAGACTAATCTACCTGCAGCCAGCCAGGCAAATATCAATGCGAATTATTCGGAAATCAGAGATGATGATATATATTGTGTTGAAATTCGGATTCAAAATCCATATTATATATATATATATGGTACGGTGAACAACGACGACGTTTGCAGATGCACGAAGAAAGCACCTCCGATCCGATCCCCAATTCAATAATATATGTTTTGCTTACCCCGGCCCTTCACAAGATAAACAAAAGAATTAATTTGATAATTAAAATAATAATAATTTGCAAATTGTTTATATATTTATTTGATACTCCGATAGATTAACTGACGTCGACAACTACGTGCTTGGATGAAGATATTTGTGCAGGCAAGCTCCATACTTCGTGGACCAGCCATCAGTACTTATTAATAAGGGAATAGGTTTTTATATATTATTATATAATAATAATTATTATATTGGATCAAGCTAAGTGATACCCACATACATGCATTAATTAAGCATACTCCAAGTTGATCATCTATCAGATCGATCAATTGCTATAAATAGACAGTGATGTAGGCGAGAGTTTACATGTACAACTAACTAACATCATTTATCCATCAATGGCTGCCAACACAATTCCAAGGCACATTCTTGGCGATGAAGAAAGCCATCCTCACAATATTGGTGGAAGCAAAAGAATTGCAGCCGTCTTCTCTCCATTCCCAATGCAAGTAACTTCATTCATATCCCCGCCGGCCCTTTTTTTTTTTTTTTTTTTTTTTTTACCACCATGCATATACATATATACATACGCAAATTTATTAGTAAAACACTGTATATATATATATATACTCATTAGATTATATTATATTGTTTTGCAGGGGGGATCACGAGTGGACTGGCGATGATCAGAAAACGCCTCCGGCTTCCGTCACGCTTGCTCAGAAACTGGGCGTCATGGACTTCTTTTCATTGAATGTTAGTATATATATATGTATAGTCATAACATACCAAGCTAAGGTTAATTAATATAATAAACCTTAGCTTATATATTAACGTAGTATGTAATGTCTGTTTTGTGTACGTTAAAGGTCTGGCGGGCATCGATAGGGGAGCTCATCGGCACGGCCGTGCTGGTCTTCATGATTGACGCCATAGTCATATCCACCTACGAAACTGACATCAAAATGCCAAATTTAGTTATGTCGGTTCTTATCGCTATCGTCATCACTATTCTGCTAATCGCAGTGTTTCCGGTCTCCGGTGGCCACATAAACCCCATTATCTCCTTCTCCGCCGCCTTAGTCGGGATTATTTCCATTTCCAGAGCTGTAATCTACATGGTTGCACAGTGCGTCGGTGCTACGCTGGGTGCGCTGGCGCTCAAGGCGGTGGTGAGTAGCAGTATCGAAAACACTTTCTCGTTGGGAGGATGCACGCTGACGGTGATTGCTCCGGGCCCAAATGGGCCCATTACTGTTGGGCTCGAGACGGCCCAGGCTTTCTGGCTCGAGATCTTCTGTTCATTCGTCTTCCTTTTCGCGTCCATTTGGATGGCGTATGATCACCGGCAGGCCAAGTCGCTGGGGCTTGTAAAGGTTTTGTCAATCGTCGGAATGGTGTTGGGCCTGCTGGTGTTCATCTCGACGACGGTGACGGCCAAGAAGGGATACGCCGGCGCCGGGATGAATCCGGCGAGGTGTTTCGGGGCTGCAGTTGTGAGAGGAGGACACCTGTGGGATGGTCATTGGATATTCTGGGTGGGGCCTTTCATTGCTTGCGTGGCATTCTATTTGTACACTAAGATCATTCCAACTCAGCATTTCCATGCAAGCGGCTATCCACATGATTTCTTCTCCACTCTCAAGCTTGCCTGCGGATCCCCCCAACTATAGCTATACACTATACTATATGTATCTATTGTACTTCCTCCAATTCAACATAATCCATATGTTGGGGTTATAACTTATAAGTTCCGGCTTTCCCGAAAGTAAATTAATGTATTTGTTATAAGTTTCAATTTTGAAATAATAATGTATTAAATTTAAAGTTGTATTTTGTTTGTGAAGTTGTTGGTCTCTCCCTTTACTTTTTTCTCTATCCAAAAAGTGAAATTTATTGGAGTGGTGACATTGAGAACTGAACTAAAAAATATAGATATAAATGTAACAAATAAAAAGATATTCAATATATGTTTTTAAAAGATAAACTCACACATTTTTCTTATATTTTTGTGATTTTTTTTTTGACTAAATTACTTTGAATGCTAGTTATATAACAAGTTAAATCATCAATTACTGAAAAAATTATAAATTTATCAATGAAAATGTAAATTGTACATTTTTTTTTCTTTTGACATTTCAGTTGCACATACTTTTCATTCAATAACTCAATATGATGATATTGGACATGATTATAGTAAATTGTCAAACATGTTTGGTAGTGTTGACTTGTTAGATATAAATATCTTTGAAGTTATAGGTTTTTTCAACAGTGCTTGGAATCCCTTCATCCAAGTTGTGTTGGACAGAAAATAGCAGCAATTCATACTTGCAATTTGGCCCAATTGCTGTTACTTCGGCTCAAGTCTATTCAAATTGGAAGAAATTAAAGACAGTTTGTCAAACTAGTTATGGGCCACGGTATTTGACTTAGGGTTTTTGACTGAAATTGGCAGATTTTATGAGGAGTGAACAAAAATTGACAACGTTTGAAATATAGGCAAAAGAATATAATGAAAAAATCGTTTGGAAGTTGAAACTTGAATTTTTGATTAAAAAAAAAAAAAGAAAAAAAAAAGGAAGCAAGTTCCACTTAAATTTGTCAAATTTGTGATTTTTTTAAAAAAAAATGAGAAATGCATGTTCGACTTGTGCTTGTCGTTCGTATTTTTACGAATGACAAATGCAAATTGTATTTGCGTTTCTTGCTTTTTATAGATAAAGCTTCATGAATTTATTCATATAGATTAGGCAGTTGATTCTCATGCTGATCTTTTATATTAGGATCAAATTGTCTTCAGTGCATTTTGCATATTCAATTTTTTGCTATATATTTCTAGTTGGCTATGCTAAAAAAACAGTAAAAAAATATGCTATTTAAGAAAGAGTTAATTCCAGCAATGGTCCTCCGACTATTGCAATTTTTCAAAATTGGTCCTTGTCTTTTAATTTGGACAAAATAGACCCTTGACTATCAGATTTGTTCCAACAATGGTCCTTCTGATAAACATAAGTTAAGTTGGCGTTAAGTAGAGGGGCATTCAGGGGTATTCAAGTCATTTCATTTTGGTGAATTACGTATCAGCACAAAAGCTATTGAGTCCTTTGAATCGCCTCTACCAACCTCCGGCCACAAAATGCAATACAACACAGCAGCGAGATACCTTCCACGAATCGCCCCTCCAATCGATGACGACCTTTGAATCGCTCTTCCGGCCAGCGACTCCACGACTCCACGAACTCTATAAACTACCCAAATTGGGGATTTTGATTTTGATACCCAATTAGTACTGTTCTGAGGTATGGTGCACTGAACAAACCGTGTACTGTTCTCCCATTCGTAGTGTTGGTGTTTTGTAGGAAGATTTTGAGGAAGAGGTTTCTGTCGGCCATGTTGGCAAAAAACTGCCATTTATATATTAGGTTGGTTAAGTTTTGTTCCAGGGTTCTGTTGATGGTGAATACCGTGATGGTTTCAGGCACGGGAACCAGTTCCAGTTTCATGTGAGTATGACGCCGAAGCTAACGCCGAAGCTAGCGCCGCCGCCGCCCCTGATTGCTCAGAAGAAATCCTCTCCCATGGATTTTCGGTCGAGGATTCGGCCGTTAACATCCATGATTCGGGCGTCAATCACGTCGTCCGCCACCATCCCATGTTTTCGTATCATCGCCCCATAGCCGCCGCCGTTGATGTGGCCACCCGTGCCCACCGTGGGACAAAAACTCGCCAAAAAAGCAAGTTTCGCTCTTATTAGCAATGGTATAGTAGAGTTCACCTAGCGTGGCTCCGGTTTAGACCCACGTCGACTTCTCCCCAGAGTTAACCTGGATCGACCGGAGCTTGATCAAGTCAAGAATAGCAAACGGGAGACTGGAAACATACAAAAGGCCCTCGTAGTCGTGGCTGCCGCTTCGGGTCCTCAGCTGGATGTTATACTTCCGACAACAAATCACTGCAGCTCGGACGTGGGATTCCCGTAAAGGTGTGATGATGACTACATGTTTGGGGCTTCCGGGCGCCGTGAACCGGGAATTTTGGGCGGAGAAATTCAGGATCAACAAGAATGACGGGCTGTTCGGAGTGTAGACTACCTCAGAGGTGCCATTATTTCTCACCTTTCTAGAAAGACAATACACAAAATCTTGATGATGAGGACTATTTGCAGCAGGAATGCTACTTTCTGGAAAGACAGTACACAAAATCTTCTGGCCACAAATGGAGGTGGTTCAAAGGACTCGTTGGGGGTGATACGTAATTCACCAAAATGAAATGACTTGAATACCCCTCTATTTAATGCCAACTTAACTTAGGTTTAACGGAAGGACTATTGTTGGAACAAATCTGATAGTCAAGGGTCTATTTTGTCCAAATTAAAAGACAAGGACCAATTTTGAAAAATCACAATAGTCAGAGGACCATTGCTGGAATTAACTCATTTAAGAAACATGTACGACGTTTAGCGTTTATGGATTAATAATATTTGTAAAATAATTGGATTGGGCTATCACTCATAATCCAACCCTCCATAGCTAGGGAGTACAGTGTAGTAGTGTACTATGGGTGCCTGCGCCAGTGGCCTGATCAATCAACCATCGGTGTATCTTATTGGGCCTCTCATCTATTAATCATGGATGGGGCTCCGCTAACCATAGCCTGCGGCCTGCCGAATTCGTTCAATGCACACGATTGCAAAAACGGTATCGTTTTATTTTTAAAAAAAATTATTTCTAATTGTCGTTAATTACGTAAATATATGTTCATAATTTTATAATTTCATATTCTGCACGTATAGTTATGAAGTTATAGATGTGCACTTATGCAATTCTGAATGTATTGTTATGAAGTTATTGATTTGTAGTTATGAAATTCTGAATGTATAGTTATGAAGTTATAGATGTGTAGTTATTTAGCCGGTTATATTGGCCCGCCAATGACCATTCAGAAGTCCTAATATCAACATAGGCAAATTATATCGTGCACCACGCCGCACATAGCAATGTGCGCCTCATGCACAAAACGCGCGCGTTTCATGTTGACGTCATGCTGAACTCACTCCGTCCATCTGAACAGACCAAACCGCATTATGTGTATTCAGTTAAAATTTTGTGTATTGTGTTATGAGTTTATGTGAATTCAGTTAAGAGTTTATGTGTATTGTGTTATGAGTTGTGTATTATGTATTATGTTAGATTATATGTATTCTGATATGAGTTTATGTGTATTCTGTTATGAGTTTATGTGCATTCTAAACAGAGAATTTTTTTTAATAACTTAACAAAACGACGTTGTTTTGGGAGGCGCGGGTGCACATTGCTGTGCACAGTATAACGATTGATCAACATATATGATTATCTAAGTAATTATGCGACCAACTTAATTGACTGAGGTTGTCTTCAACAAAATATGTACATAAATTAGAATGGACAAATAGTATTATTTTTCTAACAATAAATTGCTCAATGGCGGCCTTTAATTTATTGCTCCCTATAATCTCTCTAATATATGTATATATCTAAAATAAAAGTGAACAATAATTATTGGTGAACCCTATAGTGGTCACGTACGTACAGAACCTACTGTACAATCCAATAGTGATAAAGAAAATTAGTCAATTCATCAACTCTTGTGACCGTTAGGTTTACCAATACGTATTATTAGTGTACACTTTTAAGATTATAACTTTTTAGGTAATTTAGAGTTGATAATACGATGCGAATTACATTATGCTCAGTTGACATATTTTTATGATTTTTCGTGGAAAAAGTTACAAAATCACTTTGTTTGAGGGAAGGTCACAAGATCGAACCGTGATGAGTAATGTATTGGCTCTTTAGACTACAATTGATACATACTAAAAGTATTCACAAGAGTTGCTGATACGATGAACTTTTACGGATTCCTTAATGAGCATGCAAGTATAGTTGCAACCAATTACATCATTAACTCGTTTGTTTTGTTTGTTGGGATATTTCAATATTTTCCCGTGTGGGTTTCCTTTTTTAGTTATCAATTGATCACTTGAGCTTACATGCAAGTATAAAACACAAACCTGCATTCCCATTTTGAGAGAGCAACTCCTTGCGGATTACTTATTAATAATTTTCTCGATTTAATCTATTAGTTATGGATAGTTTAATTAGGTTGGTTGATTTTGTTGTGGTTATTTGTCAACTAGGGTCACAAGATGGTCTTCACTCATTACACATATTTAAATAACGACTATGAACTTTATTGTAAATCAAAGTTTGTATTACGTTATTTCAAAATTAACTTAGCTAGATATGCAATAACAAATAGAAAATTAAATAAAAAATTGCTCCGCCAGGGAAATATATACAGAAAAGGGACGTATTGTTGCTACCCATTGAGAAGCCAGAATCCAACTCTTATTCTGGACTCTTCTCGATTTTCTATTTCATGTAACCTATTAAGACTTTAACTCCATCACAATAAAGTTAGCTCAATAATAAAAATTTGACTATAACTTTTTTTTTTTTTTTTTTTTGAAAGGAAGTTTGGTTATAACTTTATTTACTTAAATACTATTCCATAATTCTCTTGTGGGGTTAATATGAGATCGTATTAATCTCTAATTTGTGAAAAAAGGAAAATTATAGAAGTTAGCGTTACATGACAAATATTCATGCAAGCCATCCAGCTTTCAAGGGAATTCAAAGCTTGCTGTTTGCATACGCCATTAAGGTAGTTATATCATGTTTTATGTGATTCTAGATTTTTTCGTTGATCTTGTATTGTATTAAGAAAAATGAAAACTTGATTTCCTTTATTGACGGCAGAAATTTGATTAATTGATATAAAATACATTTTTAATCAAATATAGTTTTGACCCGCCATCCTTTAATCCAACGTTACCCGATTCCGGATGCACGATACAGTTTCTAAACTTGCCCCATTTCAAGTGCACAATACAGTTTCTAACTTGGACTAATAGATAGAAGATCGAATTGTTATACTATAGACTAGGGTCCATCTTGCATTGTGAATCACGGTTCAAAAATTATATTTTTACAGTTAATATATTTTGTACATGCAGTTAACCGTTTGTGTGCTTGTAAATAAAGAGTTCTACTAAATGAATTCCCTATCTCTAGTCCTTTACTCTTATTCCCTGATGCGAGAATGAATAATTTGTTATCTTTATCATGTGGATCCCAAGGAAAATGTCACCATCAAAATTTTGTAACAGAGAGTAAAAGTTGGGGGCAGAAGTAGTATTTTCCATAAATAAATTGAAAAACATAACATGTTAACTACAGTCACATAAAATGGTAACTACAAACATATAAAATATTAACTGTATGGTACAAAATATGTCAACTACAAACACATGATCTGAAGGTTATTTTAGATTCAGGTCCACAATGCAAAGTAGACCATGGTCTATGGTATAATTTAGCTAGAAGATCATAGCCATATCTATATATGCCTTAGCCAAACGGAATTGGATTATTATTAACCAAAATTAAATAATAGTAGTTTATAATAATTCAAGACCTTTAGAGTATAGTTGGGATGACAGAATTAAGTGCTACGTATAGATCGTAATAAGTAGTTGAAAATGAAGTGAGTCCATAATTGATGCAATTTAAGTAGTTGAAAAGTGCCCGGAGGAGAAGAACATTCACACACAGTCTTTTGCTTCTGGTCCATATATCACTTCTAACCCCCTTATTAATTAATTGGCATAGATCACAACAACACAGCACATGACATGCAACATACACTTAAAAAATAATACAAATTACAAAATTAGTAACCATAAGGTTACAACTTCAACTCCGAACTGGAGTAGTGGTCTATCAGCCTTATAGGGTTCAGTCGGTTCGCTATAGACAATTTAGATTGACTTATCTTCTTGTGGTCCTTTATCATATAAAATCACAAGGTGTGGTTTACTCGGTACACACACTGCACTTGAGTAGTGATTGTGAGTTTTCCTCGTCACAAGAAATAAAAATAAAAATTCAAGCATTAATAACTAAGTAAATTGATTGAAGAATCAATAGCGGCCATTATTTGAGTGGCAAGCTATTCTATATATACCTGTATGCAAATGTATGTGAATGTAAGTTAGCTTAGTTACATATATAGGATTCTCCAAAAAAAAAAAGAAGTATAGGATTCAAGGTTTGTTTAAGCTAAGGTATCAGAATATGGCTGCCAAATATACAAGGCAGGGTTTTGGTGATGAAGAAAGCCATCCCCATCAAAATGGTGGAAGCAATAGAGTTGAAGATGTGTCCTCTACACCCACCATAAGGCAAGCAACTTTACCTCAGATCAACTCCCTTTTTTCTATCAAACTTTAGCTCTCGATCTCTATCTTCTTCTCTACTTCACTAACTTTAATTTTTAATTTCATGCATATATGCATGGTTTTACTGATTCATCAGCAACGGTAACGGTAACGGTACTCATCAATGGACTGGAGAAAAGATCCCATCTTCCCACCTCACTCTTGCCCAAAAGCTTGGGTTAATGGACTTCCTTTCCTTGGATGTTAGTACACTTACATTTTCTAATACACAAATAACTTTGATTATTATATTTTTATACTTTGATTGTAAAATTGAAGGTGTGGAGAGCTTCAATGGGGGAGGTGTTTGGGACAGCAGTGTTAGTCTTCATGCTGGACGCCATAGTTATATCAACTTATGAAAGTGAGGTGAAAATGCCAAATTTGATCATGTCCATCCTTATTGCGATCGTCATCACGGTTCTGTTGCTGGCCGTGTTTCCGGTTTCCGGCGGCCACATAAACCCCACCGTCACCTTCTCCGCCGCCCTTGTCGGGATTATTTCCATGTCGAGAGCCGTGATATATATGGTAGCACAGTGTGTTGGTGCCGTGTTGGGTGCTCTAGCACTCAAAGCCGTGGTGAGTAGCAGCATCGAGAATACTTTCTCGCTCGGCGGATGCACCGTCACGGTGGTTGCGCCCGGTCCGAACGGGCCGGTGACGGTTGGGCTGGATACGGTGCAGGCTTTCTGGCTGGAGGTTTTCTGTTCCTTCGTCTTCCTTTTTGCTTCCATTTGGATGGCTTATGATTATCGTCAAGCTAAAGTCCTCGGGCACGTCAAGGTTTTCACTGTCGTCGGAATTGTGTTGGGCCTCCTCGTGTTCATCTCGACGACGTTGACGACGAAGAAGGGATACGCCGGCGCCGGGATGAACCCGGCGAGGTGTGTCGGTGCAGCACTGGTTAGAGGCGGTCATCTTTGGGATGGACACTGGATATTCTGGGTTGGGCCTCTTATTGCATGCGTCGCGTTTTATCTCTACACAAAGATCATCCCCGAACGCCATTTCCATGCTAGTGGATATCCACACGATTTCTTCTCCACTGTCAAGGTGGGCCTAGGCATTAGGCCTAGTATCTAATGGGCCAGAAACCCATAAACACCAAACTTGTAGTGGGCCTCTCAATAATGCAGCAGAATATCAGGCCCAAACCGCGTTGACCGTCATCCTTTTTTTTTTTTTTTTCTTTTGTTTTTGTTTTTGTTTTGTTTTGTTTGGGGGCATGTTTGTACTTTGCTTTGATTCTCTGTACTTGAAGCATTCATAGATGAGTGTATGCGCTGTGCGCATTTAGAACAACCATACATTTTACAATTACGTGCAGTGAAACGAAAAACCACACATTTCTCATTAGGGTAACATTTGTCTGGGACCGTTTTACGGGTCTCGATCCGTAAGACGGATCAGATATTTAATTAATGAATCAAATCTTTGATTAAATAGTTGGATCTTTGATCACATTAATCAAAGATTCAACCAGTCTCACGGATCTCGATCAGTGAGACGGTCTTACGCAAGTTTTTGCGTTCCCCATATAATTATTTGAAACATTAAGGGTGTGTTTGGTTCGTACATATGAATCAGAATTGAAATGTGAATCAAATACTTGGTAATTATTGTAATGTGTTTTGGTGAAATTAAAGTATTTTGTAAGTTTGGTAGTAGGTAGGGCTGTAACCAACCGAACATAAAGGAACGGAGATTGTTCGTGTTCGTTTAATTTGTTAAGGAATTTGGAGTGTTTGTGTTCGTTTGTTAAGTTTTTTGAAAATTCTGTTCGTGTTCGTTTGTTAAGCGTTCATTGGTGTTCGTTAACGTTAACGAACATGTTTGTTAACGTTCGTGAAACCGTTCGCGGACGTGTTCATTAACATTAACAAACACGTTCATTGACAAACACGTTCACGAACATGTTTATTTACCTTCGTGAACACTTAATAAACAAACACATACATATGTTCATGATCACAATTTGTTCGCGAACAATAAATAATCAACGTTCACGAACAATAATCAAACAAACAACTTAACTACAAAATTAATACAAATAAGTGAAATAACTAGATAAGTCCACTCGTAACCTCTAATATCAGAATAAAAATCAAGTCTTAGACACATAATTTGTTTGTTCACATTACAAGCCAAAACATTAAAACATAAAGCATGCGATATTTAAATTTTGCATCCATCATCCCAAATTTTTAATACCTTAACTCCAAGTTCATTCCAGTGATATCGTCTTTACATCTTCATTAAACTACGTTAAATGATATATATTATTATATTACATATTAAATGTGTGCCAGCTTATAGGATAACATAATACAAATTAATGAAGTATGAGTGAATGACTGCTGAAGATGGGAGGGAAACCCTAATAAGAGTATGAGACCATTAAATTACCTTATTTTATATATTTATATATTTATATATATATATATATATATATATATATATATATATATATATATATATATATATATATATATATATATATATAAGGGATCAGGTGCATTTGTTGCTTCCCGTGCGGTTGTTCGGTGGATTAATGTCCGTGAGGTTTATACTTAATGTGCGTGAGTTTTGTACTTAATGTGTCAGAGTATTGTGCCTAATATGCGTGAGATTTGTGCTTAATGTGCGTGAGTAATGAAAGAATTTTCAATAATCTGGAAACATTAATCCGAGGAACCTCTTGCAGACCAATCACCAGTAGATCAAAATTCTCCGTTTCTTTCCACTAGTTTTCTATGTCCTCCATACTCACCTTCACCATAGCAGAATAAATCGATTAATAAATAAATAAATAAACAAATCTGACATGATGGAATTGAAGCAAACAACAGAAGTTCCAGATTCTCGCACCAAGATCAGTCTGCATAGACCATTGATAAGGATAGAATTTGTGTATTCACTTTGGGAAGCTTTTATTTCATTGTAAACATCAGTAAAGCTGAGCAACACACTATTATATGTCCTTATTGAAATTTGAAGATTCAAATCTTTCATCTTGGATAGAACAAAAAAAGCATCAGCAACCATCTCAGATGTCGAATAAGTACAGGCCAGCATATTCCATACCACATTATAAGCAACCCAATAATCGACGTTATTCTGAAGCAACTCACAGAGTGCTGGGGATGGGAAAGAAGCTGATAACCATATTTTCTGCTGCATTTTACACATTTACGCACATTAAGTACAAATCTTAGGCACATTAGACACAACACTCACGCACATTGAGTACAAATCTCATGCACAATCTCAGGCACATTAATAACCGCACAACCGCACGGGAACCTTTCACTATATATATATATATATATATATATATATATATATATATATATATATATATATATATATATATATATATATATATATATATATATATATATATATATATGGGTGTGTGTGTGTTTGTGAACATGTTCGCGAACATTATTAAACGAACACTAAACAAACTTGTTTGCGAATACTAAACAAGCTTGTTCGCGAACACTAAACGAGCTTGTTCGCGAACATTATTAACAAACACAAACGAGCTTGTTCACGATCTCTTAGCAAACGAGCTTACAACTGTTCAGACTCTGTTGGTTTATTAACCAAGCTTTAAATTTTGTTTGTTAATGTTCGTTTACCTTAATAAACAAACATAAACGAATGCTTACTGAACATGAACACGAGTAGTTTGCCGAAAGTTCTGTTCGCTAATACCCCTAGTAGTAGGGTGAAATTGGGATGGATGAATGAATGATTACCAATATTCATGTTCGGTTGTATATGACTCTATAATGGGAATACATGTTTTAAAAAAATACAAAAATAAAAGTCAAGGTAATTGATCATAATATAATGATATCAATATGAAAAAATAAATAAATTTAAAAGTACTAATCTAAACTTAAAAATTAGATTACCTATAAGATGTAAATGATATATACCCATTTTTAATTAGGGAATGATATTTTTAATTGAAAGGTAATCAAATTTAATAATTATGTTTAAAAAAATTATCAACCAAACACTAACTATTATTTTGATTCTTATTTTTAATGTGCAAACCCATGAACCAAACACACCCTAACCATTGTTGAACACTATGAAATTTTTTATATTATTTCAACAAGTCCAAATGACAACGTAACAGAAATACTTGTCCAAAATTGTGATGGAACCAACCAGGAACAAAACAAACTAAGCTAATCGATCTAACTGTTTCAAATCTTTTGGTTAGTTACAATTTGCGTGTGTTGATTTAGCTAGACTCCAAAGTATACATTTAAGCTAAAAATTTGTATGCAGTATACATTTTATATTGGTGTGTGAATGTTACAACTCGATAAAGAACGAATGAAGAGATAATGAAAAGAAAAGAAGATCAAATAGAAAAGGATGATCTTCAGTTGAATATATAAGCTAATTATAGATTCTAAAATGATGTATAGTACTTGGAGGATGAAGATGAGATGAGAAGAGTTGAAGATTAGCTGAGAAGTGAGATGAGATGAAGGAAAGCATCCTCATTGCAGGGCAAGGTGAGGCCGCCGGTGGGATGATCAAACCCAAACTCTTCCTCAGCTGTCTTTAACAACATCTGGAAACGAGGATGATTAAGGTACGCTATTGGAACCACATATCTCCTCTTCTCCAGCTCTCCAACGTAAACCGCCAAATGCCCTTTCGGAACATCCGAACAATGGCCGTTTCTTGCACCCGACTGCAGCTTCTGAAACTGCCTTGCATTTCCCAAAATGGAAAACAAACGAATCGCCATTTCGCGCTTACAATGTTTGTTAATTACTTGTGCACTTCACTTACGTTACGTACGTTGTTCAATTCGAGATATATATATAATCCTTGCCGGATATGATCCACCTAGGTACAATGGCAGGTATATATATATATATATGTATTCATCGGTGCATATGTATGTGGAATTGTATGAACGCGTCGAAGGGAAGGGATGGGATGTAACGGGTGGCCAGCTGGTGTGAATTCGCTGGAGAGGGCCCACCTTTCAGAGGGTCACATGCATGGATTTGGTGAGTCGGTCACAGCGTCTCGGAGCAACAGGGATACACCACCATATAATATAATATTGTCCGTACGACGGTATCATACCAGAAGGAATTTTATTGGCCTGATGGGATAATTATTATATGATAGGATCGATACTCCGTATTTACTTTGTACCATATCTAACCTATGCTTTCATTCCCCGCCCTATAATAACACTAAGAGTTTTTATCAAGTTATATGGTAAATACCACATAATTAATTTCCAAAGTTGAAATGAGTATACATGTAATTCAAACTTGAAAAATGCAAACAAATCTCAACCGGTTGGATCATTTCCAATGGTTTACAATATTTTAATTTATAAAAAAGTTCGGCTATCAAAGGTGTTAATACTTATAATACTTAGACTTAAAAGAATTGAATTCAACCACTATTATATATTCACCCGTCGTTCTCCATTATCCCATCACCATATATGCATGCCCTCACTTCCCACATGGGTATGTAGTATTAAATAAGTACTTTACGTACTCTTGTACCAAATGCACATGTCCCGTGAAGTATTTGAGCCCATTTGTCAAAATACAATTTTTTAACATCACCAAAGTGATTCCGCAAGTGAAACATGATTATAGTATTTGAAAATCACTAATTAATTTAATTATTTTTAGCACTTTTTTTAATCAAATTTGTTGCGTATGACTTTTCTTGTATGATTTATCTTTCTTGTATTATTTGCTCGTTGTTACACAAGAACGAATTTACCTCTCCTAAGTTTCATTCTCTATCAAAAACATAAAAATAAAATTGGGGTATATAAATTATGATCCCTTCCCACGGATCATAATTTTTTTTACACCCCTAGTGGGAAGTAATGGGTCTAACTTCCGATTTCCCAAGTTCAATTATTTTCCTGAAATTGTGTAAGTTTTTCAGCTCTGACTTGCAGTATTGAATATTGAATATATTATATATATCTATACATTTATTAAAGGCATGATTCAATGCGTTGAACGTTTTAATATTTTTTGAAACTTGAGGCGCACGTTTCCCACCGCACTCACTGCGAAGTTTAGTATGGACGACGATGACGCCGGTGGGAGTATGATCTGCTAGCTTTTCTGCGTTGTTATGGCACAACCGTACCCTAACTCTACTCCCCAACTTGTATTTCACCATCTTCCTAATAATATATACACTGTTCCGACTGCATTATTGATTAGCCACTAGTTTCCTTGAGCCGTTAAACCGCGTACTATGCCTGCATTCATTCCACTCTAATATGCTAGCTAGCTACCTAGCTTCATCATCTTTAATTTTTTAATTATTTAATTTATGAAACTGATGATCTGATCTGTATTATATGACTTTCATCATTGCTGTAGCTGTGTATGTTATTAATTTATTGTTTATTTCTTTATACTGTTATTTATAGCATATCAGTGTATTATCTATTTCATTTTATATTTTTTATTAAAATATAATATATGAAAATTAAATTAAAAGTTTAATTAATTACACAAAAAGATGACTTTTAAAAGAAGCAAACAGAGAATAATAGCCGCCCAATGGGTGACAACAAGGGAAGGTAGAGATAAGTTTGTCAAAGAATAATCATGTTTAGCTTAGCTGCACTTTCTTCCCAACTTAATTAATGGCTGCCAATTGAACACTTATTATTATTATTTTAATGAAGAATTCGTTGTCATTATTCAAAAATGTACATTTAAATAAATTTCGCTTTACACATGAGATTGTACTAAAAAAAAAATTGTGAAGACTGCAACTCAACGAAATACGAGGAGTGCTTTTCTGCCATCCAAAATCATGAACGGTCTTGTTTGGTAAACGGCTATTAGCTGGTTGGGTTAATTAGAGTATATTACTAGTTGATAATATTAGCTGATTATAGACAGGTGTTTGGTAAATTAGCTATTTACTGTAAATAGTTGTTTGGTATAATTTCATTTATCAAAAAGTTACTTTTGAGCAGTTTTTTGAAGTTTAGTATTTTGGAGTTACAAAAAACTAAACCAAATATTTATATTGATTTTGTAACCAAGTCAAACAATTAATAATGGTCAAATAAGTTAAAATTAACTGATAAGTTAACTATGTTACCAAACTGGGCCGCTGGCCAATAAGCGTCACCTTAACCTACCACATCATGTGAGGATTGTTATGCTGTGCATCCGTATGCACCATGCAAGGTGCATCCGGATGCAAAAACGATGTCGTTTTGACGTCTAACTTAAAAAAAAAAATTCAGAATTGCATAACTACACATCCATAATTTCATAACTATAAATCCAGAATTGCATAACTACACATCCATAACTTCATAACTATACATCCAGAATTGCATAACTACACATTCATAACTTCATAACTATACATCCAGAATTGCATAACTACACATCCATAACTTCATAACTATAAATCCATAATTGCATAACTACACATCCATAACTACACATCCAGAATTGCATAACTATACATCCAGAATTTTATAACTAAAAATCCAGAATGAATGAATTAAAAAATGAATAACATAATATTGTTACTAGGAATCGAAACTGATTGAGATCATGTGATAGTAGGACGCTCGTTTTTGCAAAATGACAGCATAATTTGAGATCATGTGATAACTCTATAAATCAACTTTTCATATATTCAAAATACATTGTAGTGCTATATTGTTAGGGTTATATACCTCTTATCCAGTTGTTCGAAAGGCCCAACAAGATGAGCCGAAGCACTAAACATGCATGCATTTGTTATATGCATTATATTTTTATACGGAGTACCCCGGACCAAGATTCATCTTACATTATGAATACTAATTTAAAATAATATTTAGATTATATAATACATTTAATATATTATGTGTATTCAGTTAATAAATTATGTACTTATTACAATTAACATTTGTAGTTAATATATTATATGTATGCATTTAATAAATTATATAGATTTGATTTTTATATAATAAACATGAAAAATAAAATGATTTTTGAGAACGAAGGTAAAAATTATTGGCATACATACATACATTGATAGGATTCTGTTTGTGCACAAGTGAGGGTGAAAAATTGAAAATTCATGCGTCGGTGACTTAGCTGGCTAATTGGCTATTATTCTATTAATTAATATTTGTGAAACTTCCCTTTGCCCTTGACTTTGTCGTCGCAGTATTTGACCTATGTGGAACGTTCGTCTGTTCAACCATGCATGCAGAGCGTACAACTAAACACCCACTCCGCAGAATCAGACACAGTGCAGTTTAGGCTGTCGTGTCTACCTTTTTTACCCATGTTGTAATATAACTAGCTTAATTGGAAAATGCTAAGTAAAAATAATATTAACTTTTGCTTTATATATCAACTTCATTCCGTATAACACTGTAAGTGTAACATATGCTAAAATAACAGCCAATACATAAAATTCATTTGGAATTTACAAAAATGGATTGATCAAGCTAGTATAATTCAAAGCTAGCTTAGAAAACTATAGAAATTAAAGGGGTTGGGACTTGATTAAATTTCACCCACCCTGCAATGTGTAATTCAAAAGACGTATGGATCGGAGTATACGAGAATGCTGGAACTAGTAGTTAGCTTAGCTAGCTAGCTGCTGCGCTGTGATTGCAAGTGGGAAATGATATTCAAGAATGCAGCCTCGCTGCAAGGGATAGTTAAGCCACCCGTCGGATGTCGGAACCCATATTCTTCCTCGGCGAGGGACAACAAATCATGGAACAAAGGATGGTTAAGGTACGAGATAGGAACCACGAACCGATGCCTGTCTTCTGGGCTTTCTCCAACGTAAACTGCCAAGTGACCTCTCGGAACATCCGCTGCCGTGGATCTTGATCGAACAATGTACTTGGCTACATGAAAAACTGTCATCAAATTGATCCCCATGATTACCCGCCGTACCCTAAAAGATAGAGCTCGATCGATCGTTTTCTTCTCTGAAAAGGGGGACTGAATGCCTAGCAAACGCAGTACAAATTTAATTTGCTGAGTCGTCGAAGATTCCGATGATGATGATTTTTGAGCATGCCAATGATAATTGCTGTATATATATTTATAGGAGCCTATGATTATGACATATACTGTTGATGACGCTTAGATTCAATTCGTGGGTTACAAGTATGGGCACTCGTCATCCGACGGTGGACGCTGCTTCACTGCATTATTGTGAGGGAATTTAAGTCTGCTGAACATGGCCCCCACTTGTGTGAATGGAAAACACGGTAGTGACCAGTGCAATAAAATAGAAGATGAGAAACTTCACTTAAGTCTTATTTTTTGTCCTAAGACTAGGTTCAATTCTTATCATTCAGGTTTAAATTAGATTCTTTGTGTGCAGAATACACAATTTAATGTTTAGTTTTGAAGTTAAATTAACTTAATTTATTTTATCATAAACAAGGAACATATTCATGAGTGTTTGATATAGTTCATTAGTCAAAAAACCTAAAATTTGAAAAAAAAAAAAAAAAACATGGTAGAACAGAGTTATCGTCTCCGATCAATAATTAGGTTTCAAAGGATTGGATATACGCGTACTGGAACGCGTACGAGTACGGATGTACGTTGGTATGTTGCATCATAATAGAGAATATATATTTTTATTCTTATGTTCGATTTAAATAATGTAATTTTAGGTACGATGCCGTTTTCCTAGAAACTGATTATGCATATGGTACGCCTGGTACATTTATTAGGTCACTCAGATGCAGTTCCTTTCGATCTACCCGTATTAATTGGTGTCCACCGGTTTATGCATATATATATGGTACGTGGATAATGTTTAATTCCTTAGCTTATTGCATTACAAAAACATGTGTTATTATATGTAATGTGAAATCAAATTATAAAATGATATACACATTTGACTTAAATATTATAATTTGATATTATACACATTCCGTTATTGTTGAAGATATGAGTCTAAAATGACAAATGAATTGAGTTTGGAGATCAAACCATGATCAATATGAATGTGAGTGTTGGATCTCACTATGCTTATTTCTTAGTGTGTCACACATCCAGTAACGTAATTATGGTAAACCAAACATGCTTAATCACAGAGTTCTTTGATTATTTAGTTGTCATATTCTACTTAAAACCAATTGGTGATAAGTAGATGGATATTAACCATTTAACTACCTTCCTCCATTGTAAGTCATAGCGCCACATTTCAAATTGAACATGGGCTGAACTCGGCCAACTCGACAGATGCCCAACAATGAGGACATGTAGAGTAATTATGTGTTCCTTTCAAATGCTCTGTCAGGTCGGGATGTGGTGACCCTTAGAGTTGGGGTTCAACCTTGGAAGAATGTAAAGTAATTATGTGTGACAGTTGTTACACACGTGAGCAAGATTATACAAGTACAATGATAAAATTAATTATCGTGATCTGAATTAATTAAGTCCAATTAATTAAAGGATAAATGGATGTAAAGATAATATAAAGCTTGAGAGATACAAGGTGTCTTAATATTACATTAATCACTCAATGAGAGTACAAGATATGTATTAGGAAGACGATTCGTACTCAACCAGATAAATGCCCCGTTTTTATACATGGTTTTTGGTAATTGCCAGAGCAGTTCGGGTGCAACCCGTTTAGGACGGACGGTTACAACCCCCAGTTTGACCGGACCGCATGGCTCGCCTCAGCGGACCTCGTGGAGGCTGACCCGACTGATGCCGGTAAGTTCGGATGTTTTGTCATTCTTTTGGGATTGAGAGTTATGACACCTAATATGTAATCATAAATAATTACGAACTAGAATAAGAAAATTAACAAGAATCTAAGCAAACAAGTTTAAGGAAATGATAATTAAACAAAATAACACAAACACATTAACAAGGAATAACATTAAAATAAAGAAACATGACTCAAGCTAGGAGCATTATCTTCTAGATGCTTCAACAACAGGATTAGGAAGAACAAATAACCAAGAATCAAGCGGGAATATAATGCACGTAAGTATTATAGTCTAAAGCCACTTCCATGAGCAAATAAACAAGGATTAGAACAAGGAATTGCCCCACTCGAACTCCTGACGTATCAATTCTAAGTTCAACAAACACACAAAGCATCTAAAACTGCCAATTTCCCTTATTTTCATATGAACAACATAGTTAATTTTCAATGGTTTTTTTTTTTTTTTTTTTTTTTTTTGCTCCAAATCTCCATTTGTTTGCTCATCTTTGCCTCCAAAGGTTTCCAACTCTTCATCACTCCTAGCAAAATAACACAAATAAGTACTAATTCACATTAAGTTTGGAATGATTAGCAAATAAAATGACCTAATATGTATAAGGAGAAAATATGGACAAATAAACGCTTATCACTAACCCCTTGACCCCAGGCCAGACTATCTTGGGTGGCTGACCTCGTGGTCGGCCTTGTCCAAGTTGATATGCCTTCTATCTGGTTGGTCCGCTTATGCTCGGATCAGGTTGCCTCATATATAGATTGAATCAATTCTTAATATACCTACCAAATCATGTATCTATAGACGAGGGAAAGTTACACATACTATATATCTATATGTTTACACGAAAACCACAAAGGTGGGGGCTCTCATTTTACTCACTCATTAAAAGGGAAATTCAACTCGTTACCAAAATGTTATAACACTATTGATAGGCACATTTTGTCACCCTTAGCTTTTTTAACTTCATCTCAATTTCAAACTTGAAACTTGTGAAGTCATCATGCCGGCGTCCAAATTCTCCACCAAAACAGTAAACCGATTAAGGCCGGTCAGTCCAAGATTGGTTAATGTACGACGTACGACTAATTGCCAGTTGGTGGAGTTCTGACCAATGCGAACACAGGAAATGCACCGGGCTTGATCAAAGTATTCAAGTCAAGATCAATCTGTTATTGCACTTTGATTAGTCGAAATATATATAGGGAAATTAATTAAAGAAATGTTGATCACACACTGTATCCATTCCCGCAAGAATTGAAGAGATAAGATTAGGCAGACGAGATTATGAGAATATAAAAAATCAAGATTCAAGACCACATCGGCGTTTCATTGGACCATAAACCAAACTCCAAACACCACCGCCGGTCTGCATTTAATGCACTGCGAAACTTGTGGCATTCGATGGTTTGATATTTTGCCAATGTTGAATGGGGGTTGTCTTTAGTCAGACAAACATGATGTTGAGGATGGACCCTCCTTGGTAGGCTCCAACCAATGACCCTAACAAGGGGTGTCTGCTTAGCTCATAGATTTTTGTTTTCCATTTTGCTTCTCGCTACTATCTCTATCCACAACTTTAGTTTTGCAAAGACAAGTTAGAAACACCAGCCAGCCTGTCATTCAACCCTTTCTAAAGTCTCCCATCAGATCACCCTTCAATCCATTCTTATGGTTTTGATTTGATTTCATGGTGGTCGGTTCTTTGCTCTCAGTTAGGAGAAGTTGTAGGCCCCCTCTTGTATCTCTAACTAATATATGGACTAGCTGCTTTCACAATGACTTTGGGATACAACCCATATGTATTTCTAATTAAGTATATTCATTTAATTTATACTACCTAATAATAAATCACAAGCTCAACCATTTCGAGCCGTCGGCATTCAAGCTAAGCTGCTAATGCAATTGCAAGGTATGAAGATCAACTCTTATGCATGCATGCTATGTTAAAAAGTTTTAAAAAATAATTTAATCACAACTTTACAAGTCTTACTAATCCTAATAAGAAGATTTATGTCATTATTGGAGGCAATTCCTGGCTAAATTAGTTGATCAAACAGTTAGCTTGGTAACTACAAGGTTCCAAATTTGGCAATCCATTGGAGATATCTATTAGTATTCTTGGTTTGAGTCAATCAACTATTGACAACTTAAGTTAGTTTACCTCCTTGCAGTTGTTTACCGACTAAGGTCACAACATGAGCTTCACTCAGAGCGCGCTTTCAAATAGTGGTGGCAAATTTTCCTGTAAATCAAAGATTATTTGTCATTATTTGCATATGGGCTTGGGCCATAGCCTATGGATTATAGGCATTGGTCAGTTTACACCACAAAGCAACAGTAGAATTATCATTTGGTTAGCTGAAAAGCTTCTCATTTACTTATCCACTCTTATCAAGAAGCAAAAAATGTGTTGAGAAGCTCCACTTTTCTGCACTTTATTGGATTAAGAACTCTTTTTCATTATTTGCTTAATAATAATACATGGTTATCTTCAATCTAGCTGTCTTTAGTCAGTCCTATCAATGTGTAAACATCATCTTGAGCATATGAAGCTAACAAGGTTTGTCTGCATAGTCAACTCATCAGTTATCTCTTTCTTAATCTTCACAATTCTAAATTTAAATTAATTAGCAGCCGGCCTATCCTATATATCAGTCATTTTTTTTTTCTATATTTTATTATAGTGTTATGTCTTTCATTTGATTTCAAGATCAGATGTTCTTTGTTCTTTGTTGGGAGAAGCAGTGGGGGCCTGCTGTCTCTGCAACTAGGTATATATAATTAACCCAGTATGTGACATGCATAGTAGTTAATCAGTTTTGGTGTTCTGGCCTGGCTTTCTGATGATGAAGTTGAGCAGACCAGGATAAGGTTAATAATGTTGTTTTCAGTTGTCATGAGAAATCATGTTTGAATCACATACTAATAATCATGTCATTAGCTAATAGGCTAATAGCTAGTCTGATCTCTCAAATCTGTAAAAGGCAAAACCACTGAAGAGATGCCAAGACTCAAGATCAGAGTATATTCTATCATATTTCATCTGTCTTATTCACTAGCTTTACTTTTCTGATGCCCATATCATTAAACATCAATCTCAGTGCTTGAACAAGGAGTTTCCGAATGAATTAAAGGTAAATAAGAGTTTTTTTTTTTTTTTTTAATAGCACTTTATCTTATAACTATATAGAGGTAATAAGGTTTGGCCTAAAAGTCCAAACCTATGATCTTTAACATTGCAAAGACATGACACAACCTTACTATATATAGCATTAATTAACCGCTTAATTACCAACTGTCTAAAATTACTGAATTGTAAATAAAACTGTACGTAGTTGTAAGACTAATCTGGATTGATTTGAGTTATTTATTTACGAAAAGAAAAATTAATTCAAAACTCTTAAACAAGGATACTCCTACCAAAATTCATTGGAATCGTAAAAAAGCTAAGGAATTTTTAAGATACCTAATACTTTTATATATTCCAAGTTCCTCACACTTAGACTGGAGGCAAAACCATGTGGTATTTCATGTGCTATGTCTCTCCTCAGTGCCCCATCTAATAAGGTCCCCGGCCCCCTAAAGCTAAACCTGTTAACATCAGATAGAATACTTATGACTTTGCAATTGCCTATATATACACACACACGCCAAGCGGTTTCTATCAACCTCAGCAAATTAAAAACAATTGCAGAGCTCATCTCTGAACCGTCCCCTTTCTTCTACAATTCACAGCAAATTAATAAAACATCCTAAACGACCATGGGCATCATCAAGAAATCCTCGACAACAAATGTCCCAAAAGGCCACTGCGCCGTTTACGTTGGAGAAAGCCAGAAGAAGCGATTCGTGATCCCGATATCATTCTTGAGCCAGCCTTTGTTTCAAGACTTGTTGAGCAAAGCTGAAGAGGAATTCGGATTCAGCCATCCAATGGGCGGCCTCACCATTCCTTGCAGGGAAGATGTGTTCGTCGATATTGCCTCCCGTTTAAGCAGCAGGACCTGCTAGAAGAAAAAGAAAACTACACAATTTTGAAATGTATGTATGTATGTATGTAAAGCTTCAACCTTGGATGCCGGGTTATCTTGTACAGCTCTCATAGGTAGACAATTGTTTTCATGAGCGTCGATTCTCCCACGTTAAAATGAATTGTGAGGAGTTGAATCAGACTGGTTGTCAATCGTATACTATACCTACAGTTTTCCCAGATGTCGTAAGTACAATAATAATAAAACAATAAAATTTTGTTCCGTCAAAACCTTTTCGATCTTTAAAGCTTTGGATTCTCATGTCAGAAATTATCACCTTTAAACCAGACATAAATCATATAAGAACTACCAAACACTAAGTCTGAAGTCGGTGCTGCCAATTATGACGACGACTCAAGCTGTTGTTAATGGCGGAGCAAGGAGCCATCCAATCGCTCAGATCTTGCATCACTGTACTCAAAATAAGAATCTAAGAGGTATTAAGGCAATTCATGCTCACCTGCTAATAACAGGGCTATTCTCTTTCACCCCTACTCTGCAGACCAAGATTATTTTCGCGTACGCCACATGCCTTCCTCAGACAAGCAACCTCCTAGTCCGGACCTTAACGAATTCTTTGAAATGCCTCAATCCCAGAAACCCTTTACTCTTCAATTCGATCATCTCTGGTTTTTGTGAAGGTGGGTTTCATTCACTTGCTTTACACACCTTTTCTTTTATGCATTTAAATGGCGTTTACATAGATTCATACGCGCTGTGTAGTTCCTTAACGTCTGCGTCCTGCGTCCGAAGCCTTAAGTTTGGGCAAAAAGCTCACGCCTTTACAGTAAAATCCGGTTGGTTTTCCAGTGTGTATGTCGGTTGTGCTATGATCGACTTATACGCGAAATTGCAGTGTATCAATGATGCAGCACAGTTGTTCGATGAAATTCCTGTGAGAAATAGTGTGTGCGCTAATGCACTAATATCAGGCTACACTGAAGCTAAGATGTGGGCTGAAGCGCTTGCATTAGCTAGAAAGATGCCGTCTTTAAATTTAGAGTTGGATAATTTCACTTTTTCAGCAGCTTTACGTGCCTGTGCTGGGCTCTCTGCGGTTGAATTGGGAATGCAGGTCCATGGTTGTGCTATTCGTAAAATTCATGATATGGAAACAGATGTGTTTCTGCAAAGTCTGTTAATTGAATTGTACGGCAAATGTGGACTTGTAGAGAAGGCAATGCAAGTATTCAACATGGCAGGGTTTCCACAGAGAAGGGTGAGAAATAGAGATCTTGTTCTTTGGACTTCAATGCTTGGGGCGCTTGGAAAGAATGGGAATTATGAACAAGTGATTAGGTTGTTCAGAGAAATGGTAGCTGAGGGAATCAAACCGGATGGTGTGGCATTTTTGACCGTTATCTCAGCTTGCAGTCACACTGGCCAAGTAAATCTCGGGATGGAGTATTTTGAATCAATGGCTCGCGATTATGGCTTGGAACATAGTCCCGAGCACTACAGCTGTCTGATTGATTTGCTTTGTCGAGCAGGGGAGTTGAACAAGGCATGGAAAATGGTAGAAGAGGCATCCTCCAAAGGGAATAGCAACTTCACTGTGTCCATGTGGGGGGCCTTGCTTAATGCCTGCAATGATTGTGGCAATGTTGAATTGGGTAAATTTGCAGCTCAAAGAGCCATTGAATTGGATCCTAATAATGATGGGATATATGTTCTACTATCCAACTTATATGCCAGAAACTGTATGTGGAATGAGATCGAGCAACTGAGGGAATTTATACGAGGAAAGGGCCTAAAGAAAGACATTGGTTCTAGTTGGATAGATATTGTGAATTGAATTAGAACAGTTCTTTGACACTTTGACAGATTCACAAATCAGAAGCTGGTGCTCTGCTACTATAACTATTTTCTTACGTTCCATGTACATCTAAGCAGTCCAAGCTCATTATAAAGGTCAAACTCAAAGCAACGTAAGGGAAGGATGATGTGCCTTCCTTATCTCAGTTTACTATGGTGCCATGAAATTAATAAGAAGTTGCTTTGATTTTCAAGAGAGATAACTCGATAGACATTCAACAGTTGATCATGCTAAGATATGCTAACTGGAAAACGCCTTTTAGAACATTAACAAATGCCCAAAGATCATAAATTTGATCATCTGCTCTACCTTCATTCAGCAAGTTTCAACCTTGGAAGTCAATGGCAAAGAAGCATGATAACTTGGCATCACGGTACCATTCCAAATTCTCAGAACGTGCCCAATTATATGAAAAGGTTACATTTTTCAGTATTCTCCAGATTACTCACTATTTATTTTCCTTAATTACCATAATCTGTTTATTCTTAAAGCGTTTCACCGCATTGTATGTTAAATAACTGGTTTATTCACAGCTTGATATTAGTTTTTAATAATTTTGTTATGAAAAGTTTGCATCTTGGCTTGTTAAGAAGTGTAGCTAAAGTTGTTCCTATTTTCTCATTGCTTAATATTTCCTGAAAAGTGAAATATCTTTCAGTACTCTTTAGTATCAATAGGTATCAGCCTTGTAAATGGACTTTTTGTGTTTGCAGAGCATCTAGTAATGATATGCTAGTGGAGTGGAATGATAAAGCATGCAATTTTTCAATCTAGTCTTTATTATACAACAATACATATGATTGTGACAAACTAACATCATTACTGTATACTTTGATCCTCTCTTCTTTTCCTTGTTTATATATGTAACAAAGTTTACTTTAAAAAGAGGGAGAGAGAACAGCTTCTAGAAAACAAACTTTATCCTAGTTATGTTGCATTGCACTCTACCATTTTAATTATTGAGGTTCACCATGTTCTTGTACTAGTGTTTTTTACTGTTTTCTCTGCATGCAGGTACTCCATCTGCAGGTCTTTTTGATGCCTAATGTATGGTCATTTATAGTTACTAAATTCCCTGTGGGTCCTTCAAAATTATTTTTTGATGTTTCCATATATTTGTAGTTTCATTTCGTACTATATTTTCCCAATCTTTAATTTATGTGTGGAGGACTTCATACATGTTTGATACGTGAATAGTAGTTTTGTTCGCTCCTAGCATAAAACGAACCATGTTAGACCGGGTTCTGCCTGCAAAGCTCGACTCTTACTTAGTCCAGAGCTCTTCAACATGATGCATGAACACATAGCAACCTGCTTACCATTCCTCGCCCGGGCTCATGCAGATGGAGGGTAATGTTCGTTTCTTACTTTAAGGGGAGCAGATAACCAAGAAAAGCAGGAAATGAGGTAAGTTTTACGAGTTGGGGTGGAAGTTAAGTTTGAGGAATGGAATGGCCTGGGGACCAGAGAGATGATGTTAAACAAGTAGTTGCATGCAAGTTGCAAGTAGTTGTGGGTGATCTGGTAAAGGCTTGGAGAATATTGTCTTGAGTGGTAAGATTAGCAGGAAGAGGGGGCAAGAGTAACGTGGCCTTCATGTGCTATACGGAAGGTTGAGTCTCCATCAAAGTAGAATGAGCAAATGTGGTTGGTGAATTATTAGTTTCTTTGATGCACTTGCAAAGGGACCACATTTCTTCATCTCTTCATCCACTATTCCTGCACTCCCATTTCATTTGCTGAGAGATCAAGCTAAGCTAGCTACTATTATGTGGTAGGTTGCATTGTATGTGAATCACATCAACATAAGTGCATAATTTTAGTTTCTAATCATATTGTGGTTCAACATATGTAATTGACAAGCTGTCACAGATAGTGGCTGGTTTAAACTGATTGCATGTCTTATAGCAAAGTCATCTGAGTACAAAGGACCCAACAGAATGACAGAACGATTCTCTTACTTATTTGTCATAAATCTTGTTTAGCTCCATCCTATTTCTGAATCGAGTAACGAGAGTTAAGGTAATAATCTTGACCAACACTTAATTATGTTGCATCTAATTGATTCCTTCAAGTCAATTATGAGAAAACACCTACCTTGGCTGGTAAACAGGTTATCTGTCTCACAACACCATCCAGCAATATATTCATCATATATATACATCCATCCTAACTAACTAAATTGAGAAAAGACCCATAATGTGATTGATTAATTAAGTGAAACAAGATTAAGTGATGTGGTTTCAGGTGTTGAGGTTTGCCATATATAAAAACATATATATATAGTTGAAGTTGAAAGGTACATGTATGGGCAAGAAAAAACGGTGAATTAAGCTAGCTAGGGGGAATCAAATTAAAGTGGTACAGTACTAAAAAGGACCTGGAGGATGTACAGAGCAAAACAAAACGAGAAGACAGAAATGTTGGATCCGGATGTGTATATATGCGCGCACTATCAATAAAAAGCATTTATTTTATTTTGTTAGGCTTTCTAAATGTATAGTTTTTCTGAGCCTTAGAACATGCAAACCCTGACCTCTTTTCCCAACAATGGACCCATATACCAGTGATTCACGTTCCACAAGGGTTACCAAAATCTCCCTGGGAGGAGGACCACTTCGCAAATATCCACCTTTTTTTTTTTTTTTTTTTTGCTATTTTAGATTTAATTTGCCTAGTCTTTTGTGTGTGTGTATATCACAAGTCACATGCATGTGGAGCACTAGGATAGAGACAGGGTTTTAGTGCCAAAATCAAATCACAATTAAAGTGATTTAACATGATTTTCCATGGAAGTTAATATAGTTAAGAGCATTATTATAATGTTAAAATGGTATTCACAAATTATTTTTAAAACTTGATATGATTGCTGATATTTCTAAAATGGTGAAGAAAGAAGTTTAAAAAGGTGACAAACGTTAAGAGTGACACAAAAAATCTAACCATAGTGTACACTGTATACACCTCTTGCCCATGGATGTAGCAATGAAATGACAACCAGGCAAAGACATCTTCCCCTTATTCTTTTTGTTGCAAGAAAATCAATAAATGGACAAGTTCAACAATTAATGATTAAGGGATTGTTCGACAAAGTGGCAAGTTTAGCAGCCTTTCGAAAATGTGGTAGCATATAAAGAAACAAAGTTGTCCCTTTGCTACAAGCCATATAGCTTTTGAAGTAATATTAAGCACTTAATCTTGACAAGTACTATTAGAGCCAAGGTCACGGAGAGGAGGCTGGCAGATGTTGGGAATGAGGAATTAATCTAAGTTATTCATATTTT
The DNA here is from genome assembly GCF_001879475.1 of Ipomoea nil. Classification (NCBI taxonomy): domain Eukaryota; kingdom Viridiplantae; phylum Streptophyta; class Magnoliopsida; order Solanales; family Convolvulaceae; genus Ipomoea; species Ipomoea nil. The sequence continues at coordinate 10,526,018 of NW_017619497.1, read as the reverse complement.
ATAATTAAAAAAAGTCCATAAATTACCCTCGTTGAAAGTCAACCGTTTGATCAACTTAGTTGAGATTATCCCCTTGTCATATCTCATCTCGGGCATAGGCATGCGTGGCCGGTGTGGAAAGTGGTGTGGTCGACCAAACTAAAAATAAACACGTACGTACGTACCCTGAAGCGGTACGTGGGTAGAGTAGAAATGATCAGAGCAAAATAAAAGCAGAATGCATGTGCATGGCAAAACACTTGTAAAAATGGGCAGAGAGATTCAGGCATCGTTTTTCTGTTAGTCGCCTGTCACCCTACGAGTAACGATAAACGTAACTATGCTACACATACTATGGCTAGGTTAATTAGGTGGTGGTTTGCGGGTCAAACGGCTGCATACTTTCCGGTAGTTTAGGCACATGGATTTCTGCTTCCTTATTATTTCAAACCGATTCTTAAAATCTACGGAGTATCTTATGCTTTTTTGAATTCCGGCACTCTTCTCGTAGTAAAAAAGGGCATCACTCCCTCGAAACCCTCAACAATTGCTACACTCCAATGTACCAAACCACTTTTTGTGACCATCAGTTTCGTACACCAACGTACCACCCTCTATTATTCATCTCGAGTATTTTCAATTCCTCATTCTCTGTTTGGTTATTCAATTTTTTGTAACAGTTTATATTCTTAAAAGTCATTTTGCATTAATCAATTATCAGTTAATTACTAAACATCTTTTTACAACCAAGTAATGTACTAATGTTATCAGCTAATTAAACTCACTAACAACTATTTGTCAAAAACCTGGATGTGTTAACCTCACCTAATAATTAAGTTGCATTTAAAAATGATTAGAGGAATTTAATGCTTGAAAGAGAAAGTGTTGCAGATAAGTTGGGACAGGGAGGAAATAAGAGAGATGGTTTGAAAGGTAAGGTGTCGCCATTTAGAACCCAGCCTTCCAGCTGTGAAAGGCAAGTTAATGGTGAGTGTAGAATGGGACGACCAAGAAGGATAACCTTAATTATATATATTCTTCGTTTCATGTGGCTTATGTAATATGTATGATGAATGTATCTCAACTTATTAAGAGTACACTTAATCTTTTTCTGGGGAAAAATTATGAAGGGCCCGGTTGCCATTGGAAGGGTCAACAATGACTTGTAAAACCCATTGGGTATGGCCCCCACCATGTCCTTTCACCTTGTACACGGCCCCCAAAACACCCGTGTTCTGTCCTTGCCTCCTACACCCAGAAGAAACCACCCCCCTACCCCACCCTCAACAGGCAGCGAGCCTAGCTAGCTATTTTCTTCATAAATACCTTACCTTTCATAGCTCCATTCTCCTCACCTGACCGCCACCACCACCACCAAGAACAAATTTTCTTTCTTTTCTTCTCATTCTTGAATATTCATTCTTGAATATATATACAATTATAATGGGTATCAGAAAATCGAGCAAGCTTCCGCTACAAGCGGCGGTGCTGAAACAAATTGTGAGAAGATGTTCGAGTTTGGGGAAGAAACACGGGTACGATGAAGAGGGACTGCCGGTGGACGTTCCCAAGGGTCACTTCGCGGTTTACGTTGGGGAGAACAGAACAAGATACATCGTACCAATCTCGTTCTTGAGCCACCCGGAGTTTCAGTGTCTCCTCCAACGCGCCGAGGAGGAATTCGGGTTCGACCACGATATGGGCATCACTCTCCCCTGCGAAGAAGTCGTTTTCAGATCTCTAACCTCCATGCTTCGATAGACAGTTAGCAACGTTTGCATGCATGAATCCGAGGACGACGACGGAATTAATAATTATTAACGTTTGCTGCCGGCGGTTCAGGGAATATATATAATGCTCTCTCCATCTGCAACTTAATTACTTTAGTTTCTAGCTAGCTAGGTTTATGATTTCTTAGCTTGTTTTTTTAACTCATTTTGGGTCATGGATTAATGACCTGACCTCAGCTCGATCTAACCCGATCGATCCATGAAATGTTGTCTTTTTCATGGGTTTAGATTTGTAAGAAATGTACTAGTTTTTTTCCCTGGTGGTGGTGTGTTTCATGCGCCCTTTGGGAGAGTTAATTAATGTCATGCTTTTAATTTGCAAGCTAAGGATCAACTTCAATTCTTATTATCTAACTTATCATCCATTTTAACGGCGGCTTGTCTAACCAATTCTTCACACAGCATTAGCTAGATCCAATTATTTGGATAATGCGTGAGTGGATGTTCATCATATAGATGAGAGACATATATTGATATAATATGTGAGTTTATCATATTAAGTATATATCTAAGCATGACAAAAACTTGTTTGAGACGGTCTCACCACCCATGATACCTGTCAGATCTTTGATTAATGATGTCAAAGAGCAGACTCGTCTCACGGATTGAACTTGTGAGACGTCTCACACAAGTGTTACCCAAATAGCATAACATGGGAAGGCTAGAGCCGGGGGCATGGCTATATACTTTTTTTTTTTTTTTAAATACCAAGTTTAAAATGGAAATTAATTTATGTCCTTCTATCTAAAATTGATGTAGGGCGTTGGTTCACAGATGCTTTGGCATCCGATCCATAGTTATATAATAATTTGAGCTGGTCCTGTGCCATGTTTAAGTGTTTATTATTATTATTATTATTATCACTTATGCACTAATTAAATATATATACATAATGTTAACGAAAATCAAACATATATATTATTGACAATGGCAATATAATGATCCCTGCTGCTTCTATAGTCTAAAGTTCATTCGGATTCCAGGGCCTTAAAAATCAGAACAAAATACATAGCATTGAATTGTTGAAGTGTTGAACAGTTCGTAAAAATTAAGGAAATCTATATATGCGGCAACAAGAGGTTATGGCTTTTGGTTACGGAGGTACTGTTATTAGTACAATGCCACTGCTGTTTCAACTTTCCGTAACCAAATACTCCGTAGTAGAACGTACGGCTATAAACACTTTAGTTACCACCCAATCCAAATTCCAAAGCAATATAAATTAGAGAAGTCATATCATCTTCACGCCTCTCATAAAAGCTGTGGATCTTATTAAATTACTACGGACACACTCCATTACTCATACTCAATAAATGCAAATTTGTGGGGACCTAACCAAGCTAACCAGAGTTCTTAATTCTATAGCCAAACACAATAGTAATTTTCTGAGAGGTTCTAAGGACAATCACAATAGTAATTTTTGAGGAGTTTTTACAAGTGATAATCTTATGTGAAAGAGTCGAAGAGAGAAAGTAAATCCAGCCAAGCACAGCGCATAAATTCCATGCGTCACAAGCGCGGTGATCTGACCCTTTTCTTTTTTCAAATTTTGTTTTTCTTTTCTTTTTTTCCTTTTACCATTCCCTCTCATGTTCTCTTTTCTAGTGCAAAAACTCCTCAAAATCTATACTTATTGAAAAGTCACTAAGTCGAACAAGGACTTTCTCGAAAATTGATAAATGCAAACTTGTCATATACACACAAAATACTTGCTATGATAGTCCATTATAGGTGGGCGAATGGGCGCAATAAGTGTCTGCTCTTACGAAAGAGGCTAACCATGCCCAGCCAACGATCCAACCCAGTCAACTAAGCAATCCACCGTACATCCCATTATGTTTTTTCATGGAATAAATTCAATAAAGTACTCCTTGGAGAAGCCATGGCATAGATGCAACAAAAACATGTAACGCTTGACAAGAAGATAGGAACCAATATACAAACGTTTACACCTCTGACAAATGAAAAACTTGTGAAGCAAGAGCAAAAAGTTTTGTTCCCTTTGGAGTTTGGGCAATCATAATGTATTAAGAACTTATTTGATAATAAATGTAATTCACAAGCAAAATTGAACAGTTAACCAGTAGAATATGATTGTCCTACGCATCAAGCGACAATAAGACATGTGAAAGGGGGGTCTCTCAAATATTATTTTGATCAGGCTGCAGCATCTCCACAATATCCACTTCAGTGATGTGCCTTTGCTTCCGCCTTTTTGTGAGACTTTGCCTTGGCCTGTAAAAATAAATGTAACAGTTTCTTGATTACAACCATTACATATTAGTCTGGAATATACAGTTCACTACTTCACTTGAACCAAGACACGCATCACCATGTTGTAATGACATTCATCTTACAAAATTGTTAGCTCAAGCAATTGCCAGAGAAGTTACAGGTGAAGTAGCAATAATCAAATCCTTCTCAAGGATGAGCCAAAATAAATAAACAGAACACAAATCGCTAACTGATGGATCACGCCATGCTGATGAAACTATAATGCATAATATCACAAATCTAAAGAAGCTGAGATCTCAATTAAGTACATATTGACAATTAGGAGAACAAACACAACTGAATCTTCATCATATCTAACGATAAGAGAAGCCATTCAGCAGTGATGCCAAACAAATAAGGTATTGGGATATGGACCCGTGTATAATTATGATGCATGGATTGCCCCCTAATTCCTAAAACATGGCTAAAAAACACATTAACACAATCTCAAAAACCTAATTTTGTCATGTCAAACTCACACAAAAAGGCCAAAACTGCTTATTCAAGATTGAACCTCTATTCTAGAAACCATTATGTTTTATATCAATGCAGTCACAACGATTCAGATGCAATAAATTCATTTGATTTACTATAATTGGGTATTCTACCACGAAACATTTAGTGAAACAGCAATCCAGCAACAAAAATTTAAAGAATCAATCAATAAAAACATAAATCAGATATCATCACGGGAACTTTCAATCGAATCCCTGAAACCCTGACCCTACAGCTACCAATTATGTGCTACGACTGAGAAGTACATGAGGATTAGGCATATATTCGCAAAATGAATCACGCACTAAACAGCAATTGACTTAAACGATTACCCTGAGATACTTGAGCTTTACGTTTCCGTATACAAGTCCGAATGTGAATGCCGATGCACGAGCCACCTACAACCGATCAATCATACAACACCAAATCAGCTCCAAATCGCAAAATTGTACATAAATACATCCACACCGATATAAGTATGGAAGTGTGTTTTGATCGCAGTGAAAAAACATGGAGGAGAAGAATTTGTTACCAAGGCTAAGGTGCTGGTTCCAGAGTAGGGTCCCGGTGGAGGCGCCATTGTTGACTGCAAAGCGAGCAGAAGGAGAACGTGCTTTTGCTCAGATCTCTCTACAACCCTAGAAATCGAAGACTCTGCTCTTTTCTCGGATGCGTCTGCTTATACAAGTGCGGTGGGGTGGACCATTCTCTTTGGGCCTATTCATAATTTTGTCTCGGGCTGTAGGTGAACATATCATGGCCCAAAATTGTAAAATTTAAAGACGGTTTGATTGGATGTAATTTCCTTGCAATTAAATTGAAATTTATTGAAGTCTTAAATTAGCTGTTTGTTTATAGGGAATTATAAAATTGAAATTATTTTTAAAAAGTGAATAGAAAATAAATTGTGCGTAAAAATTTAAATGAATTGTCTCCAAAAAAAGGGAAAAAATGAAAACATGATTAGAAAGAAAATATGAGAGGATATTTTAAAGTGATATGGAAGAGTAAAAGGAAGAAGTATCGCGGATGTGTTTATAGTGTTTTGTTAGTTTAAAAATATAAATAGAATAAATTTTTTAATGACAATTCAAAAATATTTTAATCTCTCATTTGAAATTGTGCAATAAACTTAGCATTTCATTTATTTACAATTAAGTTTTCAAATTTTAAGTAAAGTGATAAAATTAGTTTATAAGATATAACCAAAACTACATTGACTAATGATACGATAATTGATTAGTGCAATAAATATCATATGCTTAAAAGATTATAAGGGAATGATCAATAATAATGCTATTATTATTATGTTTTTTGAAACAATGCTATTATATTATTAAAAAGGTAAAATATTACTTACGTTAAATTTTGTATTAGATACTTTACTATATATATATATATATATATAAACAAAAAATTGTAATTGTGTCATACTAAAAAGAATATTGGCACACTCCTCTTGAAAGTCTAGCCATTGTTTATTTCACGAATAAATAGCCGAAAGTGAAGAATTGGTCAATCGCTCATTTGATTATACGACTTGGAGGAATCATAACATAAAACCACGCATTGATTCCATGTCACTGTCATTCCTACACACCTACCCCTTTTTTTTCCTTTTTTTTTTTTTTTTTTGAAAGCACACTCTTACATCATAAAAATAAGGGAAAAAAGTCAAATAAGCCCTCAAACTTTATCCAAAGGTGCAATTAAGCCCTCCAACATTAGAATAGTTCAATTAAACATTCAAACTTGTCATTTTGATACATTTAAACGCAAATATGACCTGTTGTTCACTTGAAACAACCGACCATTAAGTTTCCGTCCAATATTCCAGCGACCGTCAAACGTCTTATTATCGGCGCCCGGTTGTCTTCTACCATCTGTTGGTCTCTGATAGTCTACATAGTAAAAAAGTAGAACATGCTTCTGTTGCCTTGTCGCCAAAGCTTCTGCAATAACAGCCTTATCTTCCATCTCCGCAAGCTCTGCTCTCTTCTCTCGCAGTGTTCAATTCGTGGTTGCAAGTACAATGGAATTTCACTTTAGTCGAGGGGTTTTGCTTTCTTTCTCACTTTTTGCCTCCAAAGAAAAAGGAGGAATTCTAAAAAGGGGTGGCTGCGAGCGTCCAAAACGATGCCTTTATGCATTTTTTGGGCGCAATCCACACAACGCAGCTCAGGTGCTTCCTTGCTTTTTTCTTGCCTCTAGTGGAGAAGATGAACGACGACTGTTCATCTTCTTCAATGGAGAAGACGGCTGTCTGTTCGTATTCTCCTTTGGAGACAACAACCAATCTGGTCGTCTTCTCCATTGGAGAAGACAACGTAACCGGACTGGTGGGGCTTTTAGGTGGCATCAATGACGGATAGTGGATGCTGCAATCTTCACTGTTCAACACCCTACTGGAGTCACTGTCGGATGAACCGGCTTTGAAGTCCATTACAACTTTGGTCTCCGATGAAAATTATAATAAACCGCAGTTTGTTGGAGCTGATGGATCTTGGTTTTTGTTGGCAGAGTGATTGCATTCTTTATTTTCGTTGGAGCAGAACTACCTGCGAAGGTGACCGTCGTTTTTCGGCAAAGGTGGCCGTATCTAGGGGGTGAATAACCAGTAACCTATTGGTTACCGGTAAACATGGTTTATTTGATCTATCTTGACAAGTTTGAGTGTTTAATTGAACTTTTTTAAAGTTGAAGGGCTTAATTGCACTTTTAGATAAAATTTGAGGGCTTATTTGACCATTTTTTCTTAAAAAAAAAAAAGAAAAAGAAAAAAATTAACAAAAAAAAAAAAAAACTGAAATGACGGATATTTTTTAACTAAATTTTTTGAGTACTAGTGACTCTATTACATGGTAGAACAGTGCTTCCACTAAGACTCAATCTCATTCTTCCAAAAAGCTGAACCCCAACCCTAAGGGCCCCCCACACTGCTGCTGGTGAGATTCGATCATTGATCATTCTTCCAAAGTTTCACCTCTGTGATCCGTTGAGCTGCCCATGCGGGTCACTAAGACTCAATCTCATTACCTCTCATATGGAAGAGTCACTACATATAATTTGACGGAAATTTTTAACTACATAATTGAAGGAGAATTGAAAACTTAAAATGTTAGACAATTCAATTATTACTCAGACACTCAGTAACTTTTTGATTGATAAAATCGAAATGATTGATATTTTTAAACTACACAATCAAGTACTCAAGTAGCTAACTTTGCCTCGTCATCATAATTCATAAATGGAGATTTATTTAATACAAATAGTATAGTCTTCCTAGGACTCATCTTCTGGGAGCATAAAAGACCAAAGCTAAAGCCGCGCTTGTCTGGCTATTCAAAGTCCACATTGAGACGAGTCAGACCTCGACCCCGCCTTCTCTTCATGGCCTTCTCCATCTACGCCACCGCAGCCGCCGCTAATCTCTCTCCGCTTACGCCACCGCTAGAGAAGCTCTTTTTCCCTTCTTCGAGATCATACTCTCTCTGCTCCAAAACCATCCCAAAACCATGCCGCCCCACCACCCAAAAACCCCTCGTCGTGGCGGCGGCTTCGGAGAACCCCGTCACCGACGTCAGATCGGTTTACAAGGACGAACCTGCTGACCATTCATTCGCTTCTTATTTTGACGAGGACCGCAACGACCGTCCCCGGGAAGAGTGCGGCGTTGTGGGAATCTACGGCGACCCCGAGGCCTCCCGCCTCTGCTATTTGGCTCTTCATGCTCTCCAACACCGCGGCCAGGAAGGGGCGGGCATCGTTTCGGTCCACGACAACGTTCTTCAACATATCACGGGTGTCGGGTTGGTTTCCGAGGTCTTCAACGAATCCAAACTCGACAAGCTTACCGGTGAAATGGCCATCGGACATGTCAGGTACTCTACAGCTGGCTCATCCATGCTTAAAAATGTTCAGCCTTTTGTTGCGAGCTATAGGTTTGGCTCCGTCGGGGTTGCCCACAATGGCAACCTAGTCAACTACGAAGCCCTGCGTGCTGCTCTTGAGGAAAATGGATCAATTTTCAATACAACCTCCGACACAGAGGTGATTCTTCACCTCATTGCGATATCAAAGGCGAGGCCTTTTATTCTTAGGATTGTGGAAGCGTGTGAGAAGCTTGAGGGAGCTTATTCTTTGGTGTTTGTGACTGAGGATAAGCTAGTCGCGGTTAGAGATCCTTTTGGGTTTAGGCCATTGGTGATGGGTAGAAGGAGCAATGGCGCCGTGGTTTTTGCCTCTGAAACCTGTGCTTTGGACTTGATTGAGGCCACATATGAAAGAGAGGTTTATCCCGGTGAAGTGGTGGTGGTGGATAAAGAAGGGTTTCAATCCCTTTGCTTGATGACTCACCCAGAGTCTAAAGCTTGCATCTTTGAGCACATTTACTTTGCCCTTCCAAATTCAGTGGTTTTTGGGAGGTCTGTGTATGAGTCTAGGCACAAATTTGGTGAAATTCTAGCTAGTGAATCCCCTGTTGAATGTGATGTTGTGATAGCTGTTCCTGATTCTGGGGTTGTGGCTGCACTTGGTTATGCTGCTAAAGCAGGGGTTCCATTTCAACAAGGGCTAATAAGGTCACATTATGTCGGTAGAACTTTCATCGAGCCATCACAAAAGATTAGGGATTTCGGGGTGAAGCTCAAGCTCTCACCCGTGAAGGCGGTGTTGGAGGGGAAGAGGGTTGTGGTTGTGGATGATTCGATTGTGAGGGGAACCACTTCTTCCAAGATTGTTAGGTTGCTGAAGGAGGCCGGGGCCAAGGAGGTTCATATGAGGATTGCTAGTCCTCCGATTATAGCATCTTGTTATTATGGGGTGGACACACCTAGTTCAGGGGAGCTGATATCAAATAGGATGACTGTGGAAGAAATCCGGGCGTTTATTGGATCAGATTCACTCGCATTTCTGTCATTTGATACCTTGAAGAAACATTTAGGGACCGACTCTCCAAACTTCTGCTACGCTTGCTTTTCTGGGAGCTACCCGGTGCTGCCAACAGGCAAGGTGAAAAGGGTTGGCGATTTCATGGATGACGGATTGAGTGGAAATATGGGGTCTATTGATGGAGGCTGGTTACACAAAACTAAGATGCTGAATGAAAATGGAGAGGTGATAGCAACATCTGAACTTTAGTCGGTTTCTACATATAGTGTTATGAGTTGATAAAGATCCAAGCTGCAGTTGGAAGGGTTGGTAGATTGCTTTATACTCAAATGGGATCAATTCTGTCAAGATCTCACTGTTCTGAATTTGTTTACCTATTCTTGAATCTTGGTATGTCTCTAGTGTTTTAAATGTTGGGGCTAGAGATTAACTTTTCCCAGATTGAATGGATTGACTTGAAAAGGTTATGAATTCTAAATGTACCAAAATTAAATGTCACTTTCTTATGCAGTTCCTTCTATATCACCTCCTGTTTTTAGTATTTTTGGAAATCCTTATGCAGAGACAAAGGGACAAACACCATTCTTAGTTGTAACCTCAGAACAATTTCATGTTATTGCCTTAGGAATCAATTTCATAGTCTGACATTACAGAATCATCTGAGGAACAAAGAACAAACATTCAAGGCAATGCCTAAAACAGTGAGTCACATGACAAAAACGAGTAGAAAGTAAATTTAGGCATACAGATCTATGCCCCAGAACTTTGCTGGTTGATTGGTCCTATGGTTACGGTCCACGCTCTTGATCAGCTCCATGTCTTCATTGCCAAGTTCAAACCCGAAAACATTGAAATTCTCTTCCAGTCTTTCAACTTTTGATGACTTAGGAATCACGACAGTGTTTCTCTGGATGCCCCAGCGCAGCACAATCTGAGCCACCGTCTTTTTATGTTTTTCAGCTATGCCCTTGTGCAATAGAAACAAAGATACATCAGTACTGGCTCCATTCCATTTGCATGAACAATACAAATCTCACAGCTTTTTCATAAGATAAATATATTTAAGAGAGATTATTTACTTTAAGAACTGGATCTTCCAGGCATGATACTGAACCAAACCATTCAGTGTTGGCCACAGCACCTCCAAGAGGTGTGTGAGCTGTGACACAGATTCCATGCTTTTGACAGAATTTGACAAGTGAATCACGCTGGAAGTAAGGATGTGTCTCGATTTGATTCACAGCAGGCTTAACCTTTGAATATGCTAAGCAATCCCGGGTAAGGAAAATGTCATAGTTGCTGCACATGAATTGCCATTGTTATACTCAAAATACATTTAAGTTTCTTTCAATATTAAAATGCAATTGTATCAAGTAAAAAGATCCCCATTTGTGTAATACTATAAGTAGTATCTAAAAGTACGGTTTTCTGGACAACATTTTATGCAGGATTGAGCACACCAAGCAGCAACAGAAATGAATAAAACTGAGTGCATCAAGCCAAATCCTTAGAAACATGTAGATTAAAAAAGTCTACCTGATTCCTATACTGCGAACCAGGCCCTTGGAAACTAGATCTTCCATGGCATGCCATGTTGTCTCCAATGTTATAGTAGTGTCTATATCCAGAACACCATCATCTGCTATGGCGCTTGAGGTCGCACCAACTCCTGCAGGGAAATCAATATATCAATACTAAATACTTTCTTAGTTATGAGCAGATACTACATTGTAACAGAGTCACTAGTAAAAAAAAAAAAAAAAAACTTTCTCAGTTACTAGAAATCCCTCCATGCAATTAAACAGGGATAATCTGATACTTCCAGAGGTGCGAAAAAGGCACATAATCTGCAATACAAAATGATCTTTCACCTGTATGTTTAGTGGCTATGGGGAAGTGAACAAGGTAGAGATCCAGATACTCTAGGCGCAGCTTATTCAAACTGTCCTTACAAGCCTCAAGAACATGACCATGATCTGAGTTCCAGAGCTGGAAAAAAACATCATCGTATTACTACCCAAATGTGGTAAATCAAAATTGGCAGACAAATCTTATGGTTTTCTCGGAGCCAACCTTGGTTGTGATAAAAAGTTCCTCCCTTTTGACAAGCCCCGCCTGAAAAGCCTCTGCCAGTGCCTCACCCACTTCCGCTTCATTCTTGTAGTCAGCTGAAAGCAAAACAAAGCACCCACTCTCCAATTCAACCAAATCATGCATCAAATGATAAAGCGAAACGCACATTTTTCATGTTATAAACCACAATTTTCAGCAATTCACTGAAACTAAATCAAGAGAAAACAGCAAAATAGAAATCACGAAGAAGAAAAAAAATCACCAGCGCAGTCAAAGTGACGGTAGCCGATCTTGATAGCGTTGATGATGAGATCCCTTATATCTTTGCCCTCCATACGCCAAACGCCGAGGCCAACCGCCGGCATTTTGAAGCCGCTGCTCAGAGTAATCGCCATTTCTTCAAATCCTCACTTCTTTCCTCTTCCCAACTTACACGTCTCTCTCTGTAAGCAAGCACAAAAAAGGGTGCTGCAAGATTCTTGACTGGTTTGGGCCGATTGAGTTTGGACTAGAGAATCAAAGTGGATCAGCTGAAGACCCCTCTTATGTCGGAGGGAACGAGGTCGAGGAATATGCGCATAAATCGAAAGATCAAATATTTACATTTAAGATAAATTCATATTGGACTTTGTAATTTGGGCCGACAGACTGGGATGCCCAAACTACATAAATCTGGCCCGATCTCAGAAAAGCACGGGGGACACGTGTCCGACAAGGACTGCATTTATTAATAATGCTATCATTTGTATCCAACATGAATTATACGTTCGCACGAACAATATCGTGGAGAGAGATCCATCTATTATTATATCCCAAAACTCAAGACCTCTCTCTCTGTTCAGAGTTCAGACGCTAAATCTCAGATCCCAAATCCCATCAAAAGATCCGAACAATGTCTTCGACTTTCAGCGGCGATGAAACTGCTCCCTTCTTCGGCTTCCTCGGCGCCGCTGCCGCTCTCGTCTTCTCCTGTATGCATCTCTTTCACCCAATTCTTACCTGTATTTGATTTCTATACGCAATTATATGTGTTGATTGATTGATTGCTCAGGTATGGGAGCAGCCTATGGAACGGCGAAGAGTGGCGTCGGAGTGGCGTCGATGGGAGTGATGAGGCCGGAGCTTGTGATGAAGTCGATCGTGCCGGTGGTTATGGCTGGTGTGCTTGGTATTTACGGATTGATTATTGCTGTGATCATCAGTACTGGGATTAACCCCAAAACCAAGTCTTACTACCTATTCGATGGATATGCACATCTCTCTTCCGGTCTCGCTTGTGGCCTCGCCGGACTCTCTGCCGGAATGGCCATCGGAATCGTTGGCGATGCCGGTGTCAGGTGCTCATCATTCCGATTTTGCGTATTATTCTGTTAATTTAGTTTTATGCACTCCAAAATTTTTATCTGAATCTTACTGAGACAACATTCAAAATATATACATGACATTCTGAATTTCTGAGGTCTCATTCAATGATAAAAATAAGGTAGAATTATCTTATGAACTATATCCCTTATATTGGAATAGATTATATACTTGAACTCATCCATATTGTTTTGTAGAAATTATGGGTAATGTAATAGTGGCTCTATTACTTAGCTGATGGTGAATGCTACATCTTTCTTCTTATTTTTCTTTTCTTAATTGCATGGATTTCAGATCTAAATCTAATAATGGCAGCACTAGGGTATAAATGGTTGTGTGTCTATAAGAATCTTTTGTAGTTATATGTGAATTATGCATTCATTCAAAGGACCGTAAAGAGCTAAACCAGTCTAGGTTGCCCTACCTGAAAGGCTCAAACCAAGAAGACCAGGACTCCAGGAGGGGTTGCTCCCACTGGGAGTTGAACTTATAACCTTGTGGTTATCAAGTCAAAGGCCTCAGCTTTACCAACTTGGCCGGGTTGCCCCGAATTCTCAATTCTTGAGAATAGTGTTGGGTGCTTGCAACAAGAATACTAGATTAATAGAGAACTCTATAATCTATATGTGTCTACCATTCCTTGTAATCTAAAAACATCAATGTAGTTTTATGGCTTCGTTGATTATCAGTTGTTGGAGAAAGAATGTTGTATTATAGGTGTTTAGCTTTCCCCTTTTTGGTCTTAATGTTTCTAGAAGTGTGGAAAGCTTGAACACTTATCCAGTCACCCTATTAAGAGAGGTTATTGTGGCTCCCTTCTTTGATATGCAATGTGCAGTGTAAATATCTATAATCACCTATTCTGGAGAATTAGTATGTGGTGCGTGCAAGTTTTATACTGCAGAATAAATTTACTTTCTTGCTTTTTCCAAAGAGAGGGAGTCAGAAAATTTTAGAGCATATCGGAAGTAGGTTCATGTTGTTTTAATTCTTCTATTGCTAACTGAGATTTTCATCCATAGCTTCTAGCTCTGTTAAACCACATCTGTAGATCAAAATTAAAGATACGAATTGCTTGCAAAAATGTTTCGAATTGATTGCAGTAGGAATTTTAGGTTGTAACAGTTTTGTGGCGGTGCTCTAACTAAAGTTATAACTTGCAGGGCTAATGCACAGCAGCCAAAACTTTTTGTTGGAATGATCCTTATTCTCATTTTTGCTGAAGCTTTGGCCCTTTATGGTCTCATCGTCGGCATTATCTTGTCTTCTCGAGCTGGGCAGTCTAGAGCAGAGTAAAAAGGAGGATATGATTTATGTCCTTAGAAGGCTGTGGTAGAAAGTCAATTTTTATGAAGCACGTACGAGAAGCTATTGAGGTTTGTTGTCGTTCTTCATTCTGGCACTATTAAGAGTCATAAGGAATAAGCTTAATTATGAAGCCAGTCACTGGTCTTTTCCCTTTAGCGAGTACTTTTGGGTTATTATATATCGTTTCTGAATTATGTACAACCCTTTTTCCCCCCTTTTGAGCTCTGATCTGTACACCTATGATATTTATTTGATTCCTACTTTATTTTACTCATTGCATGAATGCATGGTGGTGTATGAACCTGTTCAGTGTTACTATAATTATGGAGAAATAGAGATCCTGGATGGTCTTAGAATAAGAGTTGAGTTTTTTGCCCTATTGTGTAAAATAGTTAGCCTATGAGCTAATTTTGGCTTACCATTATTAGCTATTTGACTTGGTTAAACAATCAACACGAGTATTTGATTTATTAGTTTAAGCTTTTTCGATTAGTTTTTTAGCTAATTTACCAAACAGTTTTCTACCATCAGCTAATGCTATCAATTAGTTAAACTCACTAACACAATAACCCAGCATTGGAATGAGGTACCAACATGACTGGAGTTGCCCTAACTCGTGTATGTCTGATACATTTTAAATATCATATAATCTTGGTTCTCAAATATAATCATATTGTTGGAACCAATTAAATTAATTAAACCTTGGTTGTGATAAAAAGATCTTCCATTTTGACAAGCCCCATCTGAATAGCCCCTGCAAGTGCCTCCCCCACTTCTCCTTCATTCTTGTAGTGAGGTGCAGAAAGCATGCAATACAAAGCAACAATAAAATTTGCCACATATTGTATATAGA
Source organism: Ipomoea nil (assembly GCF_001879475.1). Classification (NCBI taxonomy): domain Eukaryota; kingdom Viridiplantae; phylum Streptophyta; class Magnoliopsida; order Solanales; family Convolvulaceae; genus Ipomoea; species Ipomoea nil. Next base: position 10,510,994 of record NW_017619497.1, on the reverse strand, counting down.
CAATACAAAAGTTTGGTCATTTATGGTTGGCATTATCTTCTTTTCATGAAATAAGGAGTAGCTCAATATATATTATGATAGAATTACTATGGTTTTATAGGTCTGTGATGTATATTTGGTCCACCATACACTTCTATATAACCCATTTAATGGAATATATATGAGCCCCATGCCTAATATTGCAAAACAAGAAATAGCCTACAAGGCCCAATAAGAGTTTGGAGTTTGCATCAACAAAATATGTAATACGGAGTAATTTTTTTATTTATTTAATTCCTAGGAAGAGAGACCTTGAAAATAAATAAAAGTTAATAAAGAAGAATTTACTAATCCTTTCTGGGACCTTGCGCACCAAAAAAAAAAATATTAATTAATTAATTAATAGGCCCTTACGATGACATCCCTGATCCGCGGGATGCTCCATATATGCCTCCCAGCATCATTTGCAAGCACTGTCGTAAGACATTATGGGCAAATTTCAAAAACTTTCATACCATGTTCTGCCTGAAGGGAGAAATCAATAAGGGTATCAGTTGCTATATTTAGCTCTTTGAAAAACTGTTCTACTTCAATCCTGCAGTATAAGTTTTCTACTTAAATTTCAAAATTTTGCATATAGATTTTATTACTAACGATTTAATTAATTTTAAATAAATCCCAAACAAATGAAATAACAGTAGTCATTAATTAAAGAATAAAAAAGAGACAAATTGAGTTTAAATATTTAATTATAATTTTTTTTATACTTAAGTGATTCCAGGGCACGCCCCTAAAGCCTTTGTGGATGTAAATCGTGAGTATAGTTGTGCACCCCAATCTAAACCTTCTGGTATCTTTGAGTCACTTTTTCCATACATGTTTCCTCTGCCACCACCTTCAATCATGACTTTTAAGTCATACGACGAATGAATTATGCTAAGCTCCCGGGCTTAACATTTTAATTAATTGTTATTACAAGTTGTTTGTCAAACATCTTGTGCTCAAATAACACTCCCATCACTCTCTTTGAGTGAAGGTCACATGATCGAATCCAGTGGTAGATATTGACTTACAAATATTACTTTGTAATAGAGTCAATAGTATTTAAATATGTGATTTAATTTCAAGCACCCTCCAGCATACGGACATGCCATGATGCCCTGTCAATCAATTTGTATTGGTATATTATAGAAGATGAGGATATAGATAATATAAAATAACATGGCTTTGCCGTTGCATACATTTTTCTCCCATGTGGTTCCAAACCATTTTCTATCAAGATTAGGTCACTGTCCCATAAACCGGAAAAAATTAGGTCATGCCTTAACCACTCACGACTCTATCTAATTAATTTCCGACACCTTTATACGAAATTAAATTAGGTTAGGAAAAGGATGTTAAACACTTTAACTATATATGATCCTTCTTCACGTACATACCATGTCGTTAGCTTTTTTGTTTACGAAGGCTCCAACAACCTTGTGTTTTAACAAACATTTAGGTTTGTGTCTCACCTCAATGACCTCATTATATGAAAATAGTCATTATTGTTGGTTTTGTTTTTTACATAATTAATATTGTTTTCATACTCCATTTTAGACAATGCCTAATTTCACTAATGTATGATAACCCACAAGTCACATATAAAAGGTGAATCATACTAAAATTTTTTTTTTCATATATATATTATAAACTTGAATTTATTTCCTGGACATAACTTAACTGGTTAACCAACCCATAATATATTCATAAGCTCTGTTTTGCTGGCAAGGACATAAAAAGAATGAGGTATGAATTTAACCTTATTGTGTGGACGATGCAAACTTATAAGCGTAAATTCCCAGGATAACTCGGGATCGATTCCCACAAGCGACGATTCCCCATGAGCCAGCTCCATAGCCTCTCTGAGCGAACGGGGATTAGTCAGGTGGACGAGCCAGCTCCATGGCCTCTCTAAGCGAACGGGGATTAGTCGGGTGGACCTGCAAGACCGTTAAACGGACAGAGAAAAACACAGATCACCTCGTGATTTACAGAGCCATCTAAACTTTATAATTTATATTTCAAAAGTGCTAGACTTTGGTTTCTTTTATTTGTGGAAAAGAGAAAGCTATAAGGAATAACATTAACTAATTCGTAGTCATCTTTTTGATCAATCCAGCAGTGCCCAAAAGTGACATGCACAGGATTTGTGGCTATTACTTCATGGTTTAACTACTGTCATTATTATCTAATTCTTTTGTGCTTTATCCTAAATTAGGTTTCAATGTTAATTAATTAATTAGGTTGAAGCATGCGCTACTTGCTCTTGCTGAAACATGTTTTTTAATGTTGTTGCTAAACTTTACAAAAATAAATTACTAATTTCATGATTTCGATTTTTTAAAAAAAGAAGACAAAGGAAACGATTTCAAACTTTAGACACTATAAACTATTATATATGAAAATTAAATTAATTTTTTTCTTATAAAGTAATTACAGGTGAGCAAAGAGAGCATATTTGTTTTTAAAAATTATATTTCAAAAGTTTCATCCTTTTATTTCTTTTATTTCTGAAAAGGGGAAAAGGTTTAACATTTTATAATCTCTATTTTTATTTAAGTAGTACCCCAGGTTAAGGCGGTTTCATTAAAATTAGGAGTCATGTCTAATAGTTTAATTTAGATCTTCATCATTTTTGTTTTGAGATGCAATCTAAATGTAATAATGTAAAATGAGAAAGTCAAATACAATAATAGAGAGACACGAACATAAGGGAAGATCGCTATATTGATACATAGATATCTCTATTTATAAAAGTAAGGAACATAATCTAAAAAGACTTTTGAAAGATAAATATAGAATTCTAGAAAATATCTATGACTGATGTAATTGAGTTATTGTATTCTATTACCAAAAAAAAAATAAAATTAATTTTTTTTTTCAAATATAGTGCATACAAATTCAACAAAGAAAAAAAAAATACAATTCAAATTTTAATCTAGAAGTGATATTTTTCATGCATATTTAAATTTTAAAAAAAAATATTCTCCAAAATTTCGATTTCAATTCCTTCTAAAATTTTATTTTCAATTACAATTAAGACTAATGGATTCTAACAAGTAATTATCAAGTATACAAATAATAAATTATATATAAAATTATTTTTTAAAAAAATTGGACCCTCAAAAAATTTGGGACCCTGTGCCGTCGCTCTAGCCGCACATGGCCTGGGCCGGGCCAAAGTGATATTCGAGAGGGGTAAATTGTGGTTGTTATAATGCCACATCAGCTTGCTATATATAATCACTATTTTCTAATTGTTGTGTGTGTCTAATTAAATTCATATCACTACGTACTACACAAGTACACATGATTGAGATATGATAAATAATAATAAAATAATAACAATATTATAATAAATCATATATATATATATATATGTGTGTGTGTGTGTGTGTGTGTGTGTGTGTGTGTGTAGAAAAATAGAAGTGTTGAGATAGAATATAAGGAAATGGAATGGTGTGTCTTGAGAAGTTACTTTCATGGAATTAGTCTAGTCATAGATGGGAGATCTGTTGGGGATAGGATAATCCTAGTAACCAAGAGATGTTGCCTCTTGGGGATTCTTCGGGGTATACTGTGTTGTGTTCGTGTAGGCCAACCTAACCTTTTCATTTTCTTTTTGTTATTCTTAGTTGTTCAACCAAACAAGGCTTTGTATTAGGCATTTAGGCATTTAGGCATTTAGGTTTTTGAAGTAACTGTATTGCTACACACAGAAGGAATATTCTGTTAACAGTTAACGTCCGGTGAGCGCCAAGGAGGTCGAATTAGATTCCCAGATATCCAGTTCAACATCAAAATCAAAATTAATAATAATAATAATAATAATAATAATAATAATAATAATAATAATGCCGGAGTAATAAATAAATAAATAAAAGAATCCGGAGGTAATGGCTTTTGTTACATTGTCCGAATAAACTTAAAAGCTACGGAGTAATGGAAAGAAGCGAGTCTCAATTAAAATTTCTTAACAAAATTTGATACAAAACTCTTTAACATTAGAAAACTGTCTACCAATTATCTTAAGCGGTTGAATTTATTATTTTAAATGTAATTATAAATTATTTTAATCTGAAAAGTGTCTGATCTGATCTACATCAAAAGCATGTGAGAGGGAGTACGGAGTTTAAAATGAGAGTACACCAAGTATTTTCTTAATAAAATACGCAGTTACTAAAGGTTCAAATTTATTGACCAACAACACCTACTAAGGATGCTTCATACATCCCTATCTAGGCTAAGGTCATAGATTTAGCAACTCATTCAATGACTTGACGTATGCTGCTTTGCTAAGGACAATATCAAAGACTTATTGCCTACTACTTAAAGACATGATTAATTACAAATTTAATTTAGCGTTTATCACTTGACGGTACCAAAGATAGCCATTTTCTACTATAATATAAGTGTAAAAGATTAATATACTTGACGGTACCAAAATTGTTTACCGTACAATTTAGATTTCAAAGATTAGTTCAAAGGATCTCCCAATCAAAGTAATATATATCAAGTTTGGTAAGGTAGCTAGAATAAACATTGCAATCTTAGATCATTCCAAAGAGGAATTTTTTTAGAAACAAAAATTCGGATGGGTTTTTTGGACGGTTGAAGGAGATGATTTTTGAATTTTTATTTCTCTTGCAAAGTTAAATTTTTGTAAGACCCATAAAAATTAGAATAAACTGATAAAAGACTATTGTAAAGGTGTGTTAGGAACACTTTTCGCGCCCAACTAACACGTACACTAATATTCTTATTTTTAAAAAATATTGTCATAGTTTTTTTTCATCTCTCTTCTCTCTCTTTCTTATTTTTCATTGCAAAAATTGCTAAAAATCTTACACGGTTAAAGTTGTTCTTAGATGGGTAACATACTAACATGTAGGTTTAATGATATGTTTTTTTTTGTTTTGTTTTTTGTTTAATGATGTATGTATGTATATAAACCTCACTGCATACTCCGTACATGCAAATGCACGTGAATTGCATATATCACAAATGATTGCTATAGTCAAAAGGGCCCTATCCTCCACTACCTTCATTTTACTTTAATTTGACTGCCTTCTTTCTCTGTGTTCAATAATTGATTACTGCTCATGACTGATTGACTGTTCTGAAATAATCTGGCTTTCAAGATCACGATTCAGTGATTCACGGGTACTTCAAACAAATTTAAACCAAAAAAAAAAAAAAAAAAAAAAAAAAATTTAAACCAAAAAAAAAAAACTTTGTTATTTATGATGGGATATTTTTTATTGCAACTCGTTATATATTTGTTAAAAATATGAGTAACGAGACTCATACCTGAAGGTCTATGGAGGCTCATCGAGAAAAAAAATATAATTTAAGGATGTTTTTGGTTCATGGATTTACACATAAGGGATGAGAATTAAAATCATAGGTAATGTTTGGTTGATAATTTTTTAAACCACAATTATCACATTCTTTAATTAAAAATGAGTATCATATCATCTTATTGGTAATATGATTTTTAAGTTTGGATTAGTACTTTTAGATTTTTTTTTTGATTTTTTTTTTTTTTGGTTCATATTGGTGTTTTGGATATCAATTGTCTTAATTTTTAATTTTTGTATTCTTAAAACCTTTGTTTTCATTATAGTGTCATACATAACCAAACATTAGTAATTATTTCAATCCCACCGTATTACCAAATATGGAAATACTTTCACCAAAATCCATTACCATTACCAAGTATTTGATTCACATTCTGATTCCGATTCTCTTGTGCGAACCAAACACACCCTAAGTTAGGAAATTGAAGGGTCTTCATAGTTAGTTGAGAATGAGCCCACGGATGAACATGCATGAGTCGAAGTAGTAGTTATACCTAAGCACTGAACAGATATGGCACATGGCTCAATAGGAAGAAAGCAGCGTGATCCAAGTTAAGCATACAATCGCCTAAGGACACAACTTAAAAGAGGTGGAGCAAAATGAGTGGAAAAAGAACCCCAACAAGCCAAGAAAGGTACTTGCCGTCAAGAAGTCAAAGAAATGGTCGAATTAGTCATTTTCTGTATAGCAAGCAGTGTAATGTACGTGGTAATATAGAGCTTGTAGACTATATGGAGCGTCTAAGAGACCGTAGAGGCACGGTATCGGGATTCTACAATTAGAAACAACACTAATTGTGGTTAACTTTTGGTAGTTGTAATTTGTTATTCATTACATTTGTGTACAAGTTCCTATCAAATTTAATTTATTATTCCCCATACATGTAATTATTATGCAAAATTTAAAATGCACATTATCCTTATATCTCCAACCCAAAACACACAAAAATTTACACTAAATATCACATCAAAAGAAATATTCTTACACATCAAATTCTATTCATCTCTAGTCTATTACACTCAATTTTACACCAAATGTTATTCTACACTAAAATAATTTTTATTTTAAAAATTTAAAAAATTATTAGTTTAAATTTAATTAGTTTAATATACAATGTAAATAACTTTGTTAAAATTATAATTTAGGTAAAATATTAGTCTTGTTTTAATTGTCTTAATAAACATATAAATACATAACAATAAAACATAAATTAAAAAATATATTATAATATAATATTATTAAACATAAATTATACTCCGTATCATTCAACCGGCCACGTGAATCCCAAAATTTTGAAGAATCTATCGACAACATAGCAATGAGCATTTGTCCTTTGTGAAGTGACCCCCAGTCCCCCACCAAAAATTCAGAATATTTAAGTATCCAATCAGACAACAAAATTTTAATTACTCCGTATATTTTGTGGAATGGCCTGGCCAAATATAACAATATTAATGCAGGGAAAATTATAATTGAGTGAGTGATGTATAATTCTTAGACCATAAGATCGTGAGTTTGATTATTATTAATATAATAATATTCATATTTGAAGATGGGTGATTGAGTGGATAAAATATTATTCTTGTACCATAAGATCACGTGGGATTTACGGACTATTACATAGAAATGAAAAAAACGAAATTTACTCGGTGCACACCATCAACTAGTAGCTACAAGTTCTCTCATCATTCTATATATATATATATATATATATATATATATATATATATATATATATATATATATATATATATATATATATTAATGATCCATGGTCTTTTATTAATAAATTTTAACACAATGCATATCATACATGTTTATAGCAAAATAAATAAATAAATAAATAAAAATATTACTATTTGTACTAAATCTTGTATAATCTACTATGATTTGTAACACTTATCGTCGATTAATATGTTTTATAGTATACAAAAATTTTACAATGCCTTGATAGGTTAAAAACATATAAACAAGAGGGTGAAATATGTAAGTTACATTAAATTAAATCGAGATATTATTAATTATTTAAACAAATTGAATTAATATAACGTAGCTTAGGTCGCACCTACAAAATCTCAAATTAAAGCTCTAGATCGAGTTGATGCTTGACCTGATTAAATTAATTACCAGCTAACCAACCACCAAGTTAACATTTGAATATTTAAAAAAGGGAAAAGGGTCAAATATGCCCTCGAACTTTAGGTTAAAAGTTAATTAGGTCCTTAAACTTTTTAAAGGTTCAATTACACTCATCAACAATTCATTTAGGTGCAATGAAACCCAAAAACAAGTTAATGACCTGCTATCACAGGTCATTAGGGTTCAGGCCACATTCCGGCAAATTTTCCGACCAAAAAAAGGTGACCAGCAACCGACCCAGATTTGCCAAAAATTTCGCCGGTCACTTCTTTTGTCAAAAATTTCGCCGGTCATTTTTTTTTCTTTGCTGGAAAATTCGCCGGAAGGTGGCCTGAACCCTAATGACCTGTGATAGCAGGTCATTAATTTGTTTTTGGGCTTCATTGCACTTAAATGAATTGTTGATGGGTGTAATTGCACCTTTAAAAAATTTAGGGGCCTAATTGACTTTTAAGTTAAAGTTCGAGGGCATATTTGACCCTTTTTCCTTTAAAAAATAATATTTCACTCTTTTTAAAAGAATATTTCTTACTAGTAACTAATAGGAAGGAACCGATGGAATACTATGAGGCGATTATGAGGGGTAATGCCGAGGATTTGGGGACAATAATTGGACAAACAATAATTCTATTAAGGTCATCAACGTTAATTATTTGCATTTAAGATATTTGTTGGGTTTTTATAGGACATAATGTTAATCCGAATTACAATAACTTTATTGAGGCAAATCAATTTGGTTCTAAGTGCAATGTTTCCTATCTATCGTCTAATGAAAAAGTTGGTCAAAGGATGACAATTTTGATTTTATATGCAGGTTCCAACTGCTTCAGTTCTTAACCTGCCCGCTACCTTCTAAAAGCGTCCATCTTGACAACTTCAATCCATCCATTCATTAAATCAATAAGAAAATAATTTCTCGAAAGACCTATATATATATATATATATATATATATATATATATATATATATATATATATATATATATATATATATATATATATATATATATTCTATGATACTCCGTACTATTCCTTTTTGTTTTATTCTTGAAATTTAAATCTAATACATTCAATGCATTTACTTCACTCTAGTCGATGGACCCATTGATGCAAGTAGCTAAAAGTAAGAAACAAATATGGCTATTTATTTATCCATCTATTCGAGATGTGTCTAAAAAAAATGCATATAAATATTTATGGAATTATCTTCTATTTCAACAAACAAAAAAATGATGATACGCAACCTACTATTGATATACACCTTAGATGTAAAAATCTCATCACACCCTCCATCAAAGTTCGGTGAAGGGAGGGAGAATGTCCCTCTAAAATTATCAATACTTGAGCATGGGTGGCGAAAGATGCAACAATATCAACTATGATGTTATTTTGTTTACAAAATACATACGACAATTTGATTGCAAAATTTTTCTCTTTGGTTGTATACACGAAAATATAAAAACAAAATTATTACATGAATTAGGGTGAGTCACTCTAATCACACTGACGAAGAATAACGCTTTGACTCCATTCAATGTAATAGATTGAAAATGTCCAAATCAAATGGCTGAAAAATCAACTAAGATATAATAAATATTTGAAAAACGAATCTGAATAAAAAAACGTGTATTATATATATTTTAATATAAGTGTAAAAATTTGGATTTGAATTCCATATCTCAATAACCAACCAAATCCTAGAACATGGATAAGAAGCAGCCTTGCATGCGAAGGTGCGAGCAAACCCCGCGTTCAAGTCACTATAATTAGTGATTCAGTCAAATATTCAACCAGTGTGCGGCGAACGAAGACGCGGATAAAACAAGGTTGCCACGTTGAGTTACGTTGGCGCCGTCGAACCATTTGGTCTATGACACACCGCACATGTTGAGTGTCTCCTATGGTTTGGCCTTGCTTGCTTGCTAGCTACGTAGTTGCCTTGACCTTTCTACGTCCTGCCCCTGGTCCTCCACCTCCATATAGCCATGACATAATTGGTTGTTTATGTCCTATTCTTATTTTTGTCCTTAATAATCCAAACAATTTTTATGTATACATCAAAAACTACGAATCTTTAATTTTTAGCAATAGTAAGTCAAACTTAGTTATATAACTTCTACATTTGTATTAGAAGTTCACATGCATCTTAATTACGTTCGCTAAAGAAGTTTTATCTTTTAGATGAAAAAAGTCGAAGGGTTGGGCTGGAGCAAAAGACTAAGAATAGTTATTTTTGTTATAAAAGAAAAATAATATTAGAAATTTAATATTTTTGAACTTTAATTAAATGAGACTTTATTATGATAGGGACGGATCGAGTAGATCCTATTTTTGAAATAGTTAAGTTATCAATTTTTGTTCCACAAAGTTGGTTAGGCCTGATCAAGTGACCAAAGAATTCAACTTTAGTCTATCCAGAAGATTAAACGGATATCAAAATCAAGAATAATGTATAAAACCATTTTAATTACCTTAACCGCAACTATGCAAATTCGAAGGAGACCGATGCATGTAACATATTTCTAGCTTAGCCAACACAACTTGTCAGACATATCTATTTATTTAAAATTCACACAACAATATTAAAGATAAGGCTATGTGGTTTAATGGTACCCAAGTTGGACTTTTATTTGGAAGGTTGTGAGTTTGAGTCTCAGTGGATGTATTATTGATTTTTTGTGTTTCAGTAGGTTGAGAAAGTATATGAACAATTACTACATTGTAATAGAGCCAATAGCATTCAAAAAGGTTTTTTTTTTTTTTTTTTTTCAGTAGGTTGAGAAAGTATATGAACAATTACTACATTGTAATAGAGCCAGTAACATTCAAAAAGACGGGTCGGATCTTGATTAATCAAAGATCCGATTCGTCTCACGGATTGACACCCATTAAAGTGTCTCATACAAGTTTTTGTCATTAACTAAGTTATAAGGAAAATATAATACTTTTTCTTTTAATAAATTTAATGTTAAAGTAAGTGAGAAAAATGATGAATGGTTAAATTTTATTGTCAAATGCTTTTTATAATTTGTGCTGTCACTTTAATACACACAATATCATATCATATGTACATTGTATAGATTGGAGACATCAGGAAACAAAAGCCCACAAATGATTAATGTATAATTTTTTTATATATGAAAATCTTATCAATAAATTTAATTATTATTTTAAGTTCAACGTGGTGCGCTAATAAGACGAGAGGGGAATGATGTTAAAAAAATTATTGGATAAATGGCACTTGATTGAAATAACAATGGTTTTATTTATTTACTTATCATGTGAGAGTGTGTATTAAATAAATATCACTTTTGAATCATATTTAAAAATGACAAATTGCTTGATGAAAAATTTGTGCGATAGATTTAACCGATAAAGTAATTCGAGAATCATGCTACACTCCCGTACTTAACTACCACTTTTGATCCATTATATAACATTAATCACACCACTCTCTCTTTATTAATTGGTCCAATAATCCAAAAGTAAGACTAATTATATATATTTTTTAAAAATAATTATTTTGGAGAGTCAAATCAACTAGATTGCATCTTTATTGAAAAAGAAAAAACTAATTTCAATATAATGTAACCGATTGTGTACATTCACCAATCATAATTCAACACATAGAAAAAAAAAAGTGATGATATTATTAGTGGCTAACTTTATTGGTCTAATAATTCAAACAGTAAGACTAATTAAATATACTTAAAAATTACTCCGTATTATTTTGGAGAGTTAAATTGACGTAGAGTGTATCTTAACTGAAAGATTAACTAATTGTAATATCATGTAACTGATTGTGTACATTCACCAATCATACCCATCAATTCCATTTATTAGAGTAATAACTTTTTGACGAATAATTTCAATGATTATTTTTAAATAAACATTTCAAAATATATCAATGTAAGATTATATAGAAAATGTTTATGCATGGGTAAATAACTGCTGAATTTGTTTATTTAAATCGATAATCTAAAGTATATAAATTCAAAATAATATATGAGAGAATTGATTATAATTGTCACTAAAATAAATGTTTGCAACTTTATAACAACGCTAGTCTAAATATTTAGTCTTAAAGCGATAGTCTAAATAAATATTATTTTTTTATTTAAATTTCTCTAATTCTTCTTAATTCTCTTTTGGGTAGCATTGTCATTGTTTTCATCTTTAGTACATGTCTTTTTTTTCTTTTTTTATTTATTAGTAGTGTATGTGCAATTAGGTTACTGGTGACAGCATAGAGGGATTCATTATGCAATGAGATTATGGTGTATGAAGCTTTAGATTTGCCTTGTTGTGTATATGATTGAAATTTTAGTTGTAATATGAACTCTTTATCTTACAAACACCTATTGATATTTAGTAGTGGTAGTTTTTCCCCTACATGTTTCATGTGTTGTGAAATGTGTGTCGTAAGTTATCATGTGAAAATATTGAACAAAATATTAATATTTATTATATTTGTATAAAATACTTGGTAAATAAATAAATAAATAAATAAATAAATAAATATATATATATATATATATATATATATATATATATATATATATATATATATATATATATAACATGTTTTGTATTATAACTTTGACATTTAATTACAAGATAATAATGTAAAAAGAAGACAATGGACAATGTAATAAATATAATAAATTAATAAATTTGAAGGTAAGGAATTTTTTAATTGTAGAAAATAATTAAATATAATATAACTAATGAAATTATATTTCTTTTACATTTTTTTGTAATGAATAATTTTTTTTTAAATAAAGCATTATAGATATCTAATTCTAAATTAATTAAATACATATGTATTATTTTTTGTTGTAGCTACTAATTTATTTAATTCAATAAGAGTAATAAAGTGTCGTATATACTTTTCATTAACAATAATAAAATTAATGATTTTTTGTAATTGTCATTCCTTGTTGAGACAAATTGTTTTGAGAGTTTGTCAATGACAAATGTTGTCAATAGAGGATGATAATAAATAATTCAAAATATATTGTTACAATAGATATTGTTGTAATGATATAGTAAAAATTAACTTATCAGTTTCTTTAGAAGTTTTCATGCATTGATGAAATTCTGATGTGTAAACTTGTTCAATTGGAGCTAGTTGAATCTTAACATTGTCAATTATTTGAAAAATTAACTTACCGTTTTAGAGTCTATGTGTAAATGTATTTATGATCAACAACTTTGTAGTTAGGCCGCGCACGTCTGACAATGATGTAAGAACAATTTTGTCCGATAAAAAAAATAATAGTATAATATTTGTAAAGTACAATTGTGCCATTATAAAAAAAATACAAAAAATATTAATACCATAATGACCTAAATCATTCAAATAATGCAAAAGCATAATTGAAATATTAGGTTTTGTTCTAAATAATCAATAGAAGATTAAAATAAATAAATAAAAAAAGCGTAACCTAAATTTGTTTAAAAAAATCAAGAAAATCAATTGATTTTTAAAGTTTATGATTATAATTGATGCTCAACTTTGAATGCTATGTATTTAGTCGGACTAATTATTTGACCAAAGTTTATGTTAAATTTTATATTATATATAAATTTTTAATATATATTAACATATATATTCATAATATATGTTTAACAATTATGCAAACTTTAATTGGGATGGGTTCGAACCTAAGACATTTCTTATATAAATTAATGAGTATATTTAGAATAATAAATAGTTAACGGAATATTCGGTTACTAAAGTTTATAGTAATGAAATATAGAGTTATTTAAGAGAAGAAAATAATATAATAGAGGATAAATAAGGAAAATCATTCAAAATACTAAAATTAAAATAATATGAACCATTCATTTTAAGAAACAACTACTACCGATATTTTTATGTTCCTGTTAAGGGCCTAACATTATTGGCTCTTATTAGATTTGTACTAATTTTTTTACGCGCTTTGCGCGAATGGGATAGTGCCCAATGATTATTTTTAAATAAGTATTTCAAAGTATATCAACGCAATATTATATCGGAGATGTTCATGCATATGTAAATAAATATTGAATTTGTTTATTTAAATCGGTAATTCAAAATATATAAATGCAAGATAATATTTATTGAATTTTCTAATCGATATTTGGTAGTGGTAGTTTTCCCCTACATGTTTCATGCATTGTGAGATGTGTGTGGTAGGTTATCATGTGAAAGTATTGAACAAAATATTAATAGTTATTATATTTGTATAAAATACTTGGTAAATAAATATATATAATGTATTTTGTATTATAACTTTGATATTTAATTACAAGATAATTAAAAAAAAAAAAGACAATGGACAATGCAGTGAATATAATAAATTGATAAATTTGAAGGTAATGAATATTTGAATTGTAGAAAATAAAGATAATATAATTAATGAAATTATATCTATTTTTAAATTTTTTATAATGAATATTTTTTTTTTAAATAAAGGCATTATAGACATCTAATTCTAAATTAATTAAATGCATATGTATTATTTTTTGTTGTAGCTACTACTTTATTTAGTTTAATAAGAGTAATAAAGTGGCGTATATACTTTTCATCAACAATAATGCAATCATTGATTTTTTTTTTAAAAAAAAAAATGCATACAAAAAATATTAATGCAAAAGTATAATTGAAATATTAAGTTTTTTTTCTGATCTAAATAATCAAAAGAATATTAAGTTTTTTTTTTGATCAAATGATTTTTAAAGTTCTTGATTTATAATCTTTGATGCTTAACTTTGAATGTTATGTATTTAGTCAGACTAATTATTTGAACAAAGTTTATGTTAAACTTTATATTATATATATTTTAACATATTCGTAGTATATGTTTAACAATTATGCTAACTCTAATTGGGATGTGGTTCGAAACTAAGACTTTTCTTATAGAAATTAATGTGTAAGTTAAAATAATAAATACTTAACGGAATATTCCGTTACTAAAGTTTATGCTAACGGAATTTAGGTTATTTAAGTGAAGAAAATAATATAATAGAGGGCAAATAAGGAAAATCAATAAAAAATACTAAAATAAAAATAATATAAACCATTCATTTTAAGAAACAATAGTATAATATGAATCATTCATTTTAAGAAACAATAGGACCGACATTTTTTTGTTCCAGTTAAGGGCCTAACATTATTGGCCCTTATTAGAATTGTAGATTGTAGATGTAGATGTAGATTGTAGATTTGTAGATGTAGATGTAGATAGATGTAGATTTTTTAGATTTGTAGATAGATGTAGATTTTTTTAAAAATAAAATAAAAGAGATGTGACAATTCGATTTTACAGTTATATCCTTATTTGTAATCAAAATTATTGAGTCACGAGATGTTACAATCGTCTCAGATGAATTGGATGGACCACTGGATGTTAGTAAAATAGTAAGAATTTAGATTTGGCTTTGAATCCGGAGTCCACTTTTACGCATTCACTGACGTGTTCCATCCGCGTTGAGAAATGGCCCCCACTCGACCTCCTTTTTCTTATCGCAACCGTTTATTCTCCCAAATCATTTCATTTCTTTCTGCTGTGTGCCCCTGTCATTCCAAAGTGAATAAACACCTAAAATTCCAACACAAAATTTATGTTTATATTTTCTGAACAATTCTTTTTTTTTTTTTTGTTCTTAGCTTCTAAAAAAGAATGATGCTCTATTTGCCTAGTGATATTATTCAATCATCTTTTCATATTTAATTATTAGATGATTTTTATTATTATTTATAAATGTTGTATAAACAAACAAGTGTAATAAGTTATTCTATGTATTGATTTTATGAGTTAAACAGTTAACGACCGACTAACATAACTATTAAAAAATAAGTATATAATGATAAAAACAAACTAGAAAAGTGTCTATTGTCTTGAGTAACTGATATTTTGAACCATTCACCAACCTTTTAGGGTATTTATGCAATTCAAATTAATTAAGGCGATCGGTTCAAAAAGGAAAAAAAAAAATCTCTAAAACCGCTCTCATTAACTACAAATTATTTGCCTACTAAGAATAAGAAAATAAAGTAATCTCCCAGATTATGGTAAGAAATCACCCCAACTGTAAATTCTAAAAATGAAAAAACTCGTCCGGACAACTCAGTCCCATATTTTCCTCAAGAATGAGGAAAACATTTTTCATGCCCTACTTGGTATTTTGTTTTATATGAAAAACAAGTAAGACAATTATATCATCACCAACTTTTATTAATTACCATTATTATTATTGTGTAAGAGTATAATTATTTTTATACTCATCATTCCTTACAATATTAAACTCAAACAAACAATTGAATCAATACTCTCCGTAATTTATTTTCATCAATCAAATAATGTAATTGATCTTCTTGGTAATTTATTTTTATAAAATTTTAATTTCATTTCTTCTCAAATATTTTCATGATTCATATTGACAGTGTTTGCTAAATAAATGATTTCCGTGTAAAAAAAAATATTAATATTCACGATAACTACCTGTTTGATTTTAAAATTTACATTAAGTCATCCAAATAAAATCAACATAACTGAAAATATTTACCAAACAAGTCAAATATAATCCGTACTTGAGGGGTGAGAGTGATGTAGCAACTAGCAACTAGTCAAAAGATGAAGGGCAAAGAAGAGGCGTGCCACGTGGCGCAATCATGCGGTTGAGGAATCATGCATGAGGAAGCTTCCTACTGAGTATATCCAGCCAAATTCTCGCGATAATTTCCAACCTACCACGCATTACCATAACCACTTACCTTATCCCATTCAAAGTAAACGGCGGCAACTGCTTAGCGATTCACCACTCACCGAACTTGGACCCACAGATTCTCGCCACGCGGCAACGCGCCGCGGAACATCCCGGCCGAAAGAATCTCCTGCCATCATTTTTTCGCTTTAATATTTTCGCGATGGTGTTATTAGATCCAAAAAGAACTTTATTAAAAATTAAAAGAGTGTGGTGTACCATCCATATAAACAAATATTATACTAATATGTATTCTTCTCCCAAACTAATATGTATTCTTGGATACTAGGGGATCGTTTGGTAACCTTTTTGTTTTGTTTCGCTATTGATAACTTTGTTTAAGGCTGTTGTTGAATTTTTTAGGTTTATTATTCATTATAGTATACCTACTAGTTATTATCCTTATCAATGTCTCTAGTACCATATATAACATCTAATATATATATATATATATATATATATATATATATATATATATATATATATATATATATATAATCCTAATCATATGATATTCATTTTTAGGTGAGAACTCGTGGACAAATTCAAATTATTGATTTACAATATTTGATAGACGAAAAAACTATATATATATAATTGTATCTAATATTTTAAAAAAGTGTAATATATACTATAATTTTTTATAATTGTTGGTATTCAGGATAGTCAAACAACCTCTAGTAAAGGATATTAAATGGGATTGAAAGGAAATAATAAAGGGGATTAAAGGTTTTGTTTAAAGGGTTTGGAAGTTATTGAGATTAGAAATAATTAGGAAGTGTATGAGTATTTAATGGGAAATAAAGAGGTAATTAATTGGTAGTTGAGCGGAATAATGGCTTATTTATTTGGTTTAGTGGGTATTTATTTTGGAGGTTATAGAGGGGTTTAGCTGGTTCAATTGGGTTTAGATGGTCTAACCGGTTTCGATACTTGATACATATCATAAGTCCATCACTATTCTATGTCTCGCGCAGTATGGCATAGGAAAGTATATTGTCTCGTCTTAAAATCAACATCGCATCGAATCAAAATTAAAGAAAAATTAAAAATGGAAAAGAAATATTTCAATAATAATATTCTACATCATCAATAGTAAAAGCATATAATAGTAAAGATAAATTAAAAATGAAACGGAAATATTTGAACAATAATATTCTACATCATCAAATAAAATAAAAATATAACGGAAATTAGGTAAAAATATCACTGCATATATATTCTAATTGACTAATTGACTGAAAATAAAAAAGAATAATTGATTGAAAATGAATCTAATATTACTAATTGACTGAAAATATAAAAGAAATTTGATATTAATGATCCATAATTGACTAAAAAAAAAAAATAGTCAGATCATTGCATTTTAATGCGTTCGAGGAGAAAAGTTCATGCAACATGGTACATCGTGGGATGAAGATAACCTCGTTAAACAACCAGGATGAGCACCCCATAATGAAGTTACATCGAGCTAGCGACGTTAAACTTAGCGCTTCATGGGAGGCACCCCATGTTATCTTTTATTGCTTTCCTATTTATTGCTTTATAGTTTCGTTTTATTTAGTTTTTATTGCTTTCTAGTTTCACCTTATTTTATTATTTATTGCTTTTTAGTTCTTGTTATTTTTGCTTTCTCTTTTCTAATTGTTCTCCTTTCTTTTGTTTTGCATCAGGGACGATGCAAATTTCTAAGTGTGGTGGAGGAGCCAATAATTTGGAGAAAATTTTCAAAACTTTTGCTTTTGTTTGGATGACTCATATGATATTTTTGGTAAATAAGTTATTTGTCTTAGCATGCAAATGCAATTACTCTCTCTTATTGGTTTGTGGTTTGTGGTTTGTTTTAGTGGTGCTTTCTGCATATCAATTCGTGATTGATGATTTGAGGTGTAACACATAATTGATATATTCCCTTGCCAATAGCTTTGTTAACCACTTAATAATTGGATTAATTATTGATCTTGTGTGTTGTGCATTGCTAGTGAAGGCTTATGTGAGATTCCGGTCATGGTGTTCTGCTAGAACTTGCCTCATTAATCTCTAAGTGAAGTCTAAGTTTTGCATGTTTTGAAGTGATTTAGGTCATTTTTGTCTAGCCATAGCCTTTAAACTTGTCCCTACATATGTTTTTATCCTTCGTGTCTCCATTGTGCCTCTCGTTTGTTTAAATAAGTGCTAAACACTTATTCCTTCATTGTGATTGTTTTTTCTTTGTGTTACCCCCAATGTTGCAAAACACGTTAGGCGCCCCCTAGGCGCCGATTTTTAATTTTGTTTATTTTTTAATTAAAAAAATTAAAATTAAAAATTTAGTACTAAAACATAAGGTTTCCATAGTTATTTCTTAGAAACTATTTACAAAAGTGGTTGTAAAATTGTTCAAAAGATTGTTTAAACCATCTAAATACATAAAAAAACTAAAATTAAGAGCTAAAGAAGCATTTTTTTGAGAAATTAGTGGACCAAACCGCCTTTGAAAAAATACGCGATTTGAAAAAAGAAATTGTCTAAATCGGACAACCGAGTCAAAAGTTATGCCTTCAGAAACTTTTCCGACATTTTCAAAAAAAAAAGAAAAAATCGCCGAACCACCGGTTCGGCCGGCCGCGGAGGAGGTCGCCAAGGCCATTCCTCGCGGCGGCCTCCTAGCGCCTAGGCGCGATTTTTGCAACATTGGTTACCCCATTATCAAACCCTTAGCCCATGACCAAATATTTTCCTTCAACCCTTTGGGAGAATGAAACTTTTATCTTTATTATTTCTGTAAGAAAATATTTATGGAGTTGTGTCAAAGAGCATCTGTTGTTACAATTGTTCAAGTGTGGGGGTCATGAAATATTGGATTAAAATTGTCTTGCTGTATTCAAAAGAAATCCAAAGAAAAGAAAAGAAAAGAAAATAAAAGAATGAAAGAATGAAATATAGAAAGTTTTTGAGTTTGGATCCCCACTTCACCAAAGAGTTGATGTGTTTTCTTAAAATAAATTTGCTCATTGAAATTGCGATTATCTCATCTCTTCTAAAGTTTTGAAAGTATTGATAATTGCGACATTCTCTCTTTTTGTTAATTTTTCCATACCACTTCTTTGCTAGCCATCACCCGTAGCGCCATTACAAGCTAAATAAAGTCCTAGTTGATCTTAGCATGTATTATTAGATTTTATCTAGAAGAGTATGAAGGGTAAGCCTATGAGATCTCATTCATGACCCGTGTTTTGCATAATCTCAACTGAGTATTTGTGCACACTTGATCCTCACACTTTAATAATTTTTTGTGCTTGGTTATTGACTTGAGAATGAGTCTTAGTGTCAAACTAATTTGATTCTCGAAGCTTGTTGTTTTGTAGCAAGTTGGTTGGTGGTATGAAAGGTCGTGCAAGAGAGAGTAGGAGTAATTTGTATGTTTTGACTTGTGATTTATTTATTGATTTTGCTTGATGACAAGCAAAGGCTTAAGTGTGGGGGAGTTGGCATTTTAATTGCATAATCCCTTGTTTTATCATTTAGTTATGGTTCATACTCGTTTTGAATGTTTTACGGTGTTTGTTAGTGTTTTTGAACCATTGTAAGTCAAGGTTAAAAGCAAGGGAAGTTCGAGGACAAGTTTGGAGTCAAAGAGGACCACAAGATGCGTACACAGCGAGTTCGACGCGGTGTCCAAAATTTCCAGAACGCATTCGGGAGAAAAAATTGAAGGCTCGACGCATCGAGAGGTGCACAGTTCGGATCAAGGAAATCGATGCGTCGAGCCGGGTCTCGATGCGTCGAAGTAGGGGAGTATGCTGCCGAGGAGTTGCGAAGACTTGGCTCGACGCGTCGAGCGGGATGCGGCCCAGGCGATGTTTTCAGTGCGTTTTCGCGCGGAAATTTCCTATTTCTAATGGGTTTGGTTCTAGCTGTGTACATACTATAAAATTCAACCCTCCTCAACCCTAATATTTATTCAGACATCTTTGGAGACAAGAAGGAGATAAATCAAGAGCCACAAATTATCTTAGGAAGCAAGAAGAAAGCTAGGGAGATTTGGAAAAATTGTCTGGTTCAATATTCTACTCTTTTTGATAACTTGTATTTTCTTTATTATCTTTAGCTACGTATAATTTAGCCATGTGTGGCTAAATTCCATTAGGGATTATTGGGTAAAAAGTGTTTACGAACTTATGTGACTGTGCTCTCAGATTCTTTAATTTATTATTATTTGGGTTTTAAACTGGTGTTACTATTGTGTTTATTATTGCCGTTGCGAGTAGTTCAGGGCCTAGATTACTTGTTTCATTGCTCTGTTTATGTCATAACATGAGTTAGGCATAATTGAGAGTTCACACAATTGCACTTAACTTTTGCACATTGGGAGATGGTAGTAGTTAGGGATTATTTATGAATGCTTGTTCTTGTTCTTATTGGATGTTTATACCACGGGAGTGGATATTCACTAGTGTTAGTGACTACGGGAGTAGCTTTATACTACCTTGCATTCTCACACTCGTTTAAACCCAGATTTAATATTACATTAGGTCAGACATTAGAGAACTAAACACTTAAATATTAGGAATTTCAATCTCTCTATATTGTTTTCAAAATCCTGAATCATTGCTTTGCTTTATTTAACTATTTGCTCTCTTCCATCATAATCGTTAGGATTAGCTTCTCATAGAATAAATTAGTAATTGGTGCTTAATATCCCACTTGCCTATGGATCAATTACCCGATACTCCGGATATTATTTATTTGAAAATATACTACAATCAAAAGCTTTTGGGTATTCAATGGGAAATAAAGAGGTAATTAATT
Source organism: Ipomoea nil (assembly GCF_001879475.1). Classification (NCBI taxonomy): domain Eukaryota; kingdom Viridiplantae; phylum Streptophyta; class Magnoliopsida; order Solanales; family Convolvulaceae; genus Ipomoea; species Ipomoea nil. The sequence goes on along the minus strand of NW_017619497.1, from coordinate 10,489,932 downwards.
GGTAGTTGAGGGGAATAATGGTTGATTTATTTGGTTTAGTGGGTATTTATGGGTATTCACCTATGCACATGTTTTAGTTTTATTGAAAAAAAAAAAAAAAAAAAAAAAAAAAAAAAAAAAAAAAGCAAACAAAAACTTTTCCCCAAACAAACCCTAGAATATCGCCTTCCGATATCAACGGAGAAATTCAATAAAAATCAGATACATATAATCCGGCCCAACAACTGGCCCACGGCCCATATCTCCTCCCCTATATAAAGCGACATCGGCCAGCATGCAATTCTCGCTCAGTTCACAGTCGTGTAACGTTCTCATTGAAATCATACCGAACCGTGCCCTTCTTCCGTCCCTCCTTGATCCTTAGCCGTTAGGTTTCCGTCCTCCTTTCTCCTTCTTCACCGCCCTCCTCGGAAAACCGCTTCTGTGCGACTTTCCGATATATAAAACTCTTTTTTATAGATCTGCATGGTGGGATTTTTATTCGACTCTTAGATTTGCGTTTGTTTTGAGTGGTTTGTAGTAATCTCTCATTTGTAATCACAATAATTAACTTCTTCTGAGCGGTCTGGGGATTTTCGGGTCGATTAGGGGTCAGTTTGGGGCGGATTATCTTTTGATTCAGGTGTTTTTTTGCTTCTTTTGAGGGGGTAGCCGGGGCTCCGGCCTCGGCGGGTTCTAAAGCCCCCACCGTTACGAAATCGGAGAAAAATACTGCTATTACACACCAATCTGTACAAACAATCAACCTTTTCTACCTAATTCTTTGATTCTTTTTTCACTTTTCCGGCCGACCTTAAGCTAAACAGATCGGGAAGAGATGCCGGCCCTTGCATGTTGCGTAGACGCTGCTGTTGCACCTCCTCCCGGCTATGCCTTCGCCTGGGATAGATCTCTTCCCGCGCCGGAGGCTCTTGTCTCCTCCGACGCACCTCTGCCAACAAACGCCGTCCCTCCCACCGCTTCCGTCGATCATTCCCATTGGTCTCCCTCCATGTCCGCTGCCCTTTACAGGATTGATGGGTGGGGTGACCCTTATTTCACCGTCAACTCGTCCGGTGATATCTCTGTTAGGCCCCACGGTTCGGCCACCCTCTCCCACCAGGAGATCGACCTCCTCAAGGTCGTGAAAAAGGCTTCAGACCCCAAACCATTGGGCGGGCTGGGATTGCAGCTCCCTCTTATCGTACGGTTTCCAGATGTGCTGAAGAACAGGCTCGAGTCTTTGCAATCCGCTTTTAATTTTGCCGTTGAGTCCCAGGGATACGGGTCGCATTACCAAGGTGTTTATCCTGTGAAATGTAATCAAGATAGGTTTGTGGTCGAGGACATCGTGAAATTCGGGTCGTCGTTCCGGTTTGGATTGGAAGCCGGATCCAAACCAGAGCTCTTGCTGGCTATGAGCTGCCTCTGCAAGGGAAGCCCCGATGCTCTCCTGATATGCAACGGCTTCAAAGATGCTGAGTACATTTCGCTTGCCTTGGCTGCAAGGAAGCTCCTTTTGAACACAGTGATTGTGCTTGAACAAGAGGAGGAAGTGGATTTGATAATTGACATCAGCCGGAAGATGGCGGTTCGTCCGGTGATTGGTCTCCGGGCCAAGCTGAGAACCAAGCACGCCGGCCATTTTGGGTCAACATCTGGTGAAAAAGGCAAGTTCGGGTTGACCACAACCCAGATTCTCCGTGTTGTGAAAAAGCTACAAGAATCTGAAATGATTGATTGTCTTCAATTGCTGCATTTCCATATCGGATCTCAGATCCCATCCACGGCCTTGCTCGCAGATGGGGTTGGTGAGGCCGCCCAGATTTACTGCGAATTAGTCCGCCTTGGCGCCTGCATGAAAGTCATCGATATTGGCGGCGGGCTCGGAATTGATTATGATGGTTCCAAATCAGCTGATTCTGAAGTTTCTGTTGGGTATACGCTCCAAGAATACGCCTCGGCTGTTGTTCAAGCAGTCCGCTTTGTCTGCGACCGTAAGGGTGTTAGCCACCCCGTGATTTGCAGTGAAAGTGGCAGGGCAATTGTTTCTCATCACTCCATACTCATATTCGAAGCGGTTTCTTCCAGCTCTGACAAGTTACTGCAGCTCCCTAACCCGGGGCTTCAATCCTTCGTCGAGAGCCTTAAGGATGATGCCCGGGCGGACTACCAGAATCTATCTGCTGCTGCGATTCGTGGTGAGTATGATACCTGTGTCCTTTATGCTGATCAGCTCAAACAGAGATGTGTTGATCAATTCAAAGAAGGGTCTTTGAGCATTGAACAACTGGCTGCTGTGGATGGAATCTGTGACCTGGTTTCTAAGGCCATTGGTGCTTATGATCCTGTCTGCACTTACAATGTCAATTTGTCTGTCTTCACTTCAATTCCTGATTTCTGGGCTTTTGGCCAGTTATTTCCAATTGTTCCAATCCACCGTCTGGATGAACGTCCCGGGGCTCGGGGCATATTGTCTGACTTGACCTGTGACAGTGATGGGAAGATTGATAAGTTCGTTGGGGGTGAATCAAGCTTACCTCTTCATGAATTGGGAGGCAATGGAGGGCGGTACTATTTGGGTATGTTCTTGGGCGGGGCTTATGAGGAGGCACTTGGAGGATTCCACAACCTGTTTGGAGGCCCTAGCGTTGTTCGCGTGTCACAGAGCGACGGCCCTCACAGCTTCTCTGTCACGCGGGCAGCTCCCGGGCCATCCTGTGCAGATGTGCTCCGAGTGATGCAGCACGAGCCCGAGCTCATGTTCGAGACTCTCAAGCACCGTGCAGAAGAATTCCTGCATGACGAGGACAATGGAGGGATGGCCTTCGCCTCCCTCGCAAGCAGCCTCGCGAACTCTTTCCACAACATGCCTTACCTTGTTGTTGGCTCTACTTGCTGCCTCACTGCTGCCACCACCCCCGGCAGTGGTTACTATTATGGCAATGACGTGAGCGCTGCTAACCCTATCGCAGATTCCTCGCCCGGTGAGGATGAGCACTGGTCTTATTGTATTGCTTGAGTTCGTCCTGGCATGGCATACCCCATTTCCGCCATTTTCAAGTTTGTTGTCTGAGGTCGTCGTCGTCTTCTGTTTTATTAATTATTGGTTCAGCTATTATTGTATTTCCCTTTCTAGTGTAGTAGATGCAAGAGGCAGCAGGCCGGAAGGATTGAAGGAAGGAATTAACTCTGTTGTTTCAGTGTTTAATTCCCTTCCCCTCTGTTATCATCATCTTTAATAAACTTCAGTTTCTAGTCACATATGCCCTTAATTGTTTCGTGTATTGCTGCTTCATTTTATTCTCAATCTTAACTATGAACGCATTATTCAATTATTCTTGATCATATATTCTTCTTCCATGTCAGAGACATAGTTATGAGGCTTATCCGAACCTTACATTTTCTGTGGGTTTATACAGCATTGCAATAACTGATGGATAAGAATTTTGAAGCCTTAGAATATGGATCGTTGAGTGGAGCCGTATGAAATTATGAAGGGTGTGGTCCTTGGTAGTTGGTGCCTTCTTCCTTTATAGACACTGGACCAATAAACATAGCTCTGCAACTTGGCCTCCCTGGGGCAACGACGTATCACGCATATATGCTCTTCATTCACAATAATCAATACTAAAAATGGCATAAATTTAACCATTTCGGTTTCTAATTGCGTGTAGTATCTTTTAATTTGATATTAAAATTATGGTTGCGTGTGTATGGTGTAAGATGACATTATAATAATAAGCCATTGAAGTTTGAAAATTTTAAGTGGATTCTCTCATATGTCATTGATATTGCTATAATGAATACAGAAAAGATAGTACACAAAGGCTCTTTCGATCTTCCTGGAAAAGTTATAAAATAGCAGCAAAACAAATCTCTACGCCTCCAGAAAATCAGTGGAGCTGGCAACTGCATTCCAAAGAATGAAATGAAATATACGTAGACGCTAGCTAGTCACCCGCCACGCCTTTATGACATAATTGCTTTCAAGGCATCCTTCACGTAAGGGTATTTGAACCGGAAGCCCAACTCCCTAGCTCTAGACGGCACCACCTTTTGCCCGTCCAAAACCTAAAACAACATAACAGTGGTGAGGATTTCGAATGTTAAACGTGTGAATCTAATAGTTTGAGACAGTCAGATAAGAGAACTGTTAATGCAATTGGAAGGAAGGTCGGAAAAGCTATGAATGCAAAGGTCTTACCACAGTGGCACCTTCACCGAGAACGGTTTTGAGAGCAAAATCTGGTACTGGGAGCCATGATGGGCGGCCTAAAACAGATCCCAATTCATCGCACATCTCTGCCAGCCTTACAGGGTTTGGAGCAGTTCCATTAATGACACCTATTAGGATCATTAATGAATGAATCAGTGATAAATCGGGCATATTCTTCTGCTAAAGAAAGATCGATGTTGCAAGCTAGCAGTGAACTAAGATGTAAATCGGGCATATGTTACCTCTGTATGATTGATTGGTTAAAGCTTCATATATGAGGTTCACCAGGTCATCAATATGAATCCATGAGAACCTGTATCATCCATATATAGTACTATTTGCTAAGGGTGGGTTCTTGAAAGGGGACTGAACTAAGAAGTAAGAACAATGCAGCATACCACTGGCTTCCAGAACCCAAGGGTCCTCCAGCAAACATCATGAAGAGCGGGATCATTTTAGCTGCAAATCACAAACCAAAATTGTTAGCCTGTGAACCCGACAATTTGGAACAGTTAGTAAGAAAACTGCTAATGCAATTGTAAGGTCGGGAAAGCTATGGGCCAGGCCTTCTCCCGAGTAAATACATGAAACCCACCTAAAGCACCACCATCTTTTCCAAGGACAACGCCGATCCGGATAAGTGCTAGCCTAACATCCTTATTGACTTTAAGAGCACTGGCTTCCCATTCTCTACAAACCTGATAAATGGCGTTTTTAAAGAACATCAATTAAGTTGGTTCCAATTTATTCGCATTTATCAGTTTTCTGTGTTCAAAGGATTACCTCGGCCAAGTAATCGTTTCCTGATGGACTTTGCTCATCAAATACTTGTGTCTCACTGGTACCTGTGATTTGAAAATCAGACTGAAATACTGAGGTCTTCTATAATTTGAGAAATCAAACTAAGAATTTAATATGAGACCAGGGGGGTTGCATACCATAATAGCCAACTGCAGTTGCACTAACCAAAACTTTAGGACGAACTTCTTCTTGTGAATTGTTTATCAAATCTACAACCTACACAGAAATGGATATTCACCAGCTAAGATAACTCATCCAGCTTCAGTAGCAAATTAGCGGTCTTTATGTTCTTTAGTTAAAAATTGATTAAGCAAACCGAAAATCTATCAAACCTTTGATGTGGCCCTAATCCTGCTTTCTTTAATTTCTTTCTTGATCTGCAGTATGATAACAGAAGCACTATATGCATCATATTTTACAGATAATGCAGGGACAACGAACTCGACCAAATAGATGAAACTTATCTAATCAAGTCTTGAAGGAGTGCCTAATTGCCTATACCTCAGCTGACCATCTTGTACTTATGGACATTCCAGCCAAGTTTACAACAGCAGTAGAACCTTCAATGCAGTTTTTCCACTGAGGCTCCTCTGCAATTACAATTCCTGGGAACTCTTTCTCTGCACATTCAACCAATATGTAACTTTTTGCATATATATAGAAGGGAAAAATGCTGTTAAAAAGTCAGAGTGATTTGTGTACAAGAAAGAAAGAAATGCATGAACTTCATCAGGTCATCAGCGCATATTAAAATAATCATTACCTTCTTACCAGGAAAAATCGATTGAGCTTTTGGTCTAGACCTTGTCAGGACACGAACTTTATGGTTATCTACACTTGAAGGTAGCAAAGCGAAATCTTTTATTTCATCAGAATATGCAAAACATGAAGCAGTTTGCAGTACAGAAAAGTTTAAATTCATATAGGGCTCTCAAAGAGAATTGAAGGCCTCTAGTACACCAAAAAGTTCCATTATCAAAGAACAGTCAGAAAATACTAATAACAGGCATCTGTACCTTGCTGCAATCTTTGCACCAATCTTTTCCCAATAAACCCAGTAGCTCCAGTTACTGATACAATCATCTG
>NW_017619497.1:7023847-7176347 GCF_001879475.1 Ipomoea nil | reverse complement strand
GGTCCAATTGATCAATATTTGGGAGTTCTTGACCCCTATATATGATCTAGAGATCTAACCAAGAGGACCACTTGCACTAGACTAGCTAGGATAAGTTAACCTATGTCTACCAAGTTATCAAACTAGCACATCAATTATATACCAATCGCACCGTTGAACTATACACTAATTATAGCAATTCACGTAAGAGACCACTTGTCGTGAGTGATTATGACACTAATAAAAAAGTCAAGTATAAATAAAGTCTCGTTTGTATATTTATGATATATTTCGCTTTATACTATCAATTGTACTTTAGCAATTTATATAAGAGACCACTTGTTGTGAGTAATTATGCACTAACCAAAAAGTGAAATATAAGTAAAGTCTCGTTTATATATTTATGATATATTTCACTTTATACTATCACTTGTACTTTTATACACACACACACACACACACACACAGACACACACATAGTAAATCAATCAGACTACCTTGACTACTCTTAAATCGACAGATCATTACTTATACATTATATTATCAAATACACTCTATATCTCATCTTCTCTATATCATAACATAACCACAACATCACCACCAACACTGTCAATACCACCACCACCCATCGGCGGAGCCACAGTAGGGGCAGTGGGGACAATTGTCTCCACTCCCCAACCCCATATATAATATCTTGTATATATATATTTTATATACTCAAAATTTAAACACGAGTTAATTTAGATTAAATGGTAAGGCCTTTACTTGCATAGAGTATGAAATGGTCCAAGGTTTAAATCCCTTGTTACTTGATATTGTTTTTTATTTTTAAAATATCAATGATGTAAATTCTAATTGGATTATATTTTTTATTGGTAACATTGTGACTTCTGTTGTGAGAGATTATGCCTGATGACCTTTAATTCCTAATCGATAAACGTTGCAGTGTAATAGTGAATAGAGGAAAAGAGAAAGAAGATAGCCAAAAACAGAATATTCTTTTTTTTTTAAATTTTTAATATTAATAGTGAGATGAGTGAAATTTTGTTTTTGGCATTTTTAAATATTATAGTGAGATTTTTAATCGAATTTTTTATTTGTAACATTGTGACTTTTTATCCTTTTTATTTTTATTTTTTATTTTTAAAATATTAATAGTGAGATGAGTGATTTATAATGTGTTTCTATTCAAACTATTTTATCTAACTAATTATGTTTTATATCTTGTTATCTTGATGTATTTTGATTTTTCATCTCTAGTCAACAATATTTATGACTCGATCTCTAAGTGTATCATTTTTTTTTTCAAAATATCTCGTTAGTTTTAATATTTCGCCCCCACTGAAATTTTTTTTATAGATCCGCCCCTGCCACAACCGCCATGGCTACCAACACCACTACCATCACAACATATTATTATTATTATTATTATTATTATTATTATTATTATTATTATAACAAATAATATGTTCGTTTTTAGAAAAGTGAACCAAACATAAAAATTGAGGTTATTAATTTTTAGTCAAACAGAGAAACATAATTTTTTGACATTCAACCAATTGAACACTATAAAATTAAAATATTTTTAAAAAATGAGTCATTATCTGAAAATAATTTTTCGAAAAATATTTTTCAAGTTTCTAAACGGGCCCTAAAGGTCATCACAAATTCAATTATTATCAACACTCTCTTAGCCAAACCTGTTACATATGGTGCTCATAGTGTGATTTATCATTTTCGTGTGATTTGTAAACTATAACACAATAGTGATGTAATCTATTCAGTGCACGCCCTCAAATAATGACTACGAGTTTCTCTTATCATTCAAAATAATAGACCGCGTGCTACGACATCAATAAAAAGCTTTCAAGATAAACAACAAAAAAGCTTGATTGACCAAATGTGATCATTACCAACTAAAATGGTGCGTTGCGTAACATGTTATTAACGACTAGATGATGTTGTTCAAACTTTCACAATTTCTTTGGTAGACTCCACACTCCACAGCATGCAAATTTCAAAGGTGCGCTTGACAAAGTTCGGAAGCTAATTATTGTAACAATTATCGTGCATCACAAATCACTCTTTTGAATGTGGATAATTATTTACGAAGAAAACATGCATTATAAAAAGAGATTAAGTGCGGTAATTAGTGGCAATTATAGTGATTCTATATATCATAATCAATTACCACTTGCATTATTGGCAACAATGTTTGACATATATACCAGAGCAAATACCAATTTTTGTCCCACGAGTATTAGCAAAATGATAATTTTGATCCACATGTTTAGTTTCAACCAATTTTCATCCACGACTATTATTTTAGTACCAATTTTCATCCACAATTATTGTTTTAGTGCCAAATTTCATCATGTCGGTCACACATTCGATTAAGACATGTCAAAATATGAAATTATTAAGGATAGTTTCGTGCTTTTCAAATTAGGATCCCTATTTGAGCATGAATAAAGAGATTTAAGCCCTAAGATCTATCCCAATTCGCAATTTTCTTCCTCAAATTAAGGTAGGATGAGGAGGAGAACTGCAAATTGGGATCGATCTTAGGGTTTAAATTCATTTATTTATGCTCAAATTGGAATTTTAAGTTGAAAAGGACGAAAATGTCATTACAATTTTTAGATTTCGGGATGTTTTAAATTGATGGGTGACCGACGTGATGGATTTTGGTACTAAAATAATAGTCATAGATTAAAATTGGTACTAAAACAATAGTCTTGGATGAAAATTGGTAGGAATTAAACATGTGGACCAAAATCATCATTTTGATAATACTCGTAGAACCAAAATTGGTATTTGCTCTATATATCACCACTTCTAAGCCGCAATGTTAAGGTGATCGATCGCTCCTTGGCGTTGACGAAGAATTAATCGAATTTTGGGCAACTCCTAATCAAGTTACGTATGTTGGTCACAATTAGCTTTGTAATCATAAAATTTCAAGTTTAGCTCCCTATCGAGAATGTCTATTGTTTTTTTTTGTTTTGTTTTTTCTCTTTTTAATTTGAATCCGATTAGTTATGTGCAACTTAGACTAATTAACTTCTTTATAATCATTTATCAGCTAAAGTTACAAGACAATCTTCACAGGGACGAGGGATCAGTCTTCTGGCTATCGGCTGGAGGGATACCTTTGGGCAACCCAAAAAAAAAAACAAGACAATATTCACTCAAAGTGCACTTTTAGGTAGCAATTGTAAGTTTTCATAAATAAAAGAATTACTCGAATGGTATGTTATTTCCATCTTTCATATATTACAATTATGAAATTCTAAAACAAATGGACTAAAAGTGAATTATCACCTATAAATCTAAAAAAAAATGGAATTAACTATGCAGTTAACATATTATGTACATGTAAATTAAATAAACCGAATGTACATAATATGTTAACTATAACATCAAATCACATTATATATATATATATATATATATATATATATATATATATATATATATATATATGCACAGTCTATAGATATATAATACATTAATTGCTATAACATGTATATAATTTAATGTTAACTAGATTTACAACCTCCCACCGTTCTGTCGGGCTGGGATGTGAGGGGCCTTTAGGGTTGGGGTTCAGCCTTTTGGAAGAAGGTATATAATTTAATGTTAACTAGATATATAATCTGTTAATTGTAGCTATATAATCTGGACATGATCCACAATACACAAGATAAACTATGATCCATGATATAACTATTGATCTAATCCATAGAGACGCGTGAAGTATAGAAGAGAGTTGAAAGGCGTGAGGGTGATGAGGGATTGTTTTCTTTGGCTGATACATATCAGAAGTGCAGAGAAGTCGCTCGACTTTTTCGCTGACTCCTCCCTGCCCACTTTACAGTTCTGTGTCCCCCTCTCAACGTGACCTCTCCTCTGCCCACTGCACCTAACCCCCCCCCCCCCCCTTGAACCCCCCACACCCACCACCCACCGACCAAACTCACTTTTGTATGCGATTTGGTGCTGCACATGTATTCAACCACTAAACCCCTTGGTTACAAAAACACACCATTATGGCATTATCCAACATAAATAAATACTTTACAGATTTCTCAATGGGTAAGTTTTAGTAAAAAAAATTAAATCTTGAAATATGTCTCAAACAGTTTATAAATTTCTAATCTCAAACTGTTTATGGTTCTGTTTGGCAAATCTAACTGAAAAATTATAAATTAGGAGCTAAAAGTTAAAAAATTATAAACTCGGAGCTTAAAATTGAAGAGCAATTAAGCTAGCTAATATGATTGAAAGTATTTGGTAAAAACTTTTATTTTAAACTATAAATTTATTTTAAGAACATTACCAAATAGAATTTATAACTTATTAATAGTTTAAAATAAACTATAAACTTGTGAAACAAAGCCTATATGTTAGAACATTACGCTTATCGGGATTGAATGAAGTTTGGTTTTCGATCAAAGGTGAACCCCATCCAGCTTGGATGATAGGACTGTGTGCGGTCGGGTAGTAGGGTACATCCCAACTCTTTTATAATTTAATTTTGGTAAAATTAAAGTGAAATAACTAAAAGAATTAAGAAATACTCCGTAATAAATATGCATGAAGTAAGTTTCATCGTACTGTGGTCTTGTCAACAGCCATATCCAAACAACTAAAAAAGCCCAATGAAACGGGTCCACTCAAACAGAGCCACATACGATTTGCCAAAAGGAACTAGACCGGTCCTTGTCTCAGCCAGTGGGCACCCGGTTACTCATTCACTGTGCCCACTACAACCGGGAGTTTTACTTCTAGCGGTCCAAACACAATTTAAAAAATACAACCCAAATTTGACTTTTCTACCCAAAATATAAAACAGACAAATAAATTTCAAATTTATTTTAGAGATTATAAATTATAATTTTTATTTTTATTTTGTTTGTTCATATTAGTGTTTTGGATGTCTTTATATTAAAATAATATTGTTTTGATTTTTTGTTCTTGTATTTTTAAAACATGCTTAGGCTGGGTTCTTAGGGACCACCATGACGTGTTTTTGGCAGCAATGAATATCTGTTTGAATGGCATTTACATTGTTAATGAAGCAGAGGTTATTTGTGTACGAGAAGCTTTAAGCTGGTTGAAGGACACGGGTATGGGATGTGTTGATGTTGAAATGAATTCACAAACAGTTTTTTATGCACTTTCTTCTCCTTTTTACTCTTCCTTTGGACTACTAGTTGATGATGTAAAGGAATTGACATCTATGATTGATGATGTTCAATTCCGTTTTGTTAAACGATCTGCGAACACTGCCGCCCATACAGTTGCTAGAGAGGCTTGTTCTGAGTCAGGTTGTGGAGAGTGGTTTGATGCCCCCTAATTTCCTTGTGAACTGTCTTTATCGTGATTTAATGCATTAAATTCCTCTTTAAAAAAAATATTTATTTTCATTATAGGATCATACAAACCAAACAGCGCATAGTATTGATAATCATTCCAATTCCACCTTACTATCAAACATGCAAAATACTTTTACCGAAACCTATTACCATTATCAAGTATTTGATTTACATTCGTATTTTGATTCCACATACGAACCAAACACACCCTAAGTAGAAGATTAACAAGGAATACTGCTGGGTACTTGAGTTAAGGGAACATAACATCGTCCAGAACTATTTAAGACCAGGTTTTAATATGAGGCAGTGGAAATTCCAGGACCCAGACGGACAGTTCCCCATTTTCCCAGTAATCCTAGAAGTTTCAGAGTGTAGATTCAGAACCTAGTACAATTAGCCTAGCTATACAAGTCTGACATTTTTGCTTAGCTGGCTGGTTTTTTCAATTTTTTTTTCCAGCTATGGATGAAGGTAAAGAAAACCTAGACTGTTAATCTGAAGTTCAGAAGATGTGTCCTTGTTTTTCTGTTCTTTCCCAATGATTTATTTCGTTGAAAACTTTAAATGCATTATTATATCTTTCTTCACATTTCACACAGTTGACTGTTAAGTGAGAGTGAAGGTTGCTTCACTGTATGTTCATGAGAATTATGCATGGGCTTATGAAATATATATGAACCAACATGTGGATCGGACTTTCTCTAAAGCTCCTAGAATCTGGGCTGGACCAACAACTACTTTGGAAGAAATTTGGTTTAATCTTGGGAAAATCTGTTGCTGTTACCCTCCAACTGTCAAAACCACACACTCTCTAGTCTTTTGCCCAAGCCCAATACCTCAAAAGAGGTTCGAGCTCGTTTCATTTGAATCACAAACTGTTTGTATATTTTTTGGTTGTATCCTAAATAGTATATGAAAATATCGGTCCCTATCGAACCAACCCAATAGGCCTAACTTATAGTTGAATAATTGTTATGCCGTGAAATCGTGTCCACCTTGCAAGTTGGTCACGGTTTTATGTTTATAATTATAAATATAATTATAAAACTTTATGTTCATAATTTTTTAACTTCATATTCACAATTATTAAACTTTATATTCACAATTACAGAACTCTATGTTCATATTTATATATAAAACTCTACGTTCATAATTTTTGAACTTCATATACACAATTATTGAACTTTATATTCACAATTACATAACTCTATGTTCGTAATTATAGAACTCTATGTTAATAATTTTTGAACTCTATATTCACAATTATGATAGTTTTTGAACCATGTCCACCTTGCAATGTAGACACGATTCCACAACATAATTTGCCATAGTTGATGAGAAAACTATTATGCGAATTATGTTTAAAATGGACAAATTCCTATGTTCATCGACATCGGGCTCTAAGGCTCTATATGAGCACTCAATAGTTATTGCGTGGACCGTGGTCCACACAAAAGTGTAGGCCATTGTCTAAAAAGGACTTAGTTTTGCGTAATTTTTAGTCCATAAACTTGATTTACATTAATCACATTCTTAACAAACAACAGTCTGCATGAAAGAAAACAAAGAAATTGATGACAGTGCATGAATTAAGATGGGAACATGATAGTGTTCATCAAAAGTGGGAACTAATTAAGGGAACACCTCAATGAGGGACGTGAAGCCAAATATTGGAGTTATCTTGTGGCGAGTGAACCCAGACTCAATGAACAGCCTTTCATATTCCTTTTCTGTTCGTTCCCTCCCAGTAACAAGAACCATCATCAGAACATCAAACATCAGCTTCGTTTCAGTTATGTCTCTTTCATTGTCTTCTTCCGCGCCCAAAACCATGTCAATAATGATGACCTTCCCGGCCTTCTTCACTCCATCATTCTTGTTTGCGATGATAGCTTCTCTGCATTTCTTCAGTATTTTCACGCAGTCCTCATCACTCCAGTCATGCATAACATGCTTTCATTTCAATCAAGTTAATTGCCAAATTAAATTTTAGTACGTACAAATAAATTAAAAAGGAGTTGAATATGATGTATTACTAACTATGGGGTGTTTAATCAATTCAAACAAGCTAAAATTGGTTGATAGTTGACCAAACAGGCCTATATATGATGAAAGAAATGAAATTTAATTTGTTACCTTTAACATGATGGCATCAGCAGAAGGAATTGAATGAAACATGTCCCCTCCAAGGAATCGAAGGTTTTCAGAGGACCCGCCTGCGGGTTTATCTGCAACAACGTGAGGGAGATCAAGCACCGTGCATTTCAAGCTCGGAAATGCCTCCAAGATGAGCTTAGCAATCATTCCAGTGCCGCCACCCACATCTACCAGCGTACTCAGTCCTTCAAACACTTGCCCATAATCTTTCACAATGAACCTCATCATCTGGGAATCGCTAGCCATGCCCTCGTTGAAAACGTTGTTGAACCTAGAATTCGTGTCGCAAAACTCCCAGAAAGGAGCCCCGTGCGCGGTCTCAAACGCAGTGGACTCCTCATTTCTTGAAAACCAGTCCCCCAAAACCTTCCATGGCGCTAACATTGCCGGCTCCACCGAAAGTATGGCGAAAGGGGACAGATTTGGAATCTGACTTTTGAGGAGTAGCCTCGAAGAAGCTGTGAGAACATAGCCATCTTCTTCTTCTTCTGCTTCATTGAGATTTGTTGAATCAAAGAAGCCGTTGTGAGTTAACAAGCGCATGATGCGATAAACGGCGTTAGACAGGGCCGTATTTTAAGTTTTGGTGGCCCTGTTCTAGTAAATAAATGTGGCCCTACCAAAATCATAATTTTTAAAACTAATACATGCAAGTTTCGAACCTTTGACCTCCAAGTTAAATTACAATAAATACACATTCTTACCATCTCTTCATAAAACCTTTAAAGTTTAATTGAAAACTTTTTAATTTTTATTTTTAAACTAGCTAGGTAAAAATTAAATATTGAACCTCTAAATTTTGGGGCCCCTCTAAAATTAGGGGCCCTGTGCGGTAGCCCAGCTTGCACAGCCTAAAATCCGGCCCTGGCGTTAGATTTCTGAGGAGGGAGTTTGAGTGTAGAAACAAGCTCGGGAATGGTGATTGGTTTTGCATGGGTGTGGATTATGTCTGGGATATTTAGCTGAATTGCAGTGGCAAGGACCATGGAGTTTACGTAGTAGCATGCGTGCTTGTAGATATGAGCCTGAGCTCGAAACATTTCAATGGCGTCGTCTGCTTTACCATTGGCTTCCATCAAACAATTCAGAAATATTATTTCTCTGGTTCAGTCGGTGTTCAAGAATAATGATCTTGTTTCGGTTGCTATATATATATATATATATATATATATATATATATATATATATATATATATATAGGGTCAGGTTCCTGTGAGGTCAGGTCTTTCCATGCGGTCAGTGGGGCATACACCTTAAGTATGCATAAATGCACCATACAGTGTTCGTAAATACATCAATTATGTGTGGTGTATTTTTTTTTGTGTGGTGCATTTTTTGACATTTCAGTGTATTTTCGAACACTGTATGGTGCATTTATGCATACCTAATGGTGTATGCTGCACTGACCGTACGGGAAGACCTGACCTCAGTGAAACCAAATATATATATATATATATATATATATATATATATATATATATATATATATATATATATATATATATATATATATATATATATATATATATATATATATATATATATATATAGTGAAAGGTTCCCGTGCATTTGTTGCTTCCCGTGCGGATGTGCGGTGGATTAATGTGCGTGAGATTTGTACACAATGTGCGTGAGT
Organism: Ipomoea nil; assembly: GCF_001879475.1. Classification (NCBI taxonomy): domain Eukaryota; kingdom Viridiplantae; phylum Streptophyta; class Magnoliopsida; order Solanales; family Convolvulaceae; genus Ipomoea; species Ipomoea nil. Next base: position 7,167,194 of record NW_017619497.1, on the reverse strand, counting down.
ATTGTGCTTAATGTGTCTGCGATTTGTACTTAATGTGCGTGAATGTGTAAAATGCAGCAGAAAATATTAATGTCAGCTTCTTCCCCTTCCCCAGTAGCCATTTGCCCCCTCACTGTTGATGTTGCTTTTCTTTGTGCAGATCCCTTTTTTTCATCACTAATCCTTTTTTGTTTTGTTTTGTTTTTTTAGTTGGTGATCTGAATCACTTGATTTCTGCAACAATGAGTGAGGTGACCTGCTGCCACAGGTTCCCTGGGCAACTCAACTCTGATCTCCGGAAGCTTGCTGTCAACTTGATTCCTTTCCCTCGTTTGCATTTCTTTATGGTGGGGTTTGCTCCTCTCACTTCTCGAGGATCCCAGCAATACCGTGCCCTTACAGTTCCTGAGCTTACCCAGCAAATGTGGGATGCCAAGAACATGATGTGTGCTGCTGATCCTCGCCATGGACGTTATCTCACTGCCTCAGCAATGTTCAGCTTGAAATACTCACGCATATTAAGCACAAATCTCACGCACATTAAACACAATACTCAGGCACATTAAGTACAAAACTCACGCATATTAACATGACGCACATTAAGTAAAAATCTCAGGCACATTGAGTACAAATCTCAGGGCACATTAAGTATAAACCTCACGCACATTAATCCACCGCACATCCGCACGGGAAGCAACAAATGCACCTGATCCCTTCCCTATATATATATATATATATATATATATATATATATATATATATATATATATATATATATATATATATGAAAAAGTTCAAATGCGGCTATGTTCTTAGGTGCGACAGAATTTCAGAATACACCAACAGTGTTAACAACCTACATCAATAGTGTAAGGAAAATACACCACAGAAATGCAAAAAAAACATCAAAAAATACACAACGGACCAAAAAAAATACACCATATAACTCACCACACCCCAATGATGTATTTCCGAACATTGTATGGTGTTTTTACTCACACCTAATGGTGTGTTTTTGGTGATGCATACCAAATTTGTGTGTGTTTTTGTGGTGCATTTTCCTACCGTTGATGGTGTATATTTGTTGAACTATTGGTGACGCCGCACCTAAGGACATCGCCACACTTGAACCTTACTATATATATATATATATATATATATATATATATATATATATATATATATATATATATATATATATATATATATATATATATATATATAGTAGGGTTCCAGTGAGAACATGTTTTTAATGGTCTAGATTATATTAAGTGTGTGCGAGCGCACATTAAATGTGTGCAAACGCGATTTAGTGTGTTTGCACACATTTAATGCTTCCCACACACGTAATCTAATCTAAATCATTAAAAAATATTATATGGATGCACATGATGTGTTCTCACGTTCTCACCTAAGCACATGTTCTCATTGGAACCCTACTATATATATATATATATATATATATATATATATATATATAATAACAGAAGTGATGCCCAAGTTTTTCTGCCCAAACTCAATGACATTTTAGTAATATCAATATCATTAGACAAAAATGTCATTTAGAATTAATATTTAAAATTTTTTAAGACACTAATTACACTTTTTCATTTTGAAAAATTATACAAATTTATAATTCTCACTTTTTTTTTTTTTTTTTTTTTTACCTATAAATACAATGGATTGGTGACTTTGGAAATCATAATTCTTCATTTTGCACTGCCTCCCTCCGCATCTCGTTCTCTTAAATCATATTTTGGTGACTCTCTCATTTCCTTCTTCCACCGCCCAGTAAATACAATGGATTGATGTTGCACCGATGCTGCTGAATATGACAATTTGGGCGTTGGTGGATACGTTGGCCGCGTTAGATACGGAGATGATTTCGTCGTTTTTCGGTGGTAAGGAGGGGTCGGCGTTTCTCTTCACAGGCAACGAAAGCACTTTGCTAAATTGGAAAGTGATTCATATTTTTTTTTTTATATTTTTTTTCTTTATTCCTTTGAGATAATTACAAGATGTATACAAACAACGAAATAAAAATATGATTTCAACACTAAAAACACAAAAGTTAAGGATAGAGATCGACGACTAAGTCACGAATATGAACTAATAAGTATTATTTAATTTTTAAATTTTGTTTTAATCAAGATAAAGTAATCATATTTGTCCAAAGATAAAAGAAATTTAAAGGTCAAATAAGCTCACTACAATTAATATAAAATTTTATATTTAAAGGTCAAATTTTATATTAATTGTAGTGAGATTATTCTGATCTTTAAATTTCTTTTACCTTTTGAACAAATCGGACTGCTTTATCTTGATTAAAAAAATTTAAAAAATTAAGTAATACGAAGTACTTGTTAGTTCATATCCGTGACTTAGTCTTTCATCATTATCTTTAATTTATGTGTTTTTAATGTTGAAATCAGGTTTTTGTTTCGTGTTGTTCATATACATTTTGACATCTTGTAATTATCTAAAAGGAGTAAAGAAAAAGAATTTAAAAAAAATGAATCACTTTTTAGCAAAGCGCTTTCGTTGTCTGAGTCAGACAGTCAGTGGGCGGCCGGTTAATGATAAGGGTAATGTCACTCATTCACAGTGCCGTACGGAACCGGGATTTTACCCAAATTTGACTTTTCTACCCAAAATATAAAACAGACAAATTGACTCTTAAGTGAGATTGAAGGTTGTTTCACTGTTCATGAGAATTGTTGGGGCCGGGGTTATGCATGGGCTTATAAAATATATATGAACCAACATGTGGATCGGACTTTCTCTAAAGCTCCTAGAATCTGGGCTGGACCAACAACTACTTTGGAAGAAATTTGCTTTAATTTAATCTTAGGAAAATCTGTTTATGTTACCTTTCAACTGTCAAAACCCAATAGTTATGCTGTGGCAAATTATGCCCTGGACCCGTGTCCACAATTCATTGTGGACACGGGTCCAAAACGACGTATTGTGGACACGGGTCCAAAACGACGTCGTTTTTCAAAAAAAACGCGTCATTTAGTTATAAAAAAAAAAAAATCGCGCGCGTTTTGCCATTAACGGCGTTATTTTTTTTTTGGATTATGAATGTACAGTTATGCCGTTATAAATGTACAGTTATGCAATTATGAAATTATGAACACAGAGCTCTAACATTATGAACTTACAATTATGAACATATATAGTGATAAAATTATGACCATGGAGCTTTAAAATTGTTAATATAGAGCTTCGAAGATTATGAATGTACAGTTATAGAGTTATGAATCTACAGTTATGGAGTTATGAATCTACAGTTATGAGATTATGAATCTACAGTTATGGAATTATGAATGTACAGTTATTGATCGAATTATGAACAAAGAGCTCTAACATTATGAACTTACAATTATGAACATATAGTGATAAAATTATGAACATAGAGCTCTAAAATTGTGAACATAGAGCTTCGAAAATTATGAATGTACAATTATGGAGTTATAAATGTACAGTTATGAAGTTATGAATGTACAGTTATGGAGTTATGAATGTACAGTTATAGAGTTATGAACGTACAGTTATGGAGTTATGAATGTACAGTTATTAACATATAGTAATAAAATTATGAACATATACTTCTATAACAAAGCGGTCTGAAATTAAAAAAAAAAAAAAAAAAAAAAAAGGAGATAAGCATGCTGGACACAGGTCCAACGCATAACGATTGTTATGTTGTGCAACCGCATGGTGCACATAGTTGTAAAACGACGTCGTTTTGACTAAAAATGTGCGTCCCATTTTTTTCTTAAAAAAGAATTCAGTTTCGATTCCCCTCAACAGTATAATTTGCAGTCAAAACCGGCCTAAGACTCTTTAGTCTTTTGCTCAAGCCCAATACCTTACTTAAAAGAGGTTCAAGCTCGATCTTTTCATTTGAATCACAAACTGTTTATATATTTTTTGGTTGTATCGTAAAATCGTACATAATGCATCATAGAGAAAAAGAAGAATTTAAAATTAGAATTTGATTTATAGTAGTACAGTGTTATTCTGAACAAACATAGAAGATTGATGAGAGAGCAATATATAATAATAAGAATTGAAAGATGATAGTACAGTTTTGATGAAAAGTGGATAGTATACTAAGGAAACACCTCAATGAGGGACCTGATGCCAAAAATTGGAGTTATCATATAGTGAGTGAAACCAGATTCAATGAACAGTCTTTCCCATTCCTTCTCTGTTCGTTCCTTCCCAGTAAGGAGAACCATCATCAGAACATCAAACATCAGCTTCACTTCAGTTATGTCTTCTGCTTCATTATCTTTCTCTGCGCCCAAAACCATGTCGATGATGATCACCTTCCCCTTCTTCACTCCATCATTCTTATTGTGGTCTGAGATGGCTTCTCTGCATTTCTTTAGTATCTTCACGCACTCCTCGTCACTCCAGTTATGCATAATATGCTTTAATTTCAATCAAATTTTAGTACAAAATTGAATGTGTTAGTAAGTATATATATAAATATATGATGAAATGAAAGAAATTTGGTACGTACCTTGAACATGATGGCATCAGCAGAAGGAATTGAGTGAAACATGTTCCCACCAAGAAATCGCAGATTTTCGCAATCCTGTTGTTGTTGTTGTTGTTTTGCAACAACGTGAGGGAGATCAAGAACTGTGCATTTCAAGCTCGGAAATGCCTCCAAGATGAGCTTAGCAATCATTCCGGTGCCGCCACCCACATCTACCAGTGTACTCACTCCTTCAAACACTTGCCCACAATCTTTCACAATTAACCTCATCATCTGGGAATCGCTAGCCATGCCCTCATTGAAAACGTTGTTGAACTTAGGATTCGTGTCACAAAACTCCCATATAGGAGCCCCGTGCGCGGTCTCAAACGCAGTGGACTCCTCATTTCTTGAAAACCAGTCCCCCAAAACCTTCCATGGCGGATGCACCGCGAATAGGGCGAAAGGGGACAGATTTGGAATCTGACTTTTGAGGAGTAGCCTTGAAGAAGCTGTGAGAACATACCCATCTTCTTCTGCTTTGTTGAGCTTTGTTGAATCAAAGAAGCCGTTGTGAGTTAACAAGCGCATGATGCGATAAACGGCGTTTGATTTCTGGGGAGGGAGTTTGAGTGCAGAAACAAGCTCGGGAATGGTGATTGGTTTTCCATGGGTGTGGATTATGTCTGGGATATTTAGCTGAATTGCAGTGGCAAGCACCATGGAGTTTACGTAGTTGCATGCGTGCTTATAGATATGAGCCTGAGCTCGAAACATTTCAATGCCGCCTTCTGCTTTACTATTGCCTTCCATAAAACAATTCACAAATATTATTTCTCTGGTTCAATCGGTGTTCAAAAATAATGCACTTGTGTCGGTTGCTTTATACAATTCTTTAGAATAAGCTCCGGGTTTGATTGATGCAATTAATTAATTATCGTATTTAGAAGTTAGAAAGAACAAGAAAGCACAAGAAAGCAAAGTAGTGATATTACCGTATTTGGATTTAACAACCAGTTTGGTTGGATTTAACACACATGCATTAACAACCTGTTTGGTTGGATTTAATTTTATTGTAGTTGTATTACAATTTGTTGACACTTCCCAATTATGTTATTTGGTTAGAAGGAATTGCAATCCCACGCATTCATCGAATTGTAATATTCAAGACACCTCCACTCGGGAGAGCATGTAAATCACGGTTATAATTTGGTGGAATTATAATTCAAGACACTCCCTTAAGAATTCTTACCCTACACTCCGACTCGACGAGCATGTGGGATGGCCGTGACTCAATGGGTTAGTAGACAGGGCCAAATGGGAATCTGCCCACTTTGGACATAATTTTCACACTGCCGTCGCCGAGGTTTGAACCTTGGTCTCTTATCCCAAATACTACCCACTAAACCATTGAGCTAAGCCCGTGCGGGTCTCCCTTAAGAATCTAATTTGGTGGTGGGATGAGAAAAATATATTACTGTGAAGACAATTTTACCCATGTTGTTATTCTCATCCACTCCCTCATTTATTATTAAATAAGTGCATTTCAATCATTATATCATTTATTCCCTTTTAATTCCATATAATTCTATTCATGTGTACTAAACACTGTAATTTGATTTCCTACTTTATTCCCACGTTATTCACAATTATTGAATCTCTATATTCATAATTACAGTGAACTATATATTTATAATTATATTCACAATTCTATGTTCATAATTTTTGAACAATATATTCATATTTATGAGCAGTTTTGAAACCGTGACCACCTTACAAGGTGGTCACGGTTCCACACCATAATTTGTCCCGAACATCAATATGAAATATGAACCAACATGTGGACTTTCTCTAAAGCTCCTTGAATCTGGGCTGGACCAACAACTAGCTTGGAAGAAATTTGCTTTAATCTTGGGAAAATCTGTTGCTGTGACCCTCCAACTATCAAAACGCAAATTATGCTGTGGACTCATGTCCACAGTGCATTATGGACACGAGTCTAAAATAACGTCAATTTTAGGAAAAATAACAACATTTCAGGTAAAAAAAAATTAATTTTGTCTCGCCGTTAACAACGTTATTCGTTTGTGGAATTATGAATGTAAAGTTATGAAATTATGGGGTTATGGAATTATGAACATAGAGCTCTGACATTATGAACGTACAATTATGAACATATAGTGATAAATTTATGAGTTATGAACATAGAGTTTCGAAAATTATGAATGTACAGTTACAGAATTATGAATGTACAGTTATGGAAGTATGAATGTACAGTTATGGAATTATGAACACAGAGCTCTGACATTATGAACTTACAATTATGAACATATAGTGATAAAATTATGAACATAGAGCTCTAAAATTGTGAACATAGAGTTTCGAAAATTATGAATTTACAGTTATTGAATTATGAATGTATAGTTATTGAATTATGAATGTACAGTTACGGAATTATGAATGTATAATTACGGAAGTATGAATGTATAGTTATAGAATTATGAACACAAAACTCTAACATTATAAACTTACAATTATGAACATATAGTGATAAAATTATGAATATATGCTCCTATAACGAAGCAGTCTGAAATTTAAAAAAAAAAAAAAATGGTGGAAGATAACGGTACCACTAACGGCACCGTTACCGTGTTCACAATGCATGCTGAACACGGGTCCATAGCATAACGATTGCTGTCAAAACCATACACTCTTTAGTCTTTTGCCTAAGCCCAATACCTTAAAAGAGGTTCGAGCTCGTTTCATTTGAATCACAAACTGTTTATATATTTTTGGGATGAGGTTTAAATAGTCCATCCAATTATATACCAAAATACAATTAGATCTTTCGAACTAAAAAAATATATTCAATTGAACCTTTATACTTGTTAAAAATGTACAATTAACTAATTTGACCTATAATAACATATTACCTTCGGGTCACATGCCACATGGATGTCAAATAAATTAATATTTTAAAACATTATTAATATAATAAATTAAAATAATTGTATATATAAAATTTTTAATAAATAAATAACAAAGAATGTAGTACTGTAATGGAGCAGCTACTTCGTCCATGTCGAACTGGACGTCCAGTTTGACATGGACAAAATAGGTTGTCGGTTTCTCCATCCAATCTGGACGGATGGCTTCTTTATTTGATTTGAACGGAGCAGCCATGGCTTCTCCGTCTAGATTTGGATGGAGAACCCATTGCTTTTTAGTCAGCAAAATATTTTTTTAATTTTTTTTAATTTTTAGCTTATTTTTATTTTTGAATGAAATGCCACATAGGATGTCAAGCAATCAAAATTTACTAGTTACTTGTTGGTAATATGTTAAATATGTTAATTACACAATTTTAATCAATTTAAGGGTTTAATTGAATTTATTTTTTTTGAGTTATTCGACCCTTATTCCTATATTTTTTTGTTTGTATCGTAAATAGTATATGAAATATAAGTCCCTATCGAACCAACCCAATAGACCTAACTTATAGTTGAATGAGAAAAATATTGTAAGAATTGTGTTCAAAGTAGACAGATTCTTTGTGTTTATCGACATTTGACTCTATTTATTGAGCACTGAGTTACCTTAGATTTACATTCTCTCAAATGTTTTGTTAGACCGGAGTGTGGAGGGCTTTGAAATTAGAGATTGAAATTTTTGGGAGGAGAAGAAAACTAGTTCAAACAGTCCAAACAATAGTTGAAATTTGGAAACATATGAAAGCAGGCTATTTGATAAGGATGTAACAGCATTAAATCATTATAAGGCGTGGTCATAAATAGCACAACAACGAAGGCGTGCATAGCCTCTAGTATGAGAATTGTAGTATAATAAATACAAGTGTCTAGAACTCTAGCATAGAACAATGACGGCCCATAACTTACCAATTCAAATAGAGTATTGTTATTTGTTACTGTGCTGCTAGCTTCATCAAAAAGTAGGGTACTAAGGAAACACCTCAATGAGAGACATAAGGCCAAATATTGGAGTTATCTTGTAGTGAGTGAACCCAGACTCAGTGAACAGCTTTTCATATTCCATCTCTGTTCGTTCCCTCCCAGTATTATGAACCATCATCAGAAGATCAAATATTAGCTTCATTTCAGTTATGTCTGTTTCATTGTCTTCCTCTGCGCCCAAAACCGTGCCAATGATGATCACCTTCCCCTTCTTCTTCACTCCATCATTCTTGTCTGCGATGATAGCTTCTCTGCCTTTCTTCAGTATCTTCACACACTCCTCATCACTCCAGTCATGCATAATATGCTTTCATTTCAATCAAATTGCATATATATACCAAATTTCAGTGCAAAAGTTAAAGGAATGTGTTACTAATTAAAGAAATTAAATTTGGTACCTTGAACATGATGGCATCAGCAGAAGGAATTGAGTGAAACATGTCCCCTCCCAGGAATCGAAGGTTTTCGGACCCGCCGCCGGGTTTGTCTGCAACAACGTGTGGGAGATCAAGAACTGTGCATTTCAAGCTCGGAAATGCCCCCAAGATGAGCTTAGCAATCATTCCGGTGCCGCCACCCACATCTACCAGCGTACCCACTCCTTCAAACACTCTCCCACAATCTTTCACAATTAACCTCATCATCTGGGAATCGCTAGCCATGCCCTCATTGAAAACGTTGTTGAACTTAGGATTCGAGTCACAAAACTCCCACAAAGGAGCCCCGTGCGCGGTCTCAAACGCAGTGGACTCCTCATTTCTTGAAAACCAGTCCCCCAAAACCTTCCATGGCGCTAACATGACAGGATGCACCGCGAATAGGGCGAAAGGGGACAGATTTGGAATCTGAGTTTTGAGGAGTAGCCTTGAAGAAGCTGTGAGAACATACCCATCTTCTTTTTCTTCTTCTGCTTTGTTGAGCTTTGTTGAATCAAAGAAGCCGTTGTGAGTTAACAAGCGCATGAGGCGATAAACGGCGTTAGATTTGTGAGGAGGGAGTTTGAGTGCAGAAACAAGCTTGGGAATGGTGATTGGTTTTCCATGGGTGTGGATTATGTCTGGGATATTTAGCTGAATTGCAGTGGCAAGGACCATGGAGTTTACGTAGTTGCATGCGTGCTTATAGATATGAGCCTGAGCTCGAAACATTTCAATGGCGCCTTCTGATTTACCATTGGCTTCCATCAAGCAATTCACAAATATTATTTCTCTGGTTCAATCGGTGTTCAAGAATAATGCTCTTGTGTCGGTTGATTTATAGAATTCTTTAGAACAAGCTCCGGGCGGGTTTGATTGATGCAAAGTGGTGATATCGTGAGCATTTACACTTGAGCTGAGACCACTATAGGTCATATCCTGTCAGCACACATTAATACGAGTTGTCTTATAATAAGTCACATTACATATATATACAGGGAAGGGATCAGGTGCGGGGAGGGCTTCTCGTGCGGTTGTGCGGATGGACGCATATTAAGCATTAAAATTGACGCATTTAAAGTACACAATACACGCACATTACACAAACAAAACACTATCAAAACACAAACTCATGTACCCTAAGCACAAACCCCACGCACCTTAAAGCATAAGACTCACGCACCTTAAGCACAAAACTCATGCACCGTAAGTTTCAACAACTACTCACATTAAGAACACAAATCTCACGCACATTAAGCACAAAACGCATGCCCCTTAAGCATGGTGCACATTAAGTGTTACAAAGATGCACCTTAAGCTATGGAAATACGCACCTAAAGTTTTAGACTGACGCACCTTAAGTTTCAACAAAAAAAAAATGCATCTTAAGTTCTCAACTGAAGAATTGACGCACTTTAAGCTATGAAATGACGCACCTAAAGCTTTCAACTGACGTACCTTAAATTTTTACAAAAAAATGCACATTAATGAGATTAGATTTCCTTTCTTATTTTTAGGTTGGTAAATTATTCTGTGGACCATAAATATCAGTTACATTTTTAATATATTAAAATTACATTATTTTTTGTACTGAATGTATATTATATAAAATAATGTACCCTTAATATATTAAAAATGTACTTTCAAAAAATGTACATAAATAATGTACCCTTAATATATTAAAAATGTACTTTTTTATTTATGGTCCACACAATTGTGTAGACCATGGTCCATGCAATAATGATTGTTTTAGGTTGTTAGGCTTATATTTAGGTTCCTAAACATTTTAGAAGCTTGGATTTCAAACTCCGTTAGCAAACTATGTTTTTTGAGATTATTTTTGTCATTTAAAATCAATATGCATGGTTAAAGTTTCACTCTCTCCATATGAATTTTATTTTTAACAGTGAATATTGATTCTAAATGATAAAACTGATCTCATATATTAATGAAATTTGAAATTATATAACACTAGGGACTAAGGTGTAACATTATGAATAATTAATAGGCTAAATTTCTTTAAATTAATTGATAGTGACCAAATTTTTGAAAACGAAACAATTTATTTAAAAGTAAAAAGTGATGTTTTAATTTCCCATTTACATATGTAAAAGATATTTATACCATAGAATTATTAGGATACAACTCCAACTAGCTAGGTGAAAAGAAAAAAAAAATCTAAATTAGAACCAATTAACCTTATGTGGCCATATTACATGAAAGGAGACACATCACAACAATATCTGCAAGAATGTGATGTGCCAGAAAGCACCATTTAATTTCGCATGTGCTAGAAAGGAAAAGTATGTGATCATTAATTAAAGGAAAATAAAAATTGCCCTTCTCATGATGTTTGAGTGTTTGACGTGAAACAAAAAGATCTACAAAATTTGAATTCCAATTTAAAAATGTTTAATTGAAATGGGAATCAAAATTTACTCGCTAAACTTGAATCAAAATCCAAAAAATTAGTTTAGTTTTGGTCATAAGTTGAAGAGTGTGAATGTTTCTACTGGAATTCAATTTGGAATATAATGATTATTAGTATATATTTTTGCTGTCCGTAAACCAATTCTGCAATTCACATATAACTGTGGATAAGACTCACATGTTACAAGTGTGGATACATCCCAGTATCCCAGGCCACATGTTAAATAAGAGGATATAGTTCCTCCACTTGAGTAGGAATTTTAAAATTTAAAAAAAAAAACAAAAAAAGGTGATTTGACAGGAGAGGGAGAGTTTATGTGAGGTAGAAATTTTTTTTTTTTATAAAAAAAAAAAAAAAAAAAAAGGGTGATTTGACAGGAGAGGGAGAGTTTATGTGAGGTATTGGGGACACCCTTCATCAATCATCCAATACTTTTTATTTAAAATAGAAAAATAATATATGAAAGTACATGGAGAAAAGGAATTAATTTCACTTTTGGTCTCACGACTTTTGATGTTCTATCACTTTTGGTGCACAACTTTAAAATTTTTTAATTTTGGTGCCTAACTTTGTTATTTTTATCAATTTTGGTCCTTTCGGCCAAATTGACAGCGAAATGTTGTTGGATTTTATATTGTTAGGGGTAAAATCGTCATCCCAAGGAAACATCTTCAATATCTAAACAAAATCACCGTAAAATCATATCTATAGGTGTTTGATGATGAGAATAATGGGGAAGATGGGCAGAAACCTGACAGATCTATGGGATTTATAGTTTCGACCATTGGCAAACTCTTCTTTTCCTCTTAATATGATTTTTCTTTTGTTTAAATATTGAAGATCTTTCCATGGGATGACGATTTTGCCCCTAAAATATAAAATCTGGAAATATTTTACCGTCAATTTGGCTAGAAGGACCTAAACCGATAAAAATAACAAAGTTAGACACCAAAATTGAAAAAATTTAAAGTTGTGCACCAAAAATGATAAGAACTCAAAAGTCATGGGACCAAAAGTGAAATTAATTCTGGAGAAAAGTTTATTTCACGTGTTATAATTTTATTCATAGAAAGAAAAAAAAAAAAAAAAAGAGTAACAAAATTTGAGCCACTATTTTTCTGGATGAATCATAATATGTCATGTAAAATTAAAGCATGTGCTCCATCTCAACTAAAAGCCTAAGCTGATAATTGAATTGCACGTTAATGGCTATATGCTCACAGTGTAGGGTAAAAGAATAGAGAATTTTTTTTTTTAAAGAATGTATAATATTACTCTTAAAACATGTGGTTTCGCAGCATACAAACCTTAAAAAGTGGTAGCTAACAAAAAGTTAGGCATGATTGCTTTTAATTTAATTTTTTTTTTTTTTTGAAACATTTTGTGAGAGCAAAGTCTTATGAAAAATATAGACTAATACAAATCTTCGAAACGAGATAATCAACAACTATAACATAAGGAAGAAATACGCTGACAATTTAATAAATATTACAAACTTAGCTTTTTGAGTGCACCACTCCAAACTGTAAGACAATTAGTTCACGAAATGTTATATTACTTAGGGAATGTTAGATTATAGTATTGTTGGTTGATAGGAAATATACTCCGGGTTCAGCCTCCCCGTACGCTTCGTACTCCGGTTTGAGTCGGGGTCAAACGGTTTGGATCATGGTCCAAGTTGACGGGTTAAGTCCTATATAAAGAGCATTAGCTCTCATTGTGAATGGGCTTTTTCCTATCCACTCTCTTTCTCTCTAGAACATAGAATCATCTCTATTCTCTATGAACATTCAAGAACAACATTGAATAAAAGAGTTCTTTGATCTTATCTTCATATGATTCTCATAACTTTATACATACGGTATACACTTCGGGTAATTATCCACATCATTGGTAATGTTAAATACCCTTAACATATTTTCATATATTTCAGCAAATTCTAAATTTAAAATAAATAAATAAGATATTGGTAAAATTTATAAATAAATAATTTAAGAATAATTAACTAACACATGCAATAAGCTAACATTTGGTTTTAAAATATTAAATCAAAATTCTTAAGGAAGGGAAGTGTATCATATTCCCTCCAAGAATATTAAAAGATTATTTTATTTATGGTGTTTGTATGCATGTGTGTGTGTGTGTGAGTTTTTTTTTTTTTTTTTTTTTTTTTTTTGAGTTTGGGTTAATTGTAATTTTTTTTAATGAGTTTGGTAAATATACACATAGGTTACATCGACACACAGTAATTTATTTGTTGCTTTGTAAATTTATACAATTAAAGAAATATTTTTAGTAGTTTAATTGTATTTAATTATTTTTATATTTTAAAATATGTTAGGGCATATATTGCTTAAAGATTAAACATTTTAGGGGTCGTTTGGTTCACGGAATGTCAGATTACCTTAGGGAATGTTAGATTGCTGGGAAAGTTGGGGTAAAATTGGGGTATGTAATATAATGATGTTTGGTTTAGGGTTATCTTTTATACACACTATAATATCCTTAACATATTTTCATATATTTTAATAAATTTAAAAATTAAAATAAATAAGATAACGGTATCATATATAATTACATGATTTTAAAATATTAACTAAAATCTTGAACTTGAGAAACAAAATTGTTTTATATGCTAACATAACATAATAAAAATAAAAATATATATATAATTACAAAAATAATTATATATATATATATATATATATATATATATATATATATATATATATATATATATATAAAATAAACTAACATAACCAAGGTTATCTTACATTACCTAAGATTTTGAAGGGAATCACATTCCCTTCAAAATCCTATGTGGAGGGAATGTGACATTCCTTGGGAATGTTAGATTCCTTAAGATAATATGAGCCAAACACCGGAATGTGAGCTTTGGAATGTCAAATTCTCTTGGTTATGTTATATAACCTGAACCAAACGCCCCCTTAACATTTTGTTAAAAGGGCATAAAGAGTAAATAAAAATAAAAAATGCAAAGGAATCTAAAAAAAACTAGGCAATATGAGGCAGAGAAAATCCCAGGACCCAGACAGTTCCCCATCTCCCCAATAATCGTAGAAGTTTCAGAGTGCAGATTCAGGACCTAGTACAATTACCCTATACTAGGCCGACATTTTTGCTTAGCTGGCTGGTTTTTTGACATATTTTGATGAAATTCAGAAGATGTGTCCTTGTTTTTCTGTTCTTTTCCAATAAGTGCATTATTATATCGTTCTTCACAGTTCACACACTTCACTAGTGAGAGTGAAGGTTGCTTCACTGTTGATGTGAACTGTTGGGTCAAGTAAAGAAACAGGTGTGATTACATATTCACGGAGTCGTATTTTTGGTGTATTAGTTACAAAATAAAATTACAGTATATTTAAAATAAAATTGTCTCACATATATATTATTTTTATGTTATCAAATAAAATTGTAATTGAATTGAAATGAAATTGTAGTTGTGTTGAAATGAAACTACAGTGTATATAAAATGAAACTGAGTTGGAAGAAAAAAAAAATTATGATATTGATGGGATAAATATCTTAGAAGATGTGGTTAAGTATACTAGCTCAAGAATAATAGACGGTGAGTTTTGATTAAAGAAGGATAAATGATGTCGTTTTTGTAAATTAATAAGGATAAAAAAATGTTAAAAACATTTATCTTATTTTGAAATCTTACTTGAATGAACATTTTAAAATAAATTATTATTTTAAGCTCCAATGTTTTACTAAAACTTATTTGTAACTTAAAATGAGCTATAAGCTCTAAAATATGCCTACAACACCTACTAACTTTTTTTTTAAATAAAAAAATCTAAATTTGAAGCAATGTTATCTGGTGCATATTACATGAAAAGTCATCCGTCGATCACGACAATTTCTACAAGGATGTGATGTGTCAACCATATTACGGAGTATTATTTAGGGAAAACAAATTTTAATTGTGTTTTTAATTTCTCAAGTGCTAGAAGGAGAAAAGTATGTGGTCATTAATTAAAGGAAAAAAAAAAATATGCCCTTCTCATGATGTTTGACGTGAAACAAAAATCTATATGGAATTTGAATTACAATTGAAATGGGAATCAAAGTTGACTCGCTAAACTAATTCAAGCTAAAATCAAAAACCAAAAAATTGGTTTAGTTTTGGTCATAAGTTGTACTGGAGTTCAATTTGGAATGAGTATACATTTTTACACAATTTTCCTCATCGTCCATAAGCCAATTCTCATTCCATATAACCTCTTACTTAGTTAGAGCATCCTTATCAGAAGTTATTTTAGAAATATTGGAAAAGTAGTTGATATCATGGAGAGAGAGAAAGCAAGAGGGAGAAGAAAAATAACCTCTTTGCAAAGTAGAGATTTTGGAACAGTGCTAATTTCTGTTAAATAAGGAAAGCTGTGCGGGTGACAGTATATTTTTATATTTTTTTTTTTTTAAAAAATCAGTTTTGCTTTTTTATTTTTTTTATTTTGTTTTTCTCTTTTCTCCCATATTCTCTTTTCTAATCATACTTACAAAAACTTCTCAAAAATTACAAAATATCTCCACTATTATGGATGCTCTTATCTCTTATCTCGTCCATAAGTTTTCTCCACCTGACTACCTAAGTAGAGAAAAACAAAAAAATGATGTGAAAGGAGAGAGAATTGATATGAGATGTCGACTATCGGGACACTCTTCATCTTGCACCATTATTGACTAACTGTCATTTTGCTAATACTCGTGGGACTAAAATTGGTATTTGCTCTTATTTAAAAAAAAAAAAAAAAAAAAAAAAAAAAACGTGCATCCCAATAGGTGTAAGTGACAATATTTCACATTAATAGCCACTATCTCATTCAATCTAAAAAATATAATCATTTTTTTTCAAAATAGTTTGATATTTTTCATTTTTTTTGTGGCCTCATTAATCTACAAAAATTATATTTTAATTATTTTTTTATTTATTATCATTTTTAAATTGTAGTTGTAATTAATTTGGAATAATGATACACACCTTTCTTAAAATTTTCCTCCTTATTCTCCCTTCTGACATAGCATTACTTAATTAGATACTTTACTGTTTAAGTAAAAGTATGTGCAGTCATCGGTCGGCCAATTCATGACACCAAATAATTATAAGTCATGGGGAAATATTTGGAAAAAATTTGGAAGAGAAAATAGTATTTTTCCTTAAAATTATTACTCGTATTATTTATATATGATGATGATTAAATTAAACTGATGATTTTATAGGATTGCAGTCATAATAAATCGAGGAGAAATATAACTTGTAGGGTAAAAATAATAATAATATTTTAATTAAGGCCGGGACGCTAGTCCCCATTGTATTCAAAACTTGGCTAAGAAATAAATAAACAAAGCACAATCAAAGACCCAAAAACTAGCATTTACATACCCCCCCCCCCCCCCCCCCCCCCTACTTGACTTCCAATAATCCAAAGGACAATAAATCTGTAGATTTCAAACACATGGAGTAGAGATCACTAGCCTTCGAGTCTGGATAAGGATGTTGATTGATGTTAGAAGAGGGGTAAAGACACCCTTTTCAATGGTGTCTCCCTACAAAATGAGTGGTTTTCATACTTTGATCAAATATGTCCACTTACTTATCATCAGTATAAATTTTCATGTGTCACGATTCATCATCTTTGTTCCGATTTGAACAATAGACAAGATGGACTAGCTACTTGTCACCCTAGCAATAGTTAATCTTGCAAGTTCAAGGGTCTAGCTAGCCCTAGCGCAAGATCAAAACGCACTTGCTAAGTTACGTTGTTGGGTGCAGGTGTGCAATCAAGTGCAAGTTTTTAAATTCCTCCTAAAAATTCAGTATTGCAGGAGAAAGTTTTCTCCAAAAATCCAACCCTCAATAGTCAAGAACCCAATATGAATATTTTTTTTTAATAAAAAAAAGTATTTAAATAAAAACACTCCTAGGGATGTACTTAGGCCACCTCCACCGAAGGCGGCAAAGCGCCATTTAGGTGCAAGATACGTTGTTTTCTTCCTATAACAAAGACAGAAAATACACCAAAAAATTTTGCGTTGATGAACAGCGCAGTGCTCATCAACACCATTTTTTGCGTTAATTTTTTTCCTTATTTTGCACCTGCTTTTCTTTGTTAATTTTTTTTTCTATTGAATATTATTGTCTCTGTTACAATATTTGTTCATAACTACTTTCTTTGTTAATTTCTTTTGTATCCTTATATATATATATATATATATATATATATATATATATATATATATATATATATATATATATATATATATATATATTGCTAAATTCTTAAACATATATTTTATATTATTAAAAATAAATTATATCGTTTAAAAGATCTCATCAAGATTAAAACAAGACTAATATTGAATATAGATTAATTAAAAATTAAATTTCATAAAATATAATTTCAACAAAATTAAAATGAGTACATCCGGAATTAATTAAAATATGAAGTATTAGAATGAAGTTTTAATTTATGTGTTTACAAATTATTTAGTTGGGAATAAAATTTGGTGTAAGAATCTACTGAGAATATCTTATTTTTTTGTAAGTCATTTTACATGTAATCAGTTATTAGCTAACAGCTCATTTACCAAAATATTTTTCTACAATAACTAATGTTAACAACTAGTCAACCTCACTAACCCAATCAACTAACAACTATTTACCAAAAATCCCCTTAGTATTTACACAACATGCTGCATGCTTTCTAAGGGCATCCTCAATAGTGTAAAGATTTTGATAGGGTCTTACATGTGTGATTAGGAAAGAGAAAATGGGGGAGAATGAAAAAAAAAAAAAAAAAAAAAAAAAAAAAAAAAAAAAAAATCAAAGCTTAACGCGCCTATTGGGTGCGTTGTTTCTGCGCACCAGATACGCAAACGAAAAAAGGGATGAGACCCACATTTCCGACAAAATCTCCATTTTACTGCAAGCAACTCGTTTTTTCTCACTTCATCCTCTCTCATCCACCTCACTCAACATTCCTCAAAATCTAGTCCAAGATCCCTTAATGGGGATCCTCTCTCATCCACCTCACTCAACATTCCTCAAAATCTAATCCAAGATCCTCTAATGGGATGCTCTAATAGAAAGTTGTTTTTGTAGATTCTTCTTTTCGGTTTTAGGTAAAAATTCTGGATTAATACAAATATTTCTATATTTCTGCAACACCTCCAACTTGGAAGAAATTAAAAAACATTTGATTTCACACCATGCATTTTACTGGGGTAGAAAAAGGCATCTAGCAGAAAGCTATATTCGTACTCTGTATTTTAGACACACTAGAATTTCTTATCTTTTCTCGTATTATTAAAAATACATCATTTATCATTCCTATTTTTGGACTCTATTCTTATAAATACATATCTTTCAGTATTTTAAATATAATGAATTGATCAATAATAAGATCATTTTCAAAATTATTGTTTTCAGCAGTTAGGCACAACTGGTTCTGTAATTTTTATTTTTATTTTTATATTGATGATGCAGAGCAGAAAATTATTTTTATTTTTATATTGATGATGCAGAGCAGAAAATTTTAATGATGGGAATTAATCATCAAAAGTAGGAACTAAGGGAACACCTCAATGAGGGATGTCAAGCCAAATATTGTAGCGACTGAACCCAGACTCAATGAACAGCCTTAATGTATAAGGCTTTCAATTTCAAGGCTTCCTTGCATACACAGAGCAATCAGAATATGATTTCCTGAAGTGTGTGCTTTCTAGCACATATATAAATATATTCATAGCATAGGATCATTGGGTACATGTAATCATTTGAATTTAAATTTTACATTATGCCCCTTGGAATTGGCTCTTCTATATAGACCTCGACCACTGGTTTGAACCTTGGGTGTTGAAGGAGATGAACTGCCAGCTTCAGAATTTGGAGATGATGGACATTTTAAGATCCCTTTCAATGGTTTTCTGCATATTGCCTCTTTAACTCTGTTCCAGGCATCATTGCTTCCATCAGAATGAGAAGAATCATCACTGGATACCTTACATCTAACACGAGTTAGGTCATTATTATGAACAAAACTGCCTTTCTTGTTCTTGCTCATGAAATAATGGCTGTCAAGGAGGAACATATGATCAGTTTGAGTTGTGTGGAACCTGAGATTGTTGTTACCTCTCTCCGGTGAATACTTCTCTTCTTTTCTTGATGCCTTTGGCATTTTGAACCATCCTTCAGTTAAGGAAGGCAGTGATGAAAGGTTCTTCAGAAATGAACTTTTCTTGGAAGGGGATGAGCATGAACATGAGCATTCATCTGCATTAACATTCTCTCCTCCTGTGCTGAACAATGCCATGGCAATCACACTGGTAATGAACACTTGGCAGACTGCAGATTTGATCTCCTCATGCCTCTCGAAATACGAAACCTCGGTAAGGCCAAACATCATCTTGATCCCAAGGATTTTGTAAGCCAGCATCCCCAGATCTGCTTTTATGTAGTTTGGGTTGTCAAGAATCTTGGCTGCCAGGTAACCAATATCAGTTTTCTCCTTCACCAACCCCAATTCATCAAACGGCAACAAATCAGATTTCTCAGGAATGCCAAAACCAACAAACTGAATTCTTTTATCAGTTAAAAACCTCTGGATTGGCTCAGGAATTGCTGCCCCTGAATGAAACCGGAGGATCACACATCCCAATCCAAAACACAAGATCACCAAAATAATGGCGGGATCACGAGGATGGCGCATGATGTCAATGCCAACAATGGGAGGCCGAACCCAAACTTTGCCTTCTGGAAACAAGAAATCCTCTATGCACAAACGCTCAAAATCATTAGCCTTGAAGGTAATGCCTTCAAGCTTAACATCAAAATGATTGGTCTTCAAATATACAACACCAGCCATATGATTGATTATATTCTCCTGTAAAACAGCAAATATGATATAATATTGTCGGATATGGATGATGGGGGTGGAGTATTTACTCAAGGATAGGAAGAATTAAAGCTATATTTTTAGAAAGATAGCTGGATAAAGATAGCTATTTATATCAGATAAGATTTTCCCCAGAGTGGTGGGAGATTAGCCACACGAAAACTGGAAAAGGGAAGCTATTGTTATTCATAAGCAATCAAAACAACCAGAGAAGAACATGGGAAAATCACAGGAATTAGTGGTTCTGCAACACCACAATTAAAATAAAAATTTAAAAACAATTATAATTTACAGGTATTTTAAGTCCACAAACATATAATATAAGGTTGCCAAGACAATAATTATCCAATTATTTTTAGTGTGGACTATGTTAACGTTTTGAGTGACAAAGAAAAATTCACAACCATAATCTAAAAGAATACACTAAATAAATCTCATCTCGTAACCTTAATCAACAGAGAATTCACAACATAAATTGCAGATAATTTAGTAATTCCACAATATTAAAAAAAAAAAAAAATGTAGTGGATCAATAGATTCCATTAGCATGCTAATATATTGGTGGGTAACAAAAGCAGTAGCCATATTTCATTTCATTACACTAATACATGTTAATATTTGAGGGCAATTGCATTGCAGAATATAAACCAATTCAAAACCCTAGCAATAGCCACATATACAAACTAGAGGCTAGCCTCACCTAAGCCCTCTCGCCCCTAATTCTCCTAGCAAGCTGAATGTCCTTGGGCATGATAGTCACCCTCTTCGCGTGAATAGCACACAGATTGGTGTCCTCAAACAGCCCGACAAGGTAAGCCTCGGCAGCCTCCTGAAGCGCAGCCACGGCGGAGCTCTGGAAGCGGAGATCGGTCTTGAAGTCCTGGGCGATCTCACGAACCAGGCGCTGGAATGGGAGCTTGCGGATGAGTAGCTCAGTGGACTTCTGGTACTTTCGGATCTCACGGAGAGCCACCGTCCCAGGCCTGAAGCGGTGAGGCTTCTTTACTCCGCCGGTGGCCGGAGCCGACTTCCTGGCCGCCTTGGTAGCTAGTTGCTTCCTCGGAGCCTTCCCGCCGGTGGACTTGCGAGCTGTCTGCTTGGTACGAGCCATTAGGGTTTTGATTGGAGATGGAGACGAGTTTGATTAATTGGGAATTTGGATGCCTTAGCAGTGTGGAGTTTTGGAGAACTGGAGGTGATTTAAATAGGCGTTCGGAAATTTTAAGCGGGAAGACGGAGAGATCTAAACCGTTGATTGGCAGAAAAGTAAAGAACGAACTAGATCTAATCTGTAGCGGATCGATGACGTGGAGAAGCGACAGAGGTACGATTATCCTTCCAAATAGGAAAACTATACATTGATATTTTGTTTTCCAAAGGATTTGGTTGGATGAAAGTCAAATTTCATGGAAAATGTTTTTCTAAAAGTGTAGGAAAATGTTATTTTATGTTGTTTGGTTGGATGAAAAAATTTTTCCATTGAAATTTAAGTTCCTGAAGTTGAAGGAAAATAAAATCCTAACAATACATTGATATTTTGTTTTCCAAAGGATTTGGAAAGAAAGTATAACAATATTGGATTATTTTACCCTCATCAAAGTTTAATAATTACACATGTATATATTATTGTTAAAGACAGATTGGTCTTTATATTCATAATTCATTAACATTCCAAACAATAGAATTCATATTCCCAGTAATTTCTTTTCCACCAACCAAACAATGAAATTTATTTTCCTGGTAATTTGTTTTTCATGGAATTTGAATTCCATTTCCCATCAAATATTTTCCAGTGAACCAAACAGGTTATAATAGTATACTCGGGAAAAAAAAATAGTATACTCTAGATTCTAGAAATATTGTTATCGTCCAAAAATATTTACGGAGAACAAAAGCAAAACCAAAAACAAAAAAAAAAACAAAAAAAACAAAAAAAAAAAACAAAAAAACAAAAAAAAAACAAAACCAAAACAAAAAAAAAAAAAAAAACAAAAACAAAAACAAACAAACAAACAAAAAGTATTATGATACGATTATAATTTTTTTTTCTCAAATTCTCTTGAGTTATAAAATTTTTTTTGAAATTTTTTCAAATTACCCCTTATACTGATATAATAGTCCTAAATAAAGTTCATCACAAATTTTTAAAAATTTAATCAGTAGTTAAAATATTTTTTCCTACTTTTAACAAAATTAGCCCTTATACATTTTTTCTCAAATTCTTTTGTGTTATGAATTCCTTTTTTTTTTTTGAAATAGTATTATGATATGATTGTTTTTTTTTTCTCAAATTCGATGGGTTATAAATTTTTTTTTTAGAATTTTTTTCAAATTACCCCTTATATTAATAATAGTCCTGAATAAAGTTCATCACAATTTTTTTTTTAAATTTAATTAGTAGTCAAAATATTTTTTTTCTACTTTTGACAAAATTAGTCCTTATATTTTTTTTTTCTCAAATTCTATGGGTTATGAATGTTTTTTCTGTAATTTTTTCTAAATTACCCATTATACTGATAATAGTCGTGAATAATTTTTTAAAAGCTTATTCAGAGGTCAAAATATTTTTTTTCTATTTTGACCAAATTACCCCTTATATTTTTTTTTCCCCAAATGCTTTGGGTTAAAAGATATTTGTTTCTTAAATTTTTTCATAATTACATCTTATACTAATAATAGTCATGAATAAAGTTCATTACAATTTTTTTAAAAACTTATTCCGTGGTCAAAATATTTTTTCTATTTTTGACAAAATTACCCCTTATATTTTTTTTCCTCAACTTCTTTGGGTTATACATTTTTTCCTGAATTTTTTTCTAAAATTACCCCTTATACTAATAATACTCGTGAATAAAATTCATTACAAATTTTATTAAAAAATTTCAGAGGTCAAAATATTCTTTTTCTACTTTTGGCCAAATTACCCCATATATATTTTTTTTTCTCAAATTCTTTGGGTTACAAAATATTTTTTTCTTAAATTTTTTCAAAATTACCCCTTATACTGATAATAGTCGTCAATAAAGTTCATTACAAATTTTTTGAAAACTTATTCAGATGTCAAAATATTTGTTCTACTTTTGACCAAATTACCCTCATACTTTTTTTCCCAAATTCTTTGGGTTAAAAAATATTTTTTTCTTAAATTTTTAAAATATTACCCCTTATACTGTTAATAATAGTCGTGTTTTTCTAAATATAGAAAATAATTTTATATACAAAATTGACCATCTTTAAAAATTTTAAAAATAATTTTATAAAGTCTACACAATCTTTCTAAATATAGAAAATATTTTCATACACTAAATTCACCAACTTACAAATTTTTTAAAATAATTTTATAAACTATAGACAACCCTTTTAAATGTGGAAAATAATTTCATATACAAAATTGTCCCTCTGAAATATTTTTAAAAATTATTTTATAAACTCTAGACAACCTTTCAAAATATGAAAAATACTTTTCATATACTAAATTGTCCCTCTGGAAATTTTTTAAAAATAATTTTATAAAGTCTACACAACTGATAGATACCCCAAAATAGTCGCCCGGACGGGAAGGCTTGACAAGGCAGCCGGGTCACGGCGTGGCTAGATACTTAGCAAGTGGAGGATCTCCAGGGCCCCTCCCACCCAGGTAAGGCGTCTTACGACGGCAATTGTTCATCCTCCGGTGACTAGTCTCAGCAGTCGGTGCGTCCTCGGGTGGGCTCCCGGGCGAGACTATGTTGAGCGACTAGCCTCGGTGGTCGGTGTGTCTCCGGCTGAATACCCTGCGAGATTCAGACGGACGACCAGGCTACGCGGGCGGTGTGTCCCCGACCGTGCGCTGCTCCAGAACCCGACCGGGCGATCAGACTTTGCAGGCGGAGTGTTCTTGCCCGGATGCGGGGCATTCCCGACCGGGTGCGTATCTAGAGATGGATATCAGCGGATTCTGCGGAGGCTATCTTTATTTAAGTAACTTCCTTAATTAGTCTAGAGGGTTTATGGTAGTAAGTAGGCAATTGCGTCAGCCCTATCCCACCTTTAGACTTGGTTTTACGTCAACCCTACTTACCTTGTACGAACCTCATACTCATGTATAAATATCCCAACTGGATCACCGTGTATCAGATCGACACTTTTGAGGGCAAAACCCTAGATAAATAATATAACATTATTCTCTCTCTCTCTCTCTCTCTCTCTCTCTCTCTCTCTCTCTCTCTCTCTCTAATACTTTATCTCTCGTTTTCATTATCTCGCAAGCACATATTTTCGGTGGTATTGGCGTGCCGAGCGGCCATCGAGGCTGTGAAAACCAATAACAACCTTTCTAAATATAAAAAATAATTCCATATAATAAATTGACACTCTGAAAAAATTTAAAAAATAATTCTATAAACTCTCGATAATATTTCTAAATAAGGAAAATAATTTCATATACCATCTAAAAAAATTTTAAAAATAATTTTATAAACACTAGAGAACCATTCAAAATGTGTAAAATAATTTCATATACTAAAATGACCATCTGAAAGAAAAAAATTTTAAACTAATTTTATAAACTCTAGACAACCTTTCTAAATATTGAATATAATTTCATATACTAAATTAACTATCCGAAAAAATTTTAAAAACAATTTTATAAATTCTACACAACCTTTCGTCGATTACTACGCCCTTCCTCGTCTCTGGGTGCCTAGGTATCCACCGTAAGCCTTTCCTCGTTTGAACCTCGCCCTTCACTTTTAAGGCTATGCCATCCTAAGGTGCTGCTAAATGGATGGATCTTATCAACGTCCATGAATGAGAAATCATAGATCGAACCGCCGAATCGGAAAAATTGGGTCCTATCATAAAGCTTTGGATCGGCTAAGTTCAGGAGTTGGAGATAAGCGGACTCGAACCGCTGACATCCGCCGCAGGGTAAACCACCGCCTCTCAGGTCCCCCGACTGATTCTACCATAGAGGCCAACGATAGACAATAATTCCCCCCCGAACACAGCTTACAACTTTCATCGTACTGTGCTCTCCAAAGAGCAACTCTTCTCAAAATCTCACTCAAAAGGTGCTGAGTTGAAATCCCACTCTAACTAAGGATTCTTGTGGTTCCGGAGGATCCAACTACAGGAGAACCAGGAACGGAGAGCTTTCCCCCCCTTCCGCCCGACTCTTTGGTCTTAAGAACGCTGGTTTTAAGAATGAGTGATTGCCCTTCTCCGACCCTTACTGCCCAACCTGAGAGCGGACAGCTAATGCGTTCCACTTATTGTAGATTGACACACTTAAAAAATTTTAAAATTAATTTTATATACTCTATACAACCATTCTAAATATGGAAAATAATTTTATATACTAAATTGACCCTCCAAAAAATGTTTAAAACAATTTTATAAACTCTGCACAACCTTTCTAAATATAGAAAATACTATCATATACTAAATTGACCCTCTAAAAAATTTTTTAAAATAATTTTATAAACTCTAGACAACCTTTTTAATTATGGAGAATAATTTAATATACTAAATTGACACTAAAATTTTTTAAAAACAATTTTACAAACTCTAGACAACCTTTCTAAATATGTAAATACTTTCATATACTAAATTTACCTTTTGAAATATTTTTAAAAATTATTTTATAAACTCTAGACAACCTATCAAAAGATGGAAAATACTTTCATATACTAAACTGACCCTCTGAAAATTTATTTAAAATAATTCTAAAAAATTTACACAACATTTCTAAATATAGAAAATAATTACATATACTAAATTTACCCTCTAAAAATAATTTCATATACTAAATTGACCCATCTGAGAAACTAATTTTATAAACTCTAGACAACCTTTCTAAATATGAACAATAATTTCATATACATAATTGACCCTCTGAAAATTTTTAAAAAACAAATTTATAAACTCTACACAACCTTTCTAAATATAGAAAATAATTTTATATATAAAATTGACCATTTTTAAAATTTTAAAAAATAATTTTATAATGACTACACAACCTTTCTAAATATAGAAAATAACTTCATATACTAAATTGATCCACTTAAAAAATTTTAAAAATAATTTTATAAACTATAGACAACCCTTTTAAATATGGAAAATAATTTCATATACTAAATTCACACTCTGAAAAAACTTTAAAAATAATTTTACAAACTCAAGACAACATTTTTAAATATGAAAAATACTTTCATATACTAAAATGACCCCCTGAAAAGTTTGTAAAAATAATTTTATAAACTCTAGACAACCTTTTTATATATAGAAAATAATTTCATATACAAATCTGACCCTCCAAAATATTTTTAAAAATTATTTTATAAACTCTATAGAATATTTCTAAATAAGGAAAATAATTTCATATACAAAATAGAAAATCTAAAAAATTTTGAAAAATAATTTTATAAATAATAGAGAACCATTCAATATGTAAAAAATAATTTCATATACTAAAATGAACATCTGAATTATTTTTAAATAATTTTATAAACTATAGGCAACCTTTCTAAATATGGAAAATAATTTTGTATATGCTAAATTGACACTCTAAAAATTTTTTATAAAAAATTATAAACTTTACACAACCTTTCTAAATATAGAAAAATAATTTTATATACAAAATTGACCATCTTAAAAATTGTAAAAAATAATTGTATAAAGTCTACAAAACCTTTCTAAATATAGAAAATAATTTCATATACTAAATTGAAACACTTAAAATGTTTTAAACATAATTTTATAAACTATAGACAACCCTTCGAAATATGGAAAATAATTTCATATATTAAATTGACACTCTAAAAAGAATTTTAAAATTAATTTTAAAATTAATTTTACAAACTCTTACAACCTCTCTAAATATGGAAAATACTTTAATATACTATATTGACATTCTGAAATATTTTTAAAAATTATTTTACAAACTCTAGAAAACATTTTTAAATGTGAAAATTAATTTCATATACTAAATTGACCATCTTAAAAAGTTTGAAAAATAATTTTATAAACTCTAGAGACCTTTCTAAATAAAGAAAATAATTTCATATACTAATTAGACCATCTAAGACATTTTGGAAAATAATTTTATAAATATTAGAGAACCATCCAAAATGTTTAAAATAATTTCATATACTAAAATGAAAATCAGAATAAATTTTTTTTATACTTTTGACTAAATTACCCCTTATAGTTTTTTCTCAAATTCTTTGGGTCATAAATTTTGTTTATTTTGAAATTTTCCCAAATTACACCTTATTCTCAAATTCTTTGGGTCTGCTGAGGATGAAGCTGCGCACCCACAATAAACTGCCCAGACATCTCCTTCTTTGATCGTAAAAATATGTAATTTGTTTTTTAAGTTTCTATTTGAATAGAGGCGGAAGTCTCAAAACATGCATCTTCTATATATAAGCATGGAACTCAGGTAGAGAAACTGTAACATCGATAGAGCCCTACATGCTGCCCTAAAAAAAAAAAAAAGAAATACCAACTCTGCCAACAATACAGCACTCCCATACACAGCTTGGTTGAAATCACACGCTTCCTATCAAGTAGCAGGTCATGTGGATACGCAAATAGTCAATAGGTCACTAACCTACAATATGGCCATCCACTCACGCAAAAAAAAAAAAAAAAAAAAACTAAACGCTGCCGTTTTTTAAGGGCGAGAAAATGGAATCATTTGATTGGCTGAAAATTAGTGACTTTTATATGTATATAGATATATATAGATAGATTTGTATTACTTATGAGTATTTTGTTAAAACAAAAAACTTATGTTATTGTTTTATTGAATATTATTAAATGTTCTTTAAAAAATGTATGTTAGTTATATGAATATTTTATTTGGTAGTAACTTATTACATATTATGATTTTTTTTTACAATACTATAGTTGATATAGAATAATATTGTTTTAATTTTTTTATGTAATAATAATAATCATCATAACATTATTATTATTATTATTATTTTATTTATTATTATTTTATTATTATTATTGAGCCTTTTTATTCGTTTGTGACATGATGGGATATGGAACACAACATGGGATGCTATGTAAAACCCTTTATTTCTTGTTACTTTTTTTTGGGTGGACAGACTTTTTTTTTTTGGTGGTATTCGGTGATTGATATGACTATGTAAAAGGAATGTGCAAAAGGAACATCAAGAATGAAGGTCCTTTCCGACTTGTTAAGCGAGATTAATCCTACCCATTAACAAATACGCAAGTGGTACGCCTACCATATTTTCCGCACCGCGGTGCATAATCGGCGTTGTTTCTATAGTATAATGGAGTAACACTATAGTGTGTCTAAACTAACACTGTCTCACGTATTATTTTTATATTATCAAATGAAATTGTAGTTATATCAAAATGATAATATAATTGTGGTGAAATGAAACTACAATATATGTAAAATGAAACTGAATAACATCTCACATATTTGAGTGTATTGTACAATGAAGCTGTAATTATATTGAAATGATCATGCAGTTGTGTTTTAATGAAACTATAGTGTATCAAGTCTTGATTTTATTGTTTTTTTTTTAATGCTACTGACTCTATTACATTGTAGTATCTGTTCATACATACTTTCTCAACTTAATTAAGCACACAGAGTCAACAACGCCTCCACTGAGACTCGATCTCATGACCTCCCACATTAGAGAGATCACTACATGAGTCTTGATTTCATTGTTTGGTTGTGAATATTTAATGTTTTTTTTTCACGCATTTGGGGAGGAAAATTAACAATATAAATTCCTATATGTTTTTCTTTCTTTCTTTCTTTCTTTTTTTTTTTTTTTTTTTTTTTTTTTGAAAACAAATTCCTATATGTTACTCTTTTACATCTTTATTACATCTTTATTGTGTATGGATAGGTGAGTCTTTATATTAATTATTATTCTCAATAATAAACTTTGGTTAAATCAGTTACGAGAGGCCAGAGTAGTGGGGCTAATAGATCAACAAACTGGTACATGGGATAATGAAATTTTATCAGATTTATTTCAACCTACGGATGTCGAGAGAATTATGAGAGTACCTGTATCCCGGGATTATAATGATGCATGGTATTGGTACGGGGACCCGAGAGGATTATATTCTGTGAAAAGCGGGTACAGACGATTGGTGGGAGATTATGAGAATAATCAAGGCCCCTTTACTAATTGGTTAGCTTTATGGAGACTAAAAATTCCACCAAAGTGGAAAATGTTCCTCTGGAGAGCTATTTGTGATATTTTGCCTACAACTACGAACTTGCTTTTAAAGAGGGTGGAGGTGAACCCATATTGTGCTATGTGTGGGATATCACATGAGAATACAATGCATGCATTAGTCTTGTGTGATTTTGCAAGAAACATTTGGGATCAATCCAACCTTACAATCCCCAATATTGTCACGGATATTTTTCATGTTTGGTTTGGGGAACTTCTAAATATTTTAGATTCTGATGGAATGTTATATGCAGCATCAATTCTATACAATATTTGGAAAGCTCGAAATGGTGCAGTTTGGGAGGCGTTTTTACCACGCCCGGGGTCCCTACTCAGAGCCGCAGCGGCAGCCAAGACCGCATGGACTCAGTCCCGCCCAGCCGTGGCTGCCACTGCCACTGCTACGCTGCCGACAGAAAACCGCCACGCTGCCCAGGCGAGTCCCACCGCCGGCCGCGGTGCTGCCGACGCCGCCGGATCCTCTGTGCCGCCAGTGAGAAGATGCAGGGTCGATGCAGGATATCTACACGAGACAGGGAATGCAACTGTAGGGGCCGTTTTATTAGATGGAGATGGAGCCTATATCTCGGCACTAACCGCGCCGCTACCGGCCTGTACGTCACCACTTATGGCTGAGGCTTTGGCGTGTAAGGAAGTTTTATCATGGCTAAAGGATCGAGGTGAACAGAATATTGAGATCTACACGGATTGTTTGACACTACAACGCTACCTTACATCATCAACCACTGCGTTTCGCTCTTACGTTGGCTATGCCATTGATAGCTGCAGGCAAATTGCCGTTTATTTTCACTCATGTTCTTTTAATTATATTTCTAGATCGGACAATTATTTAGCTCATGCTTTAGCCACTACGGCTTATCAGCAACCTGATACTATGTACTGGGATACTCACCCACCAGACATTATTTCAGCATTTTTCTAATGAAGCATCGCATAAAATTTTCAAAAAAAAAAAAAAAAAAAAAACTTTGGTTAAATAATTAGCCCGATTAAATACATATCATTCAATGTTGAGCATCAAAGATTATACTCCGTAAATTAGAAATTTTAAAAATCATTTGATTTTCTTGATTTTTTTTTTAAAAACAAATTTAGTTTAATTGAGTTTTTTTTTTTTTTTTAATCTTCTTTTCATTATTTAGAACGAAACTTAATATTTCAATTATGCTTTTTCATTATTTGAATTATTTAGGTCATTATGGTATTAGTATTTCTTTTTTGTATTTTTTATAATGGTACAATTGTACATTACTTTACAAATATTATACCATTATTTGTCTATCGCACAAAATTGTTCTTACATCATTGTCAGACATGCCGGCCTAACTACAAAGTTGTTGATCATAAATACAATTATACATTGACTCTAAAACGGTAGGACCATTTTCCAAATAATTGACAATGTTAACATCATACTAGCTCCAATTGAACAAGTTTACACATAAGAACTTGATCAATGCATGAAAACTTCTAAATAAATTTGTAAGTTAATTTTTACTATATCATTATAACAATATCAATTGTAATCATATATTTTGAATTATTTATTATCATCCTCTATTGACAACAATTGCAACAATTGTAGCAATTGTCATTGACAAACTCTCAAAAAAAATTATCTCAACAAGGAATGAAAATTAAAAAAAAAACATTGATTTCATTATTGTTAATGAAAAGCATGTATGACACTTTATTACTCTTATTAACTTAAATAAATTAGTAGCTACAACAAAAAATAATACATATGCATTTAATTAATTTAGAATTAGATGTCTATAATGCTTTATTTAAAAATAAATGATTCATTATAAAAAAAAATTAAAAGAAATATAATTTCATTAGTTATATTATCTTGGTTTATACAATTCAAAGATTTCTTAGCTTCAAATTTATTATTCACTACATTGTCCATTGTCTTCTTTTTACGTTATCTTGTAATTAAATATCAAAGTTATAATACAAAACATGTTATATATATTTATTTACCAAGTATTTTATACAAATATAATACATATTAATATTTTGTTCAATACTTAGCTTTCACATGATAACCTACGACACACATTTCACAATACACGAAACATGTAGGGAAAAACTGTCACTACTAAATATCAATAGGTGTTTGTAAGCTAAAGAGTTCATATTACAACTAAAATCCCAGTCATATACACAACAAGACAACTCTAAAGCTTCCTACACCATAATCTCATCATTACATGATGAATCCCTCTATGCTGCCACCAGTAACCTAATTGCAAATGTCACACTACCAATAAAAAGAAAAAAAAAGAAAAAGAAAAAAGAGGACATGTACTGAAGATGAAAACAATGACAATGCTACCCAAAAGAGAATTAAGAAAAATTAGAGAAATTTAAATCAAAAGTAGTATTTATTTAGACTATCGCTTCAAGGCTAAGTATTTAGACTAACGTTATTATAAAATTGCAAACATTTATTGTAGTGACAATTATAATCAATATATCATATATTGTCTTGAATTTATATACTTTAAATTACCGATTTAAATAAATAAAATAAACATTTATTTACGTATGCATAAACATCTCCTATATAATATTACATTGATATACTTTGAAATACTTATTTAAAAATAATCATTGGGCATTATTCCACGCGCAAAGCGCGTAAAAAAAAAAACTAGTTTTAATAATAAGATTTCAAGGTACGAATTTTTATTTTTATAATTTAAATAATAAAAAAAAACACATGGTAACGAAGGGCTTATAAAGGGCATAATTGGAATGTGAAGAGTACGCAAAAAGCTTGTCAGCAGGCTGCGGCGTGCGGCTCAGCGCGGTGGTTCTTCATGCTTTTGCCGCGTACGCAATCGCACCTCATCGACAAAAAACTACTCTCCACTCCTCAACTTTCTCTCTCTACTCCCCCCAAAGCCGCTCTCTTCTGCCTTTCTCGCTGTTCAGCACAACCAGTTCTTACCAGGTACTAAAACCCCCGATCTTTCGGATTCGATTTATTTCTTGAATCCCGGGTGTAATTTCACGAGAATTTCCTGCTTTTTGACGTCTCTTGCGCGTGCTTTAACTTGTTTGTTCTATATTCTCTTACTATTTGTGGATTTTTGTAGTGAAGTTGCAGTTTGATTTGAAATTAGGGTTCTGTAACTTGATTCAAAAAGCTTTTACAAAAAAAAGGGTGCAACTTTGTGCTAAAAATCGGTTTTTTTTTTTTGCTGGGAATTAAGTGTTTGTTTGAATTCGAGTGTTGCGAGGAATTCGTGATCTTTGATATGATCACAAGGGTGTGAATTTTTGTATGATAGTATATTGTTTTGCAGGTTAAGACTGAAGGTAAAGGCTATAAGTTTAAGGATGGGAAAGGGTTCGAAGAGCGGCGTGGGCAAGTCTGCATCTTACCAGGTCTTCAAGGACAGGGCTAAGAATCGGGTGGATGATCTGCAAGGGATGTTCACTGATCTGCAGTCCTTGAGGAAAGAGAGCCGTACTTCTGAAGTGGCAGTGCTTGAGGAGCAGCTTAACCAGGTGCTTCGGGAGTGGAAGGCTGAGCTCAATGAGCCCTCCCCTGCTTCTTCTTTGCAGGTAATTTGCCCATTTATGTCCAGTGCTCATAAGCTTATTCACTGAATGCAAGTCCACTCTTTGAACCTCTGTTTGGTCGTGTTTGTGGTTGCAAATTATGATTTAAGTGCCTTTGTTGTTATAAATGTAAAATTTCGGATGTGGACTTTGACCTTTATGGATGGCATTGCAGGGAGGGAGTTTGGGATTTAACACATCAGACCTTTGTAGATTGGTGCAGCTTGGTGAGGAGGAAGATGACGCCACCAGTGCATTAGCTGCCCTAAAGTCTGAACCTGATGCGCAAAAAGTTAGTGGTGCTGCTGGTTATCAAGAGGTACACATCTTTTGATAGTAATTTTGTTTTCTGCTACGAATTGATACATTCTTCAGAATGATACTTCTGGATATGATTTGTGTGTGGAGAATTTACGATCGTGTGTGGAGAATTTAATTGTACACATCTTTTAATTTTTTTTTATTGGAATTATGACATGTGCAAGCTGTGAGGAAAGTTTAATGCTAGATTCCTGCAGTGGGGGAAGGGGTGAAAGGTGGGGTGGGGGCGGACTTATTGATGAAGAGCTTTATTTGCTGCAATAGATTTTGGGAGAGGGCTCCATATTTGGAATGGCTCCACCTTATCTGTGCAGTCATTTTATTTATTTATTTATTTGTTGTCTTTGTGATTCTTCATCATTTGTTGTTTCACTCCTTTTTCTTTGCCTGCTACCTAATCATCTTCACCTTTTCTTCTGGTTCCTGTCATCTTCTTTAGACACTCTCAATTCCTTTATTTTTTGAAGGTTTTTCTTTGCATATTAAGGATTTGGCATTTAGGGTTCTTACAATCTCTATATTTCTGTTTGGTTTCTCGTTGTTGAATATTTATTCTTGGGTTGTTGTTTGCCCATAGGGTCTGAATGTAGCTCAGGTGCTGCAGGAGCAAAATCTTCAGGAGCAAAATCAGTTGGTTGACCAATCCAAAAATGCTCCTTTAGGGGTTAACAATGTGGGCATTAGTAATGTAGGTCCTGCACAGTTGGGGGATTATCAGTCATATGATTTTCATCAAGATTTTGAGCAGCAGTATTTCCCTGGGTTTGATTGTGTGAATCTTTGCCTCGAAGATGTTTTGCCTGCAATTCATATTAATCCTCCACCTTCTGCATTCTTGGGCCCAAAATGTGCACTTTGGGATTGCCCGAGACCTGCAATGGGGTCAGACTGGTGTCAAAAGTCTCAAGACTACTGCAGTGACTATCATGCTTCCCTTGCTCCAAATGAAGGCTACATTGGACATCCCCCGATTCTAAGACCAATGGGTATTGGCTTAAAGGATAATCTGCTTTTCCAAGCGCTCAGTGCAAAAGCACAGGGAAAGGATGTCGGTGTTCCAGAGTGTGAGGGTGCAGCAACTGCAAAATCCCCATGGAATGCGCCTGGTTAGTTTCTACCGGTTTGACACACTTGCATTTCTCATAATGATGTTTCCATGATCATCCTATCCTTTCCTTTTTATTGATGGAATCATATAACCAATTATGTTGTGATTTTGCAGAGCTTTTTGATCTTAAAGTTGTCGAAGGTGAAACAATTAGGGAGTGGCTTTTCTTTGACAAGCCTCGAAGAGCGTTTGAGAGTGGAAATAGAAAGCAGAGGTCATTGCCTGATTATAA
This sequence comes from Ipomoea nil, assembly GCF_001879475.1. Classification (NCBI taxonomy): domain Eukaryota; kingdom Viridiplantae; phylum Streptophyta; class Magnoliopsida; order Solanales; family Convolvulaceae; genus Ipomoea; species Ipomoea nil. The sequence continues at coordinate 7,132,505 of NW_017619497.1, read as the reverse complement.
TGGGCGGGGGTGGCACGAGTCAAGGAAGCAGGTGATGAAAGAGTTTGGAGGACTAAAGAGATCTTATTATATGGATCCACAACCAATGAAGAACTTGGAGTGGCATCTCTATGAATACGAGATCAACAACTATGACACGTGCGCTTTGTATAGATTGGAACTGAAGCTCGTGGATGGCAAGAAGAGCCCAAAAGGAAAAGTAAACAATCCATCTGTTGCTGATTTGCAGAAGCAAATGGGAAGACTTAACGCTGAATTCCCTCCCGACACCAAGCGCACCGTGAAGGGTAGGGCAAAGGCGAACGCCAAGGGTAACACTGGAAATATTCCATCTGCTCCAAATCCTACTGTTCCAAATTCTGAAGGGCTTTGTTATACTACTGCACCACCACCTTACGATTATGTTATCAATGATCTGAGTGGCTACTACATAACGTAGTAGGATGAATTTGGAACACTACTGTTTTCTTCTCTTCTTATTTTTTATTTATTTGGTTTGTCAGTCACATTTTTCACTCCAGTCTCACATCTCAGTTAAGAAGCTGGGTTAATGTCTGAGAATTGCTAACTCCTATTGCCATGAATGTACAGAGCTACTATTAGAAATACTCCTACTAAAATGGCTCTAATCATCTTGTAGTGATGATTTTTGCTGATTAATATTGGATCTGTTAATGGTTCTTGTGCTTGTATCTTTATAGAAATCTGGATACAGTTTTCAGTGGTTACAGCATCATTACAAATTTGCCATTTTTTTGTTTTGATATATTAAGTTTCTCAGCTAACACCGGACTAAAATCATAAATTCTGCATAAGAGTCATTAGAGAAGGTAAATGTGAGTCACAACATCATTACAATTTTGCCATTTTTTTTGATTATTTTAAATCTTACTTTACACTAGATTAGTCCTAAACCTTTAAAATTCTTGCTTAAGAGTCGTTTAAAGAGGTAAATCGTGGCAAATTATGTTGTGCATCTGTGTGCACACGGATGCAAAAACGACGTTGTTTTGACTAAAAACCTGCGTCCACTTAAAAAAAAAATCAGTTTCGATTTCCAGCAACAGCATTAAGTTGTTCATTCATTTTAGATTTTTAGTTCATTCATTCTGGATGTTTAGTTATGAAATTATGGATGTGTAGTTATGCAATTCTAGATTTATAGTTATAAAGTTATGGATGTGTAGTTATGCAATTCATAATTTCTAGTTATGAAGTTATGAATGTGTAATTATGCATTGTGTAGTTATGCAATTCTGGATTTATAGTTATGAAGTTATGAATGTATAGTTATGCAATTTTGGATGTATAGTTATAAAGTTATAGATGTGTAGTTATGCATGTAATTCTGGATTTATAATTATGAAGTTATGGATGTATACTTATGCAATTCTGGATGTATAGTTATAGAGTTATGAATGTGTAGTCATGCAATTCTGGATGTATAGTTATGAAGTTATGATTTTTTATTTTTTTTTAAATCCACGTCAAAACGACGTCGTTTTTGCATCCGTGTGCACCATTCATGGTGCACAGCATAACGCTCCGTAAATCGCAACTCACAACATCTTTACAATTTTGCCATTTCATAATTACAGTGAATGTATGAGCCACTTCTCTGTTGTCCAATCTTAAACCACCGTGACATAAATATGGTTATCAACAAGAAAATAGCAAAGTTCAACCCAAATGGCCTGTAAGACAACATAAAATTATCTAATAACACACAGTAACTTAGAGTACCTTGATATACAGCCTGTAAGACAAGCTAATTTATTGGAGTAAAGAAACTAGGAAACCCATTACATAGTACTGAAATGGTGAAACATGGAACTATTGAGTGACAGGGGTTTAAGCCTCGGGGCGGTTTTCAAAACATTTATGGTTGCTGCAAAGTATAAAGCCTGCACTGCATTAGACAGATTGGGCAAGGTACTAGGAACCCTCATGCATCATCATTCATCATCTTCAACATTGTTGACTCGCTCGCATTCATCAATCCATTCGCTGTATCTGCATATTATCGTATATAGGCGTGTGAGATAGAGCTTCGGGGGAGGAGCCGAGGAGCGGGGAGGAGGTAAGGGTACACTTACATATCGATAGGCTCTGTTAGAGCTGCAGATAAGCAAAAGGAAAAGGGATTAGTCAACATGGTCTTCCATTCATAGGATTCCAAAATGTACATGTTTCAACAGAATGCATTCAGTATCGACATTTCTGTAAACGCAACAAGAAACTGAAAATGCAATGCAAGCACACTATAGTGCCGTTTTCTTTAATTTTCTGAGACCCTTCTAATTACAGTTTGCATGAAAAATCTGTGTAGGGTGTAAGCAAATTTACATGTGACAGTCGTGCTAAAGCTTTCTTGGCAAATATTGCAAATTGCCTCCCCAATCGCGTTTTTCATGTCACTGAAACAACAGAGCACAATTACGTGAGTGAAACCAAGCATACAATACGCTCACGAATGAAATATCATGCAACTATTACACTCAGTTACACTTAATTAAATACTATGCAGTGATGAAGCCATTGGGGGCATAGTCAGAAAAAATTGTGCCTTTCGTGCGTCAAATAAATAATAATGTATTGCATATTTACATGCGGCACTCTACACTGGTGCCATGGCTGCAAAATGGGCAGCTAAAAACAGTGTCAAGTTTATCATTCCGCTTCTTTGGAGGCGGCTTTGAATTGGATTTCCTCTTCCCCATGCTTCAAGCTCCTATCATCCAGATCAATTTAATAAAATAAGTCATAAGAGGGAATATAAAGAAGATAATGACCAAGTCAACTTGACTAAGCAATTATTAAAATCTAGTTCCATATCTCTTCAATCCTAATGATTGTAACATGTTTGAGAGCTCCAAAGCTATCATAAACTTATAATCAATCAAAAGCATATACATTCTTTTTTAATATGCTTACTTTCCAGTGGGTCACCCATCGTATGACTGATGTAAGTCAAATACAGTGAACCACATAGTTCTTTGGTTATCTGGTTGTAATATCCTAGTTAAAACCAATTGATGATAAAGTAGGTGGACTTTAGCCATTTAACCACATCCCTCGATGGTAAGTCACAACGCTATAACGCCACGTCTCGAATCGAGTAGGAGCTGAGCTCAGCCAACCCGGCCGACGCCCAACAAGATTTGACCTTGGTTGCACCCGCAAAGTTTGACTCTTACTCGAGGAAAAGGTCTCAAATTATTTAGTTTGTAAAGACATCAAGAACACTCTAATAACCTCAGCAAGAAACAAAATGATAAGCAATACAACTCTCTACACATTCCAACACAAGTGATACAGATAAATGTAAATAAGAATCAAATTAAATTGAACTTTGGAGAACAAGAAAAGGAGGTTAGCAGATGAAGCCCTTATTTCAGAGGGCAAAAAGCTCCCTTTTCATTAAGCAAATTAAGCAGTGAGATCTCTCCAAAAACAGTAAGATAAAATTCATTAATTTATTTATAAAATTTAAAAAAAAAATGACAGATCTTGAAAAAACAACAAATATACGCCAGACCCACCAAGAGAGGGAAAACAGGAGGGTAATCAAGAACAAAAGAAATACATGAAATTGAAGACAACAGATCCCAGAATCAAGGATGAAACACAGACCAAAAATTGGGAATTCTTTGTTACGGAGTGGCAATTAATAGATTGATAAATTTACCAGAGTTTGATGGAAAGCAATCAAGATGCTAAATTGATATGCCCTAATAATACTGTAACAAAATGCAAAAAGCTAAACGTAAGGAAGATATGATCTTGAGAAATAAAACTTACGATCTTGATACCCAGAAAAAAGTAGCTTAGTCGCCCTTGACCTCTGTGAAACTGTGAAGTGAAAGATGAAAAAACACCCATCAATTTTTAACGTGAGGAAAATCAATTTTTAACTATCAGGGCTCTGTTTGGCAAACCTAGTTGAAAATCTATAAGCTAGGAGCTGAAAGTTAAAAGTTATAAGTTCGGAGCTGGAAGAGCTATTAAGCTAGCTATTACGATTGAAAATGTTTGGTAAAATTAACTTTTTGATAAGCTGATAAATGTAAAAAGATTAAAAAAGACATCATCATAAAATTTAAATTAGTTGTTTACATATTAAAATTTAACATTTTATCTTTAAAAAAATTAACATTTTAAAATAAAACTATTAGCATAATCATGATCTAGCTCTCAAAATGAAGTAGCAATATTGTTGCAAATAATAATAATAATAATAATAATAATAATAATAATAATAATAATAATAATTGCGGATAAAGGAGAAAAGAAAATAGTTTTAATTGGGAATGATAAATTATGTCATTTTTAAAAAAAATAATAAGGATAAAGATGGAAAAAAAGTTAAGAAGCTATGTGCTTATTTTGAAACGCTACCTAAAGTAGCGTTCCAAAATAAGCTATTATTTTAAGGTAGGAGCTTATTTTGGGAACATTACCAAACAGAACTTATAGCTTATTAGTAGTTTAAAATAAGTTATAAGCTCCTAAATAAGCTATGTCAAACAGAGTCTAAGTAATACAAATTTGACGTAAATGAGTTTGAGATGAATAAAATTTATGGGCGATTGAAAAAAGAAAATAAAGAGGATAAGTAATTGTAATTCTGTAGAAAATATGGAGTAATAATGTAAGAATAAAGTAAAAAAAAAATAAGTAAAAATAAAATTATTGAAAATTAAAATGAAATAAATAAATAAATATTAAAATGTCTATGTATAATAAGAATAAGAATAATAACAATAATGGGAGAAGAATAATAACAACAATAATAATAATGTTAAAATTGTCATTAGACCATAGAAATTGCAATTTCCTTTAACCAAATAATGAATTTGTAAATTTTATGAAATTTGATGGGAATGGAATTGTAACTCCATCCTATCAAATATTCATTAATTTTTTATTTTTTATTTTGTAAAGAAATATTCATTAATGTAAAAATATATTAAGAATATTTTTTTGTGTAAAATTTGATACATTAATTTAGTGTTTTGCATTAAAGATAGGATATTTTCTAACTATTTTGGACTCATTTAAAACTATTAAAAAAAATTGCACTTTTCATTTCTAAGTTAATTGTAGGACTCGTCCCTAAGTGTTGGTCATGCTCACTTTTCGTCCATAAGTTATTATTGGCGTTTCACTTTTCGTCCATGAGTTATATGGTAATTGTAGGATTCGTCCCTAAGTGTTGATCATGTTCACTTTTCGTCCATAAGTTATCATTGATGTTGCACTTTTCATCCCAGAGGTATACTAAAATTGTAAATTTCGCCCCTAATCACTACTACATAGATGGAATACTACGTCACTTAATAGACGGCGATTTTTTAAATAACCGCCGTCTAATATATTATGTGATACTACGTCACTTAATAGACAACGGTTGTTTAAATAACTGTCGTATATAACTGACATACACGGTGGTTGTTTAATCGCCATATATAGTTAACATACACGACAGTTTTCAAAATCGCTGTAGAAAGTGTATACTTACAACGGTAGTCACTTACACGCGCGACACTTTGAAAACCGTCGTGTATGTGTAAAAAAAATCGTCGGTGGTTATTTAAAATGTATGACGTAACAAATCAAGGTATACATGGCGGTTATTTAAAAAAAAAAATCGTCGTCTATTAAGTGACGTAGTATAACAAAATATATTGGACGGTGATTATTTAAAAAACCTTCGTCTATTAAGTGACGTAGTATACCATTTATGTAGTAGTGATTAGTGAGAAAATTTACAATTTTAATATAACTCAGGGATGAAAAGTGCAACGCCAATGATAACTTAGGGACGAAAAATGAACATGAACAACACTCATGAAAGAATTCTACAATTACTCTATAACTCAAGGACGAAAAGTGCAACGCCAATAATAACTTAGGGACGAAAAATGAGCATGACCAACACTCAGAGACGAATTCTAGAATTACCCTTGATACTGCTAATTATACGTAAGCAATATGAAATAAGCCGAGACCGAATAAAGCAAGTAAATGTCTTTATTGATCACGGTAAAGGCCCTAAGTACAATCTACTTGGTTGCTCTGAGTACCGACTGACTGCGGTCGGGATTCTCTAACAACAACCTATCGATCGTCCAAAAGTCCCCTACACTGTAGCTACTGTGGGTATTTATAGCCGCTATGCCGGGGACAGGATTCCAGCCGTTCGGCATGTCCTCCACGTAGCCACCACGTGTCGTCCTCCCGGGTGCCCTGTCTGTCGTCGTAGAGAATCGCCACGTGTCTTTCGTCAGCTCTCTCGCCAAAGGGCTACCGCTCGGCGGTCGACACCGTCGCTCGGGCAACTCCCGGTCGGCCCCCGACCGGGTTCTTCTCAAGGAGCCCGACCTGTTACCTGCAAAGACAAAGAGAAAAAGACAAAGGCTTCTCGGTCGTGGTGAAGCTATGTCGGTCGGGATATTCCCTACCAAGAGCCCCCCAGCCCGGGCCTTTTTTATCGTCCGGGAAAAAATGGGCCGGGATGAAGAAGCCCAACCGCCGGCCGCTAAACCGACCGGCCAGCTGTCATTCCCTTCTCCGCCACGTGTCGGCCACTGCCGGCCTCTGCGACTGCAACCGTCGCCTCGGAATCAGCGCTGGTCGTGTCACGCAAGTGGATGATTTTCCCGCCCAAACGCTCTCCTATAAATAGGTTCCTGAGGCCTTCATTTGAACTTTCCTCAATCTTCTGAAGCAATCGGTACCCTCAGAGAGTCCCGAGCAGCAGATCAGCAATCCGATCAAGCAAAGCAAAACTTCAGATCCTCTTCCAAGTTTCTTCACTCGGTAAGCTCCTAGTTCTTTACTCTTTCTTTATTCTTCACTCAGCGTAGAAGTAGGATAGCACTAACTTCGAGCTAACTTCCCGAACCCTGTACTAACTCCCGACCGACCTTTAGGTAGAATTATGTCGGACTCGGATAGTCAAAACGTTTCGGTCGCGGACTACGACAATACGCTCGAGCAAAGCAGCGAGGAGGTGGACATCATGTCCTATTCTCCAGAGGTCGGGCAACGACCGCCGCCAGCGCCCGAGCGAGCCCCCGAGCCAGAAGAATCCACCAGCTCGTCGGAGACGTCGGGGTCGAGCTCCAGCAGGTCGGGGAACGAAGAAACGTCTACGAGCGGACGGAATTCCCCGGCCGAGGACGTCCGAGGAACGCCGCTGAGGGTAATAGGGGATTACCCTCAGGTCGAGCCTGAAGAAGAACATCAGGCTAACGAAGCAGAGGCCGTTGAAGGAAGTCCGGCCGAGCCGGCCGCGCCACGCGGGGACGGGTACGAGTTCCTCAACAGCGAAAGCGTGGAAGGCCATAAGAGCTTGCTGACCAACGGGGAGGCAAGCAGGATTGCGGCGGTTCTCGCTGGTCGGGTCGAGTTCGACACCAGCAGGCAGCTCGGGAATATCATCGAGCGGCACCAGGGGAAATGGATCGGGCTGCATTACGACTCGCTAATGGCCCCGATCACATTCCCCTTTTCGAGCCTTCTCACCGCGTTCCTAGGGTACTACCAGGTTATGCCCGGGCAGATTTGCCCGAACGCGCATCGAATGATCGCGTGCTTCCTCCAGATCTGCCGACGACACGACGTGGCCTGCACCATGGAGCTCTTCAACTTTGTCTATCAAGTGAAGGTGCTAGCGGCCGCGTACGGAGGGGGTTTCTTGATGACATAGTCCCGAGCCGATAGGTGCTCGATCGAGGGACTGCCCGGGAACAACCGGGGGTGGAAGGACCGGATCTTCTCTGTGAAGTATGATCCGTGGATCCTCCCGGTCGAGAGGGTTTGGAGCCAGCGCTTTCGGAAGCAAGTCATCCCAGTCGAGACGCCGACCCTCATCGACGCCGTGGCCAAGATCTCGGGCGAGATCTACGAATACCATATCTTCAAGTCGCCCGAGAGCTACGAAGCGGCCCGGCTGCCCGATCCGGTCTATGACCAGCCCGAGTAGTATAAACCCGAGCCGGCGGGTGTGACGATTGAGCGGATGCCCGCCCGGGGCAAGAGGAAAGGTAGAGGCCCTATGGCCATCCCGACCCCGGACCCTTCACACCCGATTACTTCTATTCTTGATCTAACCAACTTCGTTTTACTTGCAGCAATGGCCGGTTTCGGAGATGAGGATGTCCCCATGCGCCCGGTGGCCAAGATTTCGCTTGGCAAGAAGAAGGGCCAAGCCAAGCCGGCCGGGGAGAAGGAGATCCCAGTTGTCCGACCCATTGGGGCGTCGACCATCACCACGACCGAAGGCTTCGTGGTGGACGCCTCAGAGGTCTTAGTTTCCCGAGTGGCGGTCGGGAAGGGGAAGGAGAAGGTGGCAGAGAAGACCACTGCAGAGACCGGGGCCTTGAAGCGGCGCCGGGAACAACACAGCCCGACCCCATCGGGCGGGGGCAGCAGAGGCGGATCGTCGATCCTTGCTCGGATCGGGAACGTCGGGTCGGCCAAGGAAGACTTTTCCAAGCTGACCCCGAGCCAGGTAGCCGAGAAGATCGGCTACGACCTGGCTGAGGTAAGCGTATTTTCCTTTTTCCGAATTTTCTCGAAGTATTGCCGTTCGGCTAACATGGTTGTTTCATATGTGCAGATCTCCCGAGCGACCCAGTTTCTTCAGCAACGGGCCCTTCAGGCCAACGAAGCTGAGGGCTTGAAGAAGGTCGCCAACCAGCGGCTGCAGGAGATCCGGGAGCTGGAGGCTCAGCTGAAGAAGGCCAAGGCCGAGCGAGACCTCTCCGAGCAGGTCGCCCAACAGGCGATCGGGGAGGCGGCCGAGCTCAAGGCTCGACAAAACGATCCGGATAAGCTCGCCCAATATCTTTTCCAAGATGCCAAGTCGGGCGATCGCTTTCTCCAGTCCGTTCGGGGCACAGAGGTCGGGGAGAAGCTGATATGGACGTTCGGCCGGTGGGCGTACAAGGCCGGTCAACGTAAAATGAGGGACCAGACCAGGAAAATTATGGAGCAGGCCCTTGAAGGGGATGACCTCCAACTGGTCCTGACCACGCTCCCCGACGAAGTACCCGACCCCGGTCCAGCGCCTTTTGATCCGAAGGAGCGGACTAAGGTGAGCGGAGCCGACGCCGCTCCGGGCGGAGAAGACTTACCGAAGAAGGCCGATGCCGAGAGCTCGAAGAAGTAGGGTAGCTTTACTTCCTTTTTGTAAGTGACTTCAATCGGGAGCCCGGTCCCGAATTTGTACCGGGCACCTTTTGATGATGAATAAAATTTCTCTTTTGTTTAACTCGTGTTGTTCGTTCTTTCTTTTCGCATTTTTATCTTTAGTCGTGTAAATGCTGATCCTTAACGCTCGACCTCGCGGCCTTATGGCCCGGTCTTGCACTGCTTCGACCCACTCGACACCCGACCCTACGGCCTTACGGCCCGATCGCGCCTTCGAGACTTCGACGTCAAACTGGCCATCCGATCGGGTTTACCCGATCTCCGGGCCTTGTCGAAAATTTTTGAAAACAAGCAAGCCTCTACGGTCGGAATGTAACCGAGCGACGGGCCTACCTTGAAAACAAGCAAGCCTCTACGGTCGGAATGTAACAGAGCGACGGGCCTACCCCCTTTATCCCAGCCCCCACACGATTGTGCGCTCGAGGCACGAGTGGGTGCAGTCGTGGAAAGAAGTTGGACGGACCGGGGAATGATGCCGAGAGCTCCTGGCTTCCCCGATCGGTGGCGTGACTCAAATGTCCGCTGATGTGGAGCGCATCTGACCGGTCGATAAATTCGCCCGGTCGGTGTAGCTTGAAGATGAATTGACCTGCATGCACTGGAGGTATGAAAATTAACCGATCGGGCCGACGCATGCAAGCGATCGAGCAATCAACGATCGTATATACATTAATTCTTCCCGCTCGCAGGCGGTTATATTTACAAACAGAAATTTAATTACAAACGACGACCGTGATTTACTCGCAGGTCAAGCCCCCACCTCGTCCAGAGATTACAAAAGACAGGCTCAATGCCTAAACATAACGAGGTGCTCGGAATTCCAAGTCCCCTCGATTACCCGACCGGTTGTCGTCTCCAGTCGGTATGTTCCCGGCCGTATGATCGCACTGATGATGTACGGCCCTTCCCAGTTTTGAGCCAATTTTCCGCCTTCTAGAGGTTGACTGGCCTCCCTTCGTCGTAGAACGTAGTCTCCGACCTGAAAATAACGAGGGTTGACTCGAACGTCTTTCGAACTCTTAACACGCTTCTGGTACTCGGCCATACGCCGAGCGGCTAGCTCTCTTTTTTCTTCGACCGCATCGAGATCCACGGCCATCGCATGTTCGTTTTCCTCCGCATTGTAGGTTCTCTCTCAATCGGTCGGGATCCAAGCCTCGATCGGGAGTCGGGCTTCAGCCCCATAAACCAGGGCGAAAGGGGTCTCCAAAGTAGCTTCCCTCGGGGTCGTCCGATAAGTCCATAAGACATATGGCAACTCATCGGCCCAACTACGACCAGCCGAGTGTAACTTCTTTTTCAGACCTTCCAAAATCGTCCGGTTCGCGTTCTCCACTTGACCGTTTCCCTGAGGGTAAGCCACCGACGACCGGACGTGAGTCGTCCCGATCGTGGCCAAGAAGTTCTGGAAATATTGGCTTACGAATTGGCGGCCGTTGTCGCTGATGAGATGCACGGGCACACCAAAGCGGGAAACCACATTGCGCCAAAGGAAGCGAGCACATTGCTGAGAGGTAATCGTGGCTAAGGGCTCGGCTTCTATCCACTTGGAGAAGTAATCAATGGCGACGATCACGAACTTTCTCCGACCAGAGAGCTGAGGGAAAGGGCCCAAGATGTCTACCCCCCACCTAGCGAAAGGAATTGCGGTCGTGACCGGCTGATAAAAGGTTGCCGGTCGTCCAGGCATCCGGGCGTACAGTTGGCATGTCTCACATTCCCGAGCTAACTTTTCACAGTCTAGCTGGAGGGACGGCCAATAGTACCCGATCAGCATGATACGACGGGCCAAGGATCGGCCTCCTTGATGTGAAGAGCAAATTCCCGAGTGCAGTTCCTTCATAACTATATCGGCCTCAAAGGCGGTCAAGCAGCGCATGAGGGGGCCTCCATACGATCGCCGATATAGACGACCGTCCAAGACTTGGAACCTTGGGGCTCTCAGCTTGGCCTTCCGAGCACGCTGTGGGTCGTCTGGGAGGCGGCCGTGCTCGAGGTACTCCTTCAGATCGGTGATCCAACTGTCATCTACTGGTTGGATGGGATTGACCGGTAACCGGTGAATACTGTGCCTCGGGATCACCAAGATCCGAGCTATCTTCGACATGTGTTCCGGGGCATCTTGAGCCAATTTAGATAAAATATCTGCGTCGGCATTATCCAATCGGGGTATGTGTCGGACGGTATACCCCCGGAACTGAGCAAACTTCTCCATGGCAAGATCTCGGTAAAGCTGCAGACGCTCTCCATTGATTTCATAATCCCCGAGAACTTGCCCGACCACGAGCGCGGAATCTGTCTGAGCTCGGATGTACTCAGCCCCCAAGTCCCGAGCGCACTGTAAGCCGTTAACGAACGCTTCGTACTCGGCTTCGTTGTTGGTCGGGTGGAACTGGTACATGAGAGCAAAGTAGACCTTGAATCCTTCCGGGCTCGTGACCACCACTCCTCCTCCTGCCCCTTTCTTGCTACTTGACCCATCTGTAGCCAGCGACCACCACTCAGCCTCGGGATCCGCAACCTCAGGAGGTCGGGTATCCCGGGCGGTGCACTCGACCAAGAAATCAGCAAGAGCCTGACCTTTGATTGCTGGCCTCGGTCGGTATTCGATCGCGTACTGGGTCAGCATTAACGCCCACTTGACTAGGCGACCTGATGATGAAGCAGTTCGGAGGACTGGCCCGATCGGCTGATCGGTCAACACGCGAATTGCTCGACCTTGGAAGTAGGGAGCCAACTTCTTCGCGGCAATGTACAAGGCATAGACGACCTTCTCTAACCGGGAGTACCGGAGCTCGGGACCATGTAGCGCGTGTCTTACATAATACACCGGTCGCTGGACCCCTTCCGGATCGGTTCGGCACAGTACTGCGCTTACTGCACGATCGGAGACGGCGAGGTACACGTCTAGCTCTTCTCCGAGCTCGGGCTTTGAGAGCACGATTGGTGACATGAGATACTCCTTCAGCTCGTCAAAAGCCGCTCGGCATTCTTCGTCCCAGACGAATCCATTAACTTTTCGCAATACCTTGAAGAAAGGTAAAGCGCGCTCGGCTAGCTTGGAGAGGAATCGGCTGAGGGCTGCCAACCGACCGGTCAATTGCTGGACTTCTCGAACGGTGGAAGGCGGCTGCATGTCCAGAATCGCTTTTACTTTGGCCGGGTTGGGCTCGATTCCTCTTTTGGTCATCATATAGCCGAGGAACTTGCCGGTCTGCACCGCGAATGTGCACTTAGTCGGGTTCAGCCGCAATTGGTACTTCCTCATGATCTGGAAGCACTCCCGAAGGTCCCGAGTGTGGTCGGATCGGTCCCGACTCTTGACCAGCATGTCATCGATGTAAGCCTCCATCGTTCGGCCCAGTAGATCGGCAAAGAGCATGTTGACCATCCTCTGGTAGGTCGCTCCTGCGTTCCGGAGACCGAACGGCATCACTCGGTAACAATACAGCCCATCCGGGGTCACGAAGGCTGTCTTGCTCTCGTCTTCATGGTGCATCATGATCTGATGGTACCCCTTAAAAGCATCCATGAAGCTCATTAATTCGGCCCCGGCCATCTCGTCGACCATCTGGTGAATGCTCGGTAGAGGATACGGGTCGAGCGGACAGGCCTTGTTGAGGTCCGTGAAATCGATGCACATCCTCCATGCTGGGGGCTTAGGAACAAGAACGATATTTGCCACCCACTCGGGATAGATCACCGGACGGATGTGCTCGATCGCCGCCATCTTTTTGACTTCCTCCCTGACGAATTCGCGGCGATCGGAGGAAAGGTGTCGTGTTTTCTGCACGACCGGCTTAGCTGCGGGATCGACGGCCAATTTGTGGCAGATGACCGATCGATCGATCCCGGGCATGTCTTCAGGCCCCCACGCAAAGATATCAGCATACTCCCGGAGTATGGCCAAAACTTCCGCTCGAAGCGCGGGGGTAAGGGCTCGGCCAATCTTGATCTTCCTATCCGGGCGGTCCTCGGATAAAGGAACTTCTTCTATTTCTTCGGAAGGCTCAGGCTGCTCCTTCCGTTCCTTAGCCTCCTCTTTGGCTATGGTGTTCACCCGGGAAGATGGACCAGAGTCACGTCTATTGACCGCTCGGGTGTAACATTTCCGGGCGGATTGGACATCGCCACGGACCACGCCGACCCCATTAGGGGTGGGGAATTTCATGCACAGGTGGGGCATAGAAATTATCCCACCGATCTTCATAATGGCGGGTCGGCCCAAGATAATGTTGTGGACGCAATGGAGGTTGACCACAACAAATTCCAGCTCCGTCTTGACCGACTTTGGAGGCGCGCCGATCTCGACCGGGAGCGTTATCTTTCCCTTGGGGTAAATGAGAGCCCCGGTAAATCCTGACAGTGGTACACCAACCGGAGTCAGCTCCTTCCTGTCGAGGCCAAGCTTCTCAAACACGTCCGAGTATAGGACGTTCACACTGCTGCCCGTGTCAACCATAACCCTTTGGATGTCCGTCCCCTTAACGTCAATCGTGACCACGAGCGCCTCCATGCCGTGGTCGCTGCTGGTAGGTTGGTCCTCGAGGGTGAAGGTTATGGGCTCCATCTTCTGCCTCTTCCCGGTCTCCCGGGAATCCACTATTGCGACCGGGCAATTAGTCCGCGGTCGGGAAGCATCTTCCAGCCCACCAAAAATGACGTGGATGGTAGGCTTTCCGGACGGGCGGCTACCGGACGGAGGGTCAGGGTCCCGTCGGTCATCATGACGATCGTCCCTTCGGTCGTCTCTTCGGTCCTGACCTGACCGATCGGAGCGGTGATGAGAACGCCTATGATCTCTCCGATCGGCATTCTTCTTGCTGTCCTCTCTCTTCCCCACACACTTGTCCAATTTTCCCAGGTTGAGCAGATCTTCCAACAATTGGCGCAAGTGGGTACACTCCTCGGTATCATGCCCGGCGCATCGATGGTAAGCATAATGCTTACTCTTGTCAGGGCCGTCTCGATCGGGATGGGGGAGTTTGATGAGATTGCAGGACTGGGCGTATTGCATGGCCTCCGCTGCGGATCGGTTCAAGGCCGTAAACTCGCCAGGCCTGGTGCGGGATCGGGGATTGTCATCTCCCGACCGATGCTCCGCCCGGCCGGCCGGCTTACGGGACGAAGAGCCGACCTCCTGCAAGCGCTTTACGGCGTTCGCCTCGCCGGCGTTGGCGTAATCTGTGACCCTCCGAAGGGCCTCCTCGTAACTGGTCGGGGGGTGTAGGATGAAGTCCTGATACAAATGCCCCGCCCGGAGAGATATGTGGAGCATGTGGGTGGCGGTCGCATCGTCCATAGGCTCGACCTCTCCGACCGCTGCTTTCCATTTGATGAGGAAATCGGTCAAGCTTTCCCCTTCTAGCTGCTTGGCCTTCTCGAGATACATGTAGGACTTCCTCACCACTTTGGAAGTAATGAACTTCCTCACAAATTTGATCGCCAGGGTCTCAAATTTATCGATCGACCCCGGTTGCAGGGTACGGAACCACTCTGCCGCCCGACCGGTGAGGGTCGAGTAGAAGGCCCTGCACATCACGGCGTCTGAAACGCCCTTCAGCATCATGTTGCTGAAAAAATCATTCACGTGGGCCTCAGGATCTGCCCGTCCGTCGTAACTCTTCTCTCCAGAGACCTTTAAGTCAAGCGGGTAAGGCTGGGCCATTACCGCTGCTGTGAAAGGCGTCTGGTGCAAGGTCGATTGGTTGACCGGGGGTGTTGCAGGGTACGCATTCCTGAGCTGCGCAACTTCCGCCTGGAGGTTATAGAGCAATCCTCGGGTTTCGTTGAGCTCGGCGGCTTGAGCGGCTTGGGCTGTATCCCGAGCGCGTCGCCGTCGGTGAGATCTCGACCCGCTATACCCAGATGAAGCCTCCTGGCTAGCCTCCTGCATCTGTATGTCTTCTTGCCCGCGGTTTGGGTCTTGGGGTCCCAAACGCTGGCGCATCTCCGGTCGTAGACGATCAAAAGCTACCGCCCGGGCAACTTCTTCAGGGTCCTCCGCTTGGACGGCCTGAGCTGGTGCCTCCATCGCATCAGCACCCCCCGACCCCAACCGCGAATGAGCCGAGCGTCGAGCCCGGGATGCGGACTGACGCTGCGGCTCTACCTGTGCGGTCGGTTGTACTGGAGGGGCGGCGGCTGGAGCTGTATAAGCCGGCGTATATGGTGGATAACCAACCGGGGGAGTGTAGCACATTGGTTGGCCTGGCCAATACCCATATGGGGGAGGTGGGACCGGGTATGGATACTGTGCGGGATACATCATCGGCTGCTGCTGGTATGGCAGACCGGGTGTTGGGTATCCCGGTTGTATGTAATTCACCGGCTGCTGGGCGGCCGGGTATGCATTTGATGGATGCGGTGGTGAGAGGTTGAGGTTGAGGTCCATCGTCTGACCCTGCTGTTGGGTAGCATAGTGGTCGGAGGAGCTCGTCGCATCCGCCTGGTCGTCGGCAAAGTTGTTGTGTGCCCACGGATACATGTTGATATAGAGACCGGGTGCTCGTCGAGACGTTGGTTTCTTGCACGGGTCCCCACAGACGGCGCCAAAATGATACTGCTAATTATACGTAAGCAATATGAAATAAGCCGAGACCGAATAAAGCAAGTAAATGTCTTTATTGATCACGGTAAAGGCCCTAAGTACAATCTACTTGGTTGCTCTGAGTACCGACTGACTGCGGTCGGGATTCTCTAACAACAACCTATCGATCGTCCAAAAGTCCCCTACACTGTAGCTACTGTGGGTATTTATAGCCGCTATGCCGGGGACAGGATTCCAGCCGTTCGGCATGTCCTCCACGTAGCCACCACGTGTCGTCCTCCCGGGTGCCCTGTCTGTCGTCGTAGAGAATCGCCACGTGTCTTTCGTCAGCTCTCTCGCCAAAGAGCTACCGCTCGGCGGTCGACACCGTCGCTCGGGCAACTCCCGGTCGGCCCCCGACCGGGTTCTTCTCAAGGAGCCCGACCTGTTACCTGCAAAGACAAAGAGAAAAAGACAAAGGCTTCTCAGTCGTGGTGAAGCTATGTCGGTCGGGATATTCCCTACCAACCCTATAACTTAGGGACGAAAAATGCAATTTTTCTTAAAAAAAATATAAGGAAACCAATTCGACTATGAAACCAAAACCTTGTTCAAGATTTTTTTTTTTTAAAAAAAAATACTTAAATGATTTCGATTTGTTGGACTAAATCTTACCCCACAAGAACTTGTTTTTAGAGTTTAAAGTAAATTACGATTTACGTAAGTCTTTTTCCTATTAATGTTTTTAATGGGATTATTGGATTTGAACTTTTACACTGATACGTTTGATCGTGACATTAAATCAGATAATGAATTACTATGCTAATTAGATCAAAGATTGTTTGTGATATTTTTATGAATTCATGTCTACTACAACTTTATCACTTTTTTTGAGTGGTGGAAGTCTTCAAGAAGGAATATCTATGCTTCATGTGTGACGCCAATAATTCACGTATAGTATTTGGGATTCTATAAGAATTAATTCAAATCTAATTCGAATTATGTTTACCGAGTTTAACCCTACTCGAACTCTTATTTGAAGATAAAGATTGCGGTTCAGGAATTTACACTTGCGTTTATATACTTTATAGGCAGTTTAAGGAGGACGGTGTTCGAACCCCCAAATAAAAAAACCTCTTTTTATACGACAAAGCCCGAGTACGAGCCAAAACACTCATCGTCTTCTGAATTTGGCTCTCTCCCTCCTCTTCTCTTCTGTAGAAAACCTCTGAAAAAGCGCTATGGGGAGAGGAAAGTTCAAGGGAAAGCCCACTGGTCGCCGCCAGTTCTCCACTCCTGAGGAGATGAGTACGTCTTCCTTTCTTCTCTCTCTCTCTGTATATAGATACACACATTCACATATATATTATTATGCACGAATATCAATGTGCTTGTGGGCATTCGCCGCTTGCTGTGGATGGCTTGGTTGATTTTAGATCTCTTGTTTTTTCAATATGGTGTTTATGGGTTTAGAGATTTGATTGGATCGTTCAATATTTGGTTGGTCTAGGGTTGAAAGTTGCTGAATTTTGGGATGGGTTTGGAGTATTTTTTGGGTTGGGTTATGGAATGAGATTGGATTCTTAGCTGGAGTTAAGCTTGATTTGGGTGTTTCTTGGATGATGATTTTGTTCATAATTGATTGCGGAGACTCTAAGTGACTGAAATAGATAGAGGGTATCTTACTTTAATTTTTTATTATAGAAGGATGATGCCTATAATATTAAAAGGGGGACAGTTAGTTCTACCTAATTACAAAGTTTTGCTGGTACCATATTGATGAATTTATTGGTGACTTTTGTTTTCTGTAAATAGAGTATACTTATGAGATGGTGTGGTAATATTGGAAGGGAGAGGTACTTAAAAATAACCGGTATTGAAATTCGGTAAGGATTACTAAGGAACATGAATAGTCGTGATCAGATCTTTTATTTGCAGTACTGCCATGGCTATTCATGATCTATCCATTTTACTAGTTTGTATTTGAGATTATTAGATATGCTTGTCTGATGCTGATTTTAATGGCACATCTGATGGTGGTTTCTGAAATAAACGAAGTAAAAGGAAAATGATTACAATGGTGTCATAACATTCTTTACTTGCATTTGTCTGTCTCTTCTTGTGAGAAGCTAAAATTAAGACTCAACCTTGTTTTCTTTGTAATATACCACCTTATGAATTCTGAAATAGCATTAGGTGTCTATACACTTTGGTTTTTTTTTTTTTTTTTTAGGGGGGGTGGGGGGGTGGGGATATATTTTTGTGATTATACTAGAATTAGCTTTTTAGGTGCTATCTTGTATTTTTGTCTATACAGAATATGTGATTCCTAATATGTTAATATTGACTTTGCTATCTTGTATTTTTGTCCACTTCTAGAGGCTGGTACCTCAGCGGCTCGTCCTCGCACATTTAGAAAGGTATGTCATCATATTATATTATAATGTGTGTGTTTGTGCGTCTATGCGTGATTTCATTTCGACACACATCTGGAAGCATTAGTTGTTTGGAACATGGCTTTCTGCAAAACAGAGGTTTAGTGTGGAACTCAAAGTTCTGAATTCCAATATTAAGATATCCAAACTTTTATTGGGAGAGCCGAGTTATAGGGCATCATCTTATCTTTAAATTGCATCTACTTTCATACGTATAGCTTCATTTGAGCTGATTTTATCTTGTTGCTTTGTTAGGAAGAAGCCGAAGTTGAGGAAGAGGAGATATCTGAGAATGAGTCTGGAGAGGAATCTGAAGGGTCTGATAAAGACCAGGTATGTAAATTCTTGCTCGTATAGCATCTTTCTGGAGTTTGTCCCATAAGTTTATGCTTACCATTAGACTGCTAGCATTTCAATTTTCACCAACTGTAACTTCTGAACAGAGGCAAAAGGGTTTACAGGGCATCATCGAGATTGAGAATCCTAACTTAGTGAAGGCTAAGAATCTGAAAGCCAAAGACGTGGATGTAAGATCGAAAGATTAGTTGTCTACTCTCCAATGACTATCGTGCTATAGTTTCTTATGGTTCTTTCATTTTGCAGATGGAGAAAACAACTGAACTTTCAAGACGTGAAAGGTCTGTAAAACTATCTGTTTCTTGTACTAGAGTAATATTATTGAGATGCCCTTTTCCACTCCGCATTTCTTATGGAAATCTTTGAATGCCATTAGGGAAGAGATAGAGAAGCAGAAAGCTCATGAACGTTACATGAGGCTCCAGGAACAAGGGAAAACTGAGCAAGCAAAGAAAGACTTAGGTACATAGTATTTTCTCGTCATAATTGCCCGATACTAGTGTTCTGCATACTCCTCTCTTGCATGAACCACTCAAGTGTATTGTTAAACTTGCAGAACGCTTGGCCATGATAAGGCAACAGAGAGCAGAAGCTGCTAAGAAGCGCGAAGAGGAGAAAGCTGGTATTATTTCTGAGATAACCCAGAACCTCTTTTGTATTTTGTCCTTTAATTTTGTTGGGCTTATTCATCTAATTTCATTTGTTTGATTATTTCCCCTGCACAGCCAAAGAACAGAAGAAACTGGAAGCGCGAAAGTGAGATTTCGTGAATGCTTAGGAATGAATTCAAACGGATCTTCCTTACTATTTATATGTAGCTATAACATATGAAGACTAGTAATAGGGGTGTTATGTGCAAGTTTATTTTCATGCTTCTCCAAATAGATGGGTTTCCAAGTTTTCAACTTTCCTACGTTTGTACTTTTTCTCTATTGTTGCTTGTTTCCTAAAAACTTGGATACTATATTTTGTTGACATATGTGCATTTGATTGTCAGTTACGGAGTATCATTTACTGATTTAATACCTCACCAAATAGAATTTGTTAACTTCAATAAACAAATATAAGTACATTTCTTTGTGTGCTCCAGGTTAAAGTGATACGATTTTCTTAATTATTGTTTGTAGTTTAGAATTTCTCCTTTTATCTCAGAATGAAAGGGTGTTTTACACATGAATGGAGTTTATCTTTTTGAATAATTTTAGATGATAATTAAAGATCAAATTATGTACAAATAAGAGGTGATTTGCACATGCTTAGTTCACTGATTCAGTAGGCGGTATTTACCTACACTGGTTGACTGGTTCAGTAGGTAGTTTTTAAGAAAAGAGACGTTAAGAATTGAGATTAATGTTCGAACTTCAACAACGACAATTGTCTTTCCTATTGCGCCAGTCGAATGTTAGACCGGGATGTGGGGCCATTGGAGCTAGACCGGGATGTGGGGTCATTGGAACTGGGATTCAAACTTTCGAGAGAGATAGGTGGAGGTGAATAATAAATATAAATATAAAACAAAAGCTCTTGTGATTTCAGCTTCTTTGTTGGTGAATCTTCACTTCTGCGTTTGGCACCGCCATGTCCGAAATTGAGTCTCAAAAACCTAAGCCTGCGCACAACTTCCCTCCTCCACCTTCAAGTGACTCACGGCAGGCCAGAGTACCGATTCAGAGCTCCAATGGAGGTGGGTTTTCTGGCGGTCAATCGTTCCCTAACCCACCCGACCGGGTGAACCCGGACCCGGCCACTCTCAGGGAGCAATGGAAATTCGCAATTAGGCAGTATAGCAAGTGGTATTCGCACGCATGGGGCACTGCGATACTCGCGGGTGCATCCTTTTTTGCTCTTGGATGGATCATTAAAGGCGGCAACCCCTTGCCCTCTCTCGAGTCGGGTCGCAAGAACGCTCTATCTGAAGATCCAAATGCTGCTGTCGAGGTCAAAAAGTGAAAAAAATAATAATAATATGAACTTTATTTTGGGTCAGTATTTAAGTCTTTATATTTCCCTTTCTTTCGCTTATATATCTTCGCAGTATTGTTTATGGGAATCTTTGATTGCTTGAATAATTGCCAATTTTTGAGTTGTTTTGCTTGAGCTCTGGGGTTTTGCTGTTTCTGAAGTTCAGTTCTTGGTTGGCCAGCTTGTTTATAATCCCTACTGTTTTCCAATTTCATTACACATATATTTGGAACTGCATGAATCTAACTGGCTATGGCATATAAATAACCAGAGCAAGTATCAGGATTGGATATTGATGAAAGACATTAATAAATTCCACCAAATTGTTACATGTATACTTCGAGGTAAACCAGCTTAAGTTACCCATAACGGACAAGAAGACCGATAAGTCACTCTCGTTGGGAGTCGAACTTATACACCAACTTAGGTTGCCAAGTCACGCCTTACCAACTTGGCTGGGGTTGGGGACTTATAACTTATCCAGTCAACTAGGCTCTTCTATGGCAAAACATTTAACTTTTAGATAAATGTAAATCTTTGATTATTAGGCTACAGACAATGTTCCAAAAGATAGGCTTCACTCATCGACCTTTCATAGGCTATGGTTAATGCTGAGAGGTACTGCAAATGTAGCCACAATTGCACTGTATTCTTATTCGATGATGAATTTCACACGAGAGGCAGGGTGAATACCTTTTCTAATGTAGCAAAACACGAGGGAAATTTTACTTTCTAAGGCTTAATTTGCATTCCCTACATATACTTGCCTATTGCCTATACTTCTAAAAGAAATTAGATAAACTCAGATCAATCAAGTAATGATGTTTCTTTGAATATGCATATGTAATGATTTTCTTTATACATCTAGTAAGGGATTCATAAAAAAATGAGAGGGGGTGTCGAACTAGGTATATATAATTGAATGACTATTGTAGAAGTTTCGATGCTTGATTCGCTAACACACCAAAGCTGTCCTGTTAACTCTGCAGAGTTTCAAAAGCTCAAGACTGGTTCGTTGGCATCTCGGTAGATGAAAGGCTGGTGGGTGAAAACTAGAACGGGGAAGATATGAGCTTGGTTCAGGATAAATATTCTCCAGCAGGGTGCAGTAGATCACAATAAAGAATGGCAATGACTTGAAATTTCTGTAATTATCCAAAATTTTCTGTGTGAATAGAATAAGATATATACCATGTGCAAGCTTTGGCTTGAAACTTCTTGCACTCCTGTGGTTGTGTTAAACAAAGATGAAAAGAATGAGATAATGAAAGTTTCCCTTTTTACATGCATATTCAGCATGGCAATTGCAAAAGTGTTAGAAAATTTATTACTTTCAGGTCAAATGGAATTCACACAAAACTACAAAAGATGAGTTCTTAGCTGCAAATTCTTCTTTCTTGACATTTGTATAGAGGATCCTTAATTTTTGGTTGGCTAATATAGTAGGCTCTACTATACATTGTCTAATGTTAAGTCCTCCCTTGATTTTATGCATACTTTCTCTTCCTGCCTCTGATCTTCTTCTCTCATGATTGGATTTCTTCCTTGATTATGTAGAACAACACCCACCACTGCCTTTAGAATTCTCTGCAATGTTGATTGCCTTTCCCCGGGGCAGAGCCATCGGATCATCACCAATGTCAAGGGCCTTCCGGCTGGTGATCCGGTAGATCTGAGTCAGCACCTCGGTGAAGGCCATCTCGACGTTAAGTGCCTCCATTGCAGAGGTTTCAATGAAGAAGGTATTCTCCCTCTCTGCAAATGCTTGTGCAGTCTGGGTGTTTACAGCTCGCAGGTGGCGGAGATCCGCCTTGTTCCCTACAAGCATGACCACGATGTTCTGATCTGTGTGATCCCGCAGCTCCCTCAGCCATCTCTCCACGTTATCGAACGTTATATGCCGAGTTATGTCATAAACAAGCAATGCCCCCACCGCTCCTCGATAATAAGCACTCGTAATTGCCCGGTACCTACAACATCAGCAAAAAGAGTCAGGCCTGAATCACGCCCAAAGACCTGTAAGAGGAGGTAAATCGCGGGATTTGCCTCGGTGCAAATGAATATTATTGCATGTTTACCTTTCTTGGCCAGCGGTGTCCCAAATCTGAGCCTTGGCGAGCTTATCATCGACCTCAATAGTGCGGGTGGCAAACTCGACACCGATGGTGGATTTGGACTCGGAGCTAAACTCATTGCGGGTGAACCGCGAAAGCAAGTTGGATTTCCCGACGCCGGAATCACCTATCAGCACCACCTTAAACAGATAGTCGTAATCTTCATCCGCCCTATAAGCCATTAGAGTAATTATCTTTAGCTAGCTTATTTGGTGCTCTAACTAATAGGCCTAAAATGGTTATGTTGGTGCGTAAGGGAAGGAGGGATAGTTACTACGTCTGTGAAAACAATAGAAAGAGATCTCCGATCCCTCCGAATGATAAGGAGGGAAATGAGTGTGGGCAATCATCTAAGCTCTTAAGGATTATATTATAGGTTTGTTATGGTCGAAAACGAGTCAAGTTCGGTGGTAAACTACTAAGATTCAATTTGATGGCTCATAATCAATTTGATGGAGAAATGGATAAGCAATGAGATATTCAGGTGATTCATATATATCAACAAAAAGAAAGGCGGATTAACTAGTAGAAATGGCCACGGTTCGATTTGAGGGCAAATTATTAGGTGGATCATAGTCCATACAGTGTTATGTGGACCATAATAAAAAGTATATTTTTAATATACTTAATGTACATCATTTTTGTACTGAATATACATTATTTTACAGTATACAAAATATGGTTTAGGTCCACACAATAATGATTGCGATTTAAAGTTCATGATTTATCATTGACAAAAAATTGTAACCCAAACCTTTATTATACAGTTCACGATTGTCCCTGAACTGAACATTTTTGTATTTGGTATTTTAATTTTAAATAAAAAAATAAAAAATAAATTACATAAACATGATACATTTCATATTTTAAAATTTGATTTTTTTTTCAAAAAAAAAAATTGAAAATTTAAGTTTGAAAGTATTACAATTTACTCCATCTGTCTCATTTTATCTGTCTTACTTTCCTTTTTAGTTTGTCCCAAAATGTTGTCCTCTTCCCAAAATTAAACATCGCCATCATTCTACTTTTTTCAAAGAGTTAATACCCAAAATGTCCTCGACTATAGTGGTTTTCTCAATTTCGTCCTAAACGACTTTGGTGACCTAATATCGTCCCAGATTTTTGTGTTTCGCTCAATTTAGTCCTCCATTTGTTATTCCGTCAAATTGGTGTTAAATAAAGGGACAATTCAGTAATGTCAATATTGATCTCTCTTTACTTTCAACTTGTGAAGTGCGAAATTCCTCTTTCTTGTACGAATTACACCCAGAATTACTCCCGGACCTGCAAATCAAATTTTATATTCACAGTTTTAGGAGTAATTCTGGGGGTAATTCGTAAAAAAAAAAAAGGATTTTGCAGTTCACATGTCTATAAGTAAAGAGATGCCAATATTAAAATTACTGAATTGTCTATTTATTTAACACCAAATGGACAGAATAACAAATGAGGGATTAAATTGAGAAAAACACAAAAGTCTGGGACTAAATTGAGCGAAACACAAAAGTCTGGGACGATATTAGGTCACCAAAGTCGTTTAGGACGAAATTGAGAAAAACCACTATAGTCGATGACGATTTTGGGTATTAACTCTTTTTTCAAATTACCCTTATGACTTTTGCTTTCTTTATTATTTTTGTTTCCAAAAGTGAAAAAGTGAGGGGCATAATTGAAAAAGTACATAGCATTTACTTTAGCGTGTAAAAGCAAATGAGACAACCAATTCGGAACGGAGGGAGTATTAAAAAGAAGAGCTTGCATTTAGTTTTATCAAACATAAGCTGTTTGTTTTTTTTTTTTTTTTTTTCAATTAAAATGTGTCCATGCCCCTATCCCAAACAATGAGAGAGGAACAGAAGTATAGATGAACAACCGACAACGTGTTTGGTTTGATGGAAAAAGCTTTTCAAGGAAGTCAATTTCTTAAAAGGGGTAATCGCACTTTTGATCCCTCAATTAGTGTCCATTCTGCAATGTCATCCTTAGTTCCTAATTTGAACACATTTGGTCCCTCAATTATTCGACCATTAAGCAGATTTGGTCCTTCAGTCTGTATGGCCGTTTAACACCGTTTAAAGCATGGGTAAAAGTGGAATTTCACACAGCATTGTTTATAATAAGTAGGGTAAATCACACTTTTGGTCCCTCAATTAGTGTCCAATCTGCAATGTCATCCTTAGTTCTCAATTTGAACACAATTGGTCCCTCAATTATTTGACCATTAAGCAGATTTGGTCCTTCTGTGAGACCATCAGTTTAACTCCGTTTAAATTAGGGGTATAATTGAAATTTCACATAGCCTTGAATATAATAAGCTAATTTTTTCCCCTTTCTCTGCCCAGTTGTTATTTCCGCCTCCGCAGATGCTCCGCCACCGTCGAGAAATGTCTCGGCATCCACCATTTGCAAGTCCACTCCCTACCCATCTTACTGCCAAACTGTTCTCCCCAACAACAACTCTTCTTCCAATGTCTAAGACTATGGCCGATTCTCCGTCTGCAAATCCTTATCCGCTGCGCGCAAGTTTCTGTCATTGATCCAGAAGTACCTTCGCCGCAATTCCAAGTTGTTAACCACCACCGCCGTTTGAGCTCTCAAGGATTGCGAGTTCCTCGCCGGTTTAAACTAGGATTATCTCTCCAGTTCTTTCAAGACTGTCAACGGGACTTCCCGGTATCTCCTGGTGTTGGAAGCCAATGACGTGCAAACATTGCTTAGCGACATTCTCACCAACACGCAAACGTGTATAGACAGCCTGCAAGCGACTCTTCGGCTTAGAGCGTTAGGAATGGGATCGTGGTGCCGCTGGCGAACGACACGCGGCTGTTTAGTGTTTCTTTGGCTCTGTTCACTAAAGGGTGGGTGCCGAGGAAGAAGAAGGCCGCCGGCGCCAGAGCTTGGCGTCCGACCAAGAAACAGCTTGGGTTCCGAAACGGGCGTTTGCCTCTGAAGATGTCGGAACGGACAAATGCGATTTTCAAGCGAGTTAGCCGGAGAAAGCTCCTGCAAACTCAGGAAGATGACCAGGTTTTGGTGACTGACATTGTGGTTGTGAGTCAAGATGGGAGTGGAAATTTTACCACCATTAATGACGACGTCGCCGCTGCTCCCAACAACACTTTGTCCTACGGCGGCTACTTCCTCGTATATGTGACTGCAGGCGTGTACGAAGAATACGTCTCCATTGCCAAGAACAAAAAATACTTGATGATGATCGGCGACGACATTAACCAGACCATCATCACCGAAAATCACAGCTATGTTGATGGCTAGACTACTTTCAATTCTTACTCATGTGAAATTTCAATTATACCCCTGATTTAAACGGAGTTAAACTGATGCATGGTCTCACAGAAGGACCAAATCTGCTTAATGGTCAAATAATTGAGGGACCAATTGTGTTCAAATTGGGAACTAAGGATGACATTGCAGATTGGGCATTAATTGAGGGACCAAAAATGCGATTTCCCCTACTTATTATAAACAATGCTATGTGAAATTCCACTTTTACCCATGCTTTAAACGGTGTTAAACGGTCATACAGATAGAAGGACCAAATCTGCTTAATGGTCGAATAATTGAGGGACCAAATGTGTTCAAATTGGGAACTAAGGATGACATTGCAGAATGAGCACTAATTGAGGGACTAAAAGTGCGATTTGAGAAAATATTATTTTTCCTTACTTGGTTCATGAAATTTATTTTTCAATGAAAATATAATTTATCACATTTGAAAAAAAAAGTTTTTCAATTTCAACATTTGTATTTTGTTTTTCATGATTTTTTTAATGCTTACTTGATAAGACAATTTTAGTCTCATCGAATTTTCTTAATTACCCTTATTATTATGGGTAATTATTATTATTATTATTATTATTGTGTAAGATATTTTGGAAGCTGAAGACTCCTCCTAAGGTCCAAAACTTTTTATGGCGCTGTTTGCAGAATGTCATCCCTACTTTGGTGGCTCTTCAAGGTCGAAGGGTAGAGGTTGACACTGTTTGTCCATTATGCCAACAACAGCCGGAAACATTGAGCCATTTAATGTGTAACTGTGTGAAGGTGAGTCCTCTGTGGAATGAACTCCTTAATTATCCCCTCCCTCAAGTTGATGATTTTGGTGTGTGGCTGGCTGGTATATTGACAGCAAATGATACAGATAAGAAAATCTTGGTTGCTGCAGTTTGCTGGTGTGTTTGGAAGGGTAGAAATGCGTTGGTTTGGAATGCAAAGGATTGGCATTACAGTAATATTAAAATGGAAGTCCTTTTTTTGCTTCATGCATGGAATATAGCAGACACAACAAATCTGCATGATAGAGTTCACACGGCTACAAGTGGTAATTATTTATCAAACTTGGGTGATGCCATTAGAGTTTATGTTGATGCTTCTGTGTTAAATGGTGATGCCGGAACTTGCTATGGTTGTGTGGTTTTTGACAGTGAGGGGACTTTCGTGGGGGCAAAGAATGGACCGCTACGTTGCTTAAACGATGTACACTTCGCAGAGGCTTTGGCTGTGAAAGAGGCTTTATCCTGGGTCAAAGATTTAGGCTACACCAAGGTTGCTATCCTATCCGATTGTCAAGTGGTTTGTACTCTCCTTAATGGGTCCGGATCTAATCATTCGTACGCTGGTTGCGCGATCAATGCCTGCAAGGAGTTTCGTAGACACTTTGAAGTAGTGTCTTTCAATTATATATCTAGATCAGTGAATAAGTGTGCTCATGCCTTAGCTAGAGCGGCTTTTTCGCAACCTGGTCCTTATACTTGGTTTTCTTCTATTCCTACGTGTATTGAGCAATTAATTTAATAAAAGCTTTGTTTTTTCCTTCAAAAAAAAAAAAAAAATCTTTATGATATATCTCATATAGTCATATATATATATTTATCAAAAATCTAGAACAGAAACTGTTAGAAGTCATGAAATTGAAATGTAATCGAGAGGAAAATACATGCAGCTGGCCGTGTCAGGAAAAGTGATGATTTATGATGATTATCCAATGTGACCCTTCGTGCAAAATGAACTGCTCACAGTGACGTAGAGATGAGACAGCAGCAAAGGAATTTCTTGCACATTATCACACTGATATGACATTTCTAAATTACTCATTATCATATCTTCCATCAATCAAACCTAGCTAGCTAGCTACCCGGCCATATGGTGATAGGTATAGGTTGTCTGATCTCACTGTTCTTTACATTTTTTACGAAACCTCATTTTATTCTGCACCACCCAACCGCCAGCACAACAAAACTTACCAAATTAAACTTCCCATTACAGCTTACAGTAGTTTGCAGATGAAAGTCTTAGCAGACAAGTCGGGGTTTATATATGAGTGCAAGCAATTCAAAAATGCTGCACCCATGGACTGAACAGTCAATGTCAAAATGATTCCTTTCTAGCTACCACAAAATCTCACCAAAGAAGATGCATGCTTACATTGATACAACATATAACTATACAAAGCAATCAAGGCCAGCTAGGGCCAGTTATAGGAAATCTAAACTGCTTTACTTCCTTTGGGGTCATTTGTCGGTTAAGGTTACAAGATCTGATTTACCCGTGCATATCTTAAGGTAGTGGCTGCAGATTTCCCTCGTCAATCAAAAGGAAATTGAGTAATTGATGAGGCACACAAGTAATTGAGAGTGTGCACTGTACTCTATAGACCTTGTTCGTTTTTATGTGTAGACTTATGGCCAACTTAATCAACTAATGAACACAGTTAGCTTGGGTTAAGTCTTTTTCATCCTAGCTAGCTGTAAATTAAATACCACCATTCTAGTTTTCAAGGTCACATTTTTTTGTTGTTATAGATGTCTTAAGCAGTCCCTAACTGTAGGAGACACCTTTAAGCCTATATCCTACTCAGACTAATTTCTATTTGCACCAGGCTGACCCAATTAAAGGGCAAAGTGCTGACCAGATTAATTTTTCTATACGAGGGGGTGTTCGAACTTTCGACCTCTCTTAAAGGACGAGCTGAGAGTGCACAATCACTCTCGCCAATCAAACTAGTTTCAAGGTTACAAATTTGATTGATGTGATAAGTGTCATCATTCCACAGTAATAACATCTTGATTCCTGTAAAAAATGGGCTGATTCTCTGATCAAATGTATTATTTCAAAATTTTGTTTTTGATCACAGGCCAAATAATAGTTAGGTGAATGATGAAGGGGAGAGGGGATATATATGATGCATGTGCAGGATTGTTCTTATTTGGTAATGGGGAGAATAGGGGAGTGGTGACATTAAAGAAAGGGTTATATGTTACAGCAAAATGCCAAAATATTATTCTTACTTGTGAATTGACAACACACTAGCTGGTAGTAATCCTATATACCTAGCTAGCTAGCTACCTAGTCTCAACCATAATACTGTTATCATCATAGGCAGGTAGCCTTAAAATAGATGAAACAAGATCATGTGCAGCTACTGTGTCTAAAAGCTAATTTCCTATTGTCTACCTCTAAATCTCAATGTCATCTACACCACATCTTTCAACGCCAGCATAGCTTGCATTTATTTTCTTGAAAAAAAAAATTGCATTCCAATTACTACCCCCACTCTCTAGTCCTATTATGATATCAACAAGTTTTTTGAAGTGTAAATACACGATATGGTCATTTGTTTTTTTTTTTTTTTAAAGCATGAATCATGATACAGTTTGATTAAGCGGGTTAAAATATAATACATCGTTGAATTTTAATGATTGAATAGTATGACATGCAGTAGTGAAAGTATTCTTTATATACTTATTAGAGTTAATACCCAAAATAGTCCCTCGACTATGTCGTAATAATTACCAATTTGGTCCTCGACTATCATTCTTACCCAATTAAGTCCTTAACTATACAATTTTTACCCAATTTAGTCCTTTGTCAATTTAACTGTTTGTTGACTGTCAAAAGTGGAAATAAAGTTGTAATTTTACAAGTTTTCTCCTTCCTCCTCATTTAGCAGCGCCAAACCATGTAGCAATAAGCTCCGGTTAGGTTCTAAACCTGTCAGTATCGAAGTAGTGGTTATGCATCGGATAGCCCATGAATTTGATTTCCAACGATTTTTTGACGATTGAAATCTGATCGGAGTGTATTGCTGCATGGTTCGGCGCTGCTAAATGGAGAGGAAGGAGAAATCTTGTAAAATTATAATTTTATCCCGACTTTTGACAGTCAACAAACAGTCAAATTAATACAGAGGACTAAATTGGGTAAGAATTGTATAGTTGTGGACTAAATTGGGTAAGAATTGTATAGTTGAGGACTTAATTGAGTAAAAGTTACATAGTTGAGGACTTAATTGGGTAAGAATGATAGTTGAGGATCAAATTGGTAATTATGACATAGTCGAGGGACCATTTTGGGTATTAACTCTAGTTATTATTAGTTGAGCTCAATATTAATTTATTAAGTTCTATTACATATGTTCATAAAATTCTAAGGTGGTTGTATTGTTTATCATATACAAATAGTGAAATTGAAATCTCTAACAAGTTAGTGAAGTCTTCTATTTATATTAGCTTGTGAGGCAAGAAAAAACATGTTGAAGATCTCTTAATGGAGTCGACGTGGTGTCTCAAGCTAGTGAATTCTTATATTTATATTAGCCATCGAGACAAAGAGTAACATGTTGAAAATTCTCCAATAAAATCAGTGTGACGTTTCTTAACTGGGTGCTTAGGTCGGTCATGGCAAGTGGCCGTTATTGGTGTGACAACCAATAATGAATCAAAACAATCAAATCTATAGTTACTTTATAATCCTATCAATCCCGACCCCAAAGTAGGAATTACGCCTTTATCTTGTAACAACCAATGAAGCACAACTATTAACTTCTACACATTTATTTTTCTAATTATACATGTTGACAATCTTACAATATCCTATGTTCTACAAAGTTATATTTTGAACTTCGTGTGTGTGTGTGTGTGTATATATATATATATATATATATATATATATATATATATATACAAAGAGAATACACATTTTCAAAGCACATAATACACTTAAAAAAACGACCAAGTATACATTGTAAAATTGTACTACTAATGTGTACCGCATTTCCTCTATATTTTCCTTCCATGTTTAACTAAAATAAATTAACATAATGCACCACAAGTCTAGAACACTAAAAATAAATTTCTATATTGATAATTATTCTTAGGCATAGTCATATGTCACATTCTCACTTCATGGGACACGTAATGATAGAACTCATAGAGGTATAATAATGAGTAATGACAACTATATGTTATATATAAATTTCAATCTTCAATTTAAGAGTCATTGATCATTCCTGCCTTAAAATTAGTAGAGGAAGTAAATCGTGAAATTTGTCTCAACTGTTCAACAAGCTTTCATATATATGTTATTATTGTTAACCACCTAAGTGTATGAGTGTATCCAGAGACAACTATATGTTATATATATGTGTGTATTATTTAGGGAAAATAAACTAGTTTATTATTTAGTACTGGGCATGAACACATTACATAAGAGAGGTGCATAGGTAACCCACAATTAGGATGTTCCAAGAAATAAAAAACCAAATTAATTACTGATTTTTTTGTTCCAATCAGTTTCCAAAAGCAGAATTTAATTAGGAATTGGAGACGACGAAATTACAGATACTACGTAAATAGCTAAGAGCCTAACAACATTCCATTGATCCTTCAATTAAGTTTCCATGAATCATTCACATGCAGCTTCTTCATATCTTCTAAATCTGCAATTAACCAGAAAACAAAATAACTAGATAGTTTACAAAAGAATAATCTATATATATATGTTCTACACAGATTTAAATACCAACCGGTGGCGGCGCCAGCATGATCAGTTGTAGGAGATTATTATGTGCGAACTAAGTAATAATAAGCGCCGTCCTGAAGTGGATCAAGGGTTAGTCCCCATTCATTGGTAAGGAGGGGCTGGCCGGAGGAATAATGAATGAGCACCGCGTCATCACCAAACGCCGCCTTCACGTTCAAGTGCGCCGCCGCGACCTCGAATGCCAAGTCGTTTATGAACACCGTCGATTTTGCAGGACCCGTCACTCCGCCACCTGCACCACCACACAATAAAATCAATCAATCCTTCCCATATAGACGTCATTTGTTATTTTGTAAAAGTAGGAATATATACAAGTACTTGGAGGCGGAACGGCGGCGGCGAAGCCCATGAGTTCGGTGATCAAAAGGTTTGGAGAATTCTCAACCACCGTGGTCTGATCAGAAACAGTAGAAACGGCAGGGAAGCAGAGCGTTTGTGTGAACGCGCCGCCATCGGAAGAAGCAAAACCAGTTGAGGTTTGATGGATGGAAGGCGGTTGAGTCAACAACTCATTGCGTGCATGAAAAAAGCTGTGCCGGTGATTCGCAGAATCATTAGGAGATGATTTATCGGAAGAAGACGATGACGAAGACGGTGAGGGGCCGGGTATGAGAGGAGGAGTGGGGTTTTGTTGCGGCGGCGGCGGCGATTTTGTGGAGGTTTGGAGGTGGCGGAGTTTGTGCTTGGTTCTTGATTTTCTGTTCTGAAACCAATAGAAGACGTTGGCGTCGCCAACTTGACCGTACTCTTGGAGTTTAGCTCTGATGTTTCTAATCTCCTCTCTGGGAGGATTAACCATTCCAGAATTGAAGATAGCTTCAAGAATGCGTATTTGTTCCGGCTTGGGATTCCATCTCGCCTTTGGCTCTGGAGCGCTCCTCTCTTCACTCCCACCACCTGTTAAACAAGCTAATGTCTTGAAATTAAAAGACTAAGACGTACTATCTGTGATGTAAATATAAAATATAAATTTGGTATGACCTGAAGGAGGTGTTGACGGTGGTTTGAGGGAAGAGTTGAGAATGTCACGGTGGCGGTGCCATGGGTGGAGAGTGTTGCAGGGCTTGGACTTGAACATGCTAGGCCAGTGTCTCTTGGATGAAGACATTATATTGATGAATGATGAATGGATAGGATTCAAATGGAACCCCCAAAACCCCTCCTTTTATTTTGCTGCTCTCTCCCTCTCTTGTTTTTGACAATTCATAAGTCCAAGCTTCTCCTTCCTCCTATATATATATATATAATGCAACCACACCAAATTCATTGCCCTATTAGCCTTTTAATTTAATTTTTTTTTTTAATTAGCTATGAGCACTAATATAAGATGATTTTATGTTTTGTTGCCAACTAAAGAGGTCAAGTTTACTCAATTTAGACTCTCGGGGTATCCTTCATCATCTACAAAAAAAAAAAAATTACAAATCTTGTTTTTCTTCACTTTTTGATACCGTGTCAACTATTACATGTGGTAGGGAATATCCCGACCGATATATCTTTACCCCGGCCGGTGTGCCTTTGTCTTTTTCTTCTTGTCTTTGCAGGTAGCAGGTCGGGTTTTTATGGGAGACCCGGTCGGAACGCGACCGGGAATTACCCGAGCGGCTGTGTTGACCACCGAGCGGTAGCCCTCAGGCGAGAGAGCTGATGAAGGACACGTGGCGGCTCCACGCGACGACAGGCAGGGCACCCGGGAGGATGACACGTGGCTGCTACGTGGGAGGCATGCCGAACGGCTGGATTTGTGTCTCCGGCGCCGCGGCTATAAATACCCGCGATAGCTACAGTGTGAGGGACTTTTGGACGATCGATAGGTTGTTGTTAGAGATTCCCGACCGCAGTCAGTCGGTACTCAGAGCAACCAAGTAGATTATACTTAGGGCCTTCACCGTGATCAATAAAAGACATTTATTTGCTTTAATTGGTCTCGTATTTACTTTATTACTGTTTACGTAGCAATTAACAGTATCAACATGACATTTGGTTCGTAAAATACATACATTAAGAATGAAATGTCATTCCGTGGTATATGTCTATTTTGTTGTTTGGTTTGATTTTCACTCAGTGGAATATCATTCTTTCTCTTTATCTGGGAACAACCCTTCCCAATGCCTCCATTGGTCAGCTGCCCCCACTCTCCCCACCCCCACCCCTTATATAACCCTTGTATGTATATATGTATATTAGTACAATTTTTAGTATAAGTATTAAGAAATAGATAAATGTTACAAGAAGTTGGGTTAGCTTAGTTGGCTGAGTGCATGTTTGAAGTTATTGTAGGCCAGAGTTTTATATATATAATATTCATTTACATTAATAATGAGATGAGATGTGTAATTTATAGTGGATTTTTTTATTCAAATTATTTTATCAAATTAATTATGTTCATATTTTGTTATGAATAATTTTATAATGTTTTGATGTGTTTTATAATTTGCCTATATCCAACAATATTTATGACTATACTTTTTAAGTTTTTCATTTTTTTCTAATTATCATTTTTGGTTTAATATTTTATCCCCACTGAAAAAAAAAATTCTGAGTCCGCCACTGGGCGTCGAAATAGCAGCGTCGGATTCTGGCGGGATGCTACGGCGGTGAAGGCTGCTGCAGTGACAGAGAAAGCGCAGGCAGATTAGACGCTTCCCAAGCAGTGCTCCAAATATGATAAAGCACTGCAACTACTTTAACAAGAATATCCGATGTTAACACGCACATAGCATTCTGTAAAAGATCCTCCAACCACACAAGAAATCGAAAGGTGGGAAACATTCCAAACAAGTCTAGCATATTCACAATCAACAAGAGAATGCATAATATCTTCATGAAAAACAAGACACGGGGCATGAAGGGCTCACTTCTACCCTCCTTAATAGGAGATTTGTGGTAGTAGGGAGAATACCATTTATAGCTCTCCAAAGGAAAGTCTTACACTTGTTGTTACTTTCAATTTCCACAATGCAGTCCATTTATTTGAATGTGTTTGTTTTGAATAGAAGCATTTTGATTGTTTAAATGATATATATTCTTTTTCTATTTAATAGTCCAACCAAAGACAAAAATATGATCTTTATATAATGTCATGTTTATTTACTTATGAACCAACAATAGAATAATATTCATATTCTATTCATTTATTATTTCATTCTTATTGAAATTATATTCTATTCTTTTTATTTTTATTATTTGAACCAAACGTCAAGAAATGACAATCAAATTTGTATAAATAATAAATAGTTTCAAAAACGTTATTACAATTTTTATTTGTAAGAGTGGTTGCAATAAATTTTGTGTATCAAGGAAGTTGGAATATATAATTATACAAAAATTATTTGATGAAAGGTTTTGATTTTTAATTTTAGGCACTGAGATATGGTGAAGAGGGTAGTAAATGAATTAAATGAAGGGAATTGGAACGGGGAGATCCATCGATTAAGGAGAGACTTTTGGATTTCTGATGCATCCCTAGATTTCCACGTCCATCTGTATGTGTTTGGCCAGGAACACAGCATTAAATTTGGAGATTATTAATGGTTTTGGTCTGTCTGATCTGATCCCGACAGGGGAATTAAGTTCATAAACTTTTTTAGCATGCCAAACATCCAAAAATGAGGTATGAGTTTTCCGAAAGGGTATTTAACTAAGTGAAATATAACTCTTGTATTAAACAATTGAACGTTACGAGTTTAATTGTTATTACAAAAATTATTTATTCTATATAGTAAAAAAAATATGAGAAATGAACGAAAAACAAAAAAACAAAAGCAAAAGGAAAAGAGAATAAAAAAACAAGAAGGGAACAACTCTAAATAAGTTGGTCGAATAGTTAGCTTGATAACTACAAGATTACATGTTTGACTATCGCCCACAAGTGCTAACAGATTGCCTAATTAAATCTTCACAATGTCCTTTAGGGATGTAGTTGACCATTCCTATATTGGTTTGGTTTTATTTTTGGATTGTAAACACCTCATTCTTTGTGTATGTGGTACATTATATGTTCGTAGAGATACTAACTGTTCAGCCCATACTTTAGCCTAGGCATATGGGGCAATTCAAGACTGGGTGTACGATTTGGAATGATGTTCCTCCAAAAACTTTTTAGCCTCCATTTTTAGGTAATATAAGATTTGCTTGCTTAAAAAAAAAATCTAAAGTTGATACTCCTGTAAACAATATTTTCATTAAGTCACTTTAATGTGGTGCAAGTTTAATTGAGCACTTTATGACTATTAAGTGATAGCATTAATATTGTAACGGAAATAACGTTTTCCGTTACAAAGCCTATATTGATGGCATATAAGGCTATATAAGTTTAGGTCCTACCACTGCTCCGGAACACCTGAAACACACTATCTATACTGTCCGGAGAAAAAGTGGGAGACAACGTTACTATGCAGGAATTGCTACTACGATTATTCACAACGCAATACACAAAGCTATCAACTATGGCTGGAGTTTTGCTCAATTCTTATGCTTCCGCTACGAGGTTAGATCATTACAATTATAATATTGTATAATTATTCTAACAACTCCTAGATAATTAAGATAAGTTACTATGGTACATACAAATGGTAAAATCTAAATTAAGTACAGTTACCAAATAACAAAAACATAGTTTAATAATTAACCAATAATTATATATGGAGAAGTCCTTTTAGGTACCATATTTTCCTTTTAGTTGTTGATTTAATTTGGGAAAGTAGTAGTGGTCTTCCACCATAATAACACTATTATATTTGCCGTGCTCCTTTATACCTCTTCCATCACAATAATACCATTCCAAAACCCTAATTCTTAGTCCATGCCTCCGCCATCTCCTCCGGTTTTTGGAGCTCTTGTATATATCCATGTAATAATAAACTTAGCCCTAAATTCTTTTTTTGGTTTGTTCATATGTCACGGTCCGACTAATTCGAATTCGGTCTGAATCATGCAGAGGAGTCGTTGGTAAACTAAATTTTGTACTGTTCACTAAATTTTAGAGCGTTTATGAATTTGTTTCTTTCCTTTCTTGGTGCAGTAAAGAAGGTACAGAATGACGGTGGGAGAGGAAGGCAACCGCCCTGCCTGCGCCGCATGCAAGCACCAACGGAAAAAGTGCAGAGGGGAAGCCTGTGTTCTGTGGCGTCACTTTCCGGCATCCATGATGAAAGAATTTCAGGCGGTTCACGGAGTTTTCGGCATAGCCAATATATCAAAGATCATCAAAGGCTTGGACCCGGTTCAACAGGACATAGCCGTCAAGTCGTTGTTGTGGGAAGCCAAAGTGTGGAAGGAAGACCCGGCTCAAGGCCCACTTGGCCGGTTCAAAAGGTTAGAGCGAGAGCTTTTCTTCTTAAAGAATCAAATAAACATGCTTCAATCGCGGCCGTTGATCACTGCGCCACCGCTACCCTGGCCGGAGACCTACCCATCACACGGCGGCGTTGGAAATTTTAGTTTCCATCCTAATTACACCGGACAACATAGGATGAGTAATGGCCATGGCCATGAATTTCAACAAATAATTCAACCGAATTTTGGTCGGACCGGGTTTAACCACCAAAATAACAACATGCAGACACAAAATGCCAGAAATGTGATGAACCCTAGACCGCTTCAGCAACATCTACCGCCGCCGTACCATAATAGTTTCGGACATAATAAGGAAAACGCACTTGTTCCTTACGCTAATAACGTTGGGATTAGTGGACAAGATCGTCGGAGTGTCATCCATGTCGGTAATGTTGTTAGACCAAGCCGTTTGCCGGCCGGTCCTGCGGTGCCATCCAGCCGGTCCATTGTTACTGTAAAACAGGGTGATGAAGATGAAACTGGGGACAATGAAGCTAGAGAACTTGTTGCTGCTCTTTATTATGATCATCAACTTTTGAACAGCACTAACCAAAATTATGTCCAAGGTACGTAAATTAACATAGTGCTACCTAATTTGTCACTTTTAGTTGGAGTTGGAAGCCCCGTATACTAAATTAAGAATCTGTATCCCACTACATGAGATCGTATGGAGCTGTTTGAAAATTGGAGAATATATGAAAAAAAAAATTATATTTACTAACACAGTTTTTCTGGGAATATTCTTCAATTTTCTAAAAAATTAGAGATTTTTTTTTCTATTTTCTAAATGGAAGATAAAATATCTATCTCTATTTGATTATATATCATTATAATCACATTTTTACTGTTATTTACTTACATATTTATCAATTATTATGACTATATTTATTACATCTTCTTTTACTTATCATTATCTCCCACATTTTTTTTTACTTACATTTACTTATATAAACATAAATTATTTGCTTACACGAGACATTTGGTTGCAAGGGGGAATTAGTGGGAAAATTAATTGTAATTCCATGGGAGAGTAATAATGTGTGAAGAATGTGTACGATTGAAGCATATATATATATATATATATATATATATATATATATATATATATATATATATAAAGAGAAAGAGAGAGTCAGGTTCCTATGTGAACCGTGCGGACGTGCGGTCATGCACCATTAGGTTGGCATAAATGCACCATAAAGTGTCTGAAAAGACACCATTATGTGTGGTGCATTTTTGGTGTGATGTATTTTGTGGGATTTTATTCTGGTGCATTTTTGAACACTGTGTGGTGCATTTATGCATACTTAATGGTGACATCCGCACGGGAAGCCCGGCATGTTCTCATTTGAATATATATATATATATATATATATATATATATATATATATATATATATATATATATATATATATATATATATATATATATACACACACACACACACACACACATTATAAGTGTAGAAATTTATAGAATCTTTTAAAATATAGGATTGCATAGAATTTTAGGAAGGATTTTAGAGATATAATCATAGTTATACAATCGGGTAGATCTTCACCCTCCCTTGAGGAGGTGGAGTAAGTATAAATAACCTCATAGGGCTCATTCTATAACAATCGAAGTCGTTTCAACATATAATTCAAAAATAAAATCTTTTTTTTTCTAAAATTAAATCATGATTTGTATCACGTCCTAATAATTTATATCACAACCTAACTATGTTTTTGTTATTTGGTAACTTAATTTAGATTTTAACATTTTATGTAACATAATAACTTATATTAATACCTAGAACTATGTACTCTAATTTAGATATTTTTTTAAAGCAAACAAATCTTATATTACCTAAAAATATAGGCTAAAAAGTCTCTCTAAATCAAATTTAATATTTTGATTGATTAAACAGCATCATTCTCCCAAATATTTAAACGAAGATCTTTCTGGCCACCAGTCACGATTTTGTATGCATCCATACCTAAGAGATTAACGCGTCCTCTGTTTCAGTGCATTTAATTTCCTAATATTCCAAAGCATTGCCTTGTGAAAATATTAAGATCAGCATAACAGTAATGAATTAATTTTACTTTTGGCCCCACGACTTTTGATGTTCTATCACTTTTGGTGCACAACTTTAAAATTTTTTAATTTTGGTGTCTAACTTTGTTATTTTTATCAATTTTGGTCCTTTCCGCCAAATTGACAGCGAAATGTTGCTGGATTTTATATTGTTAGGGGTAAAATCGTCATCCCAAGGAAACATCTTCAATATCTAAACAAAATCACCGTAAAATCATATCTATAGGTGTTTGATTATGGGCAGAAACCAGACAGATCTATGGGATTTATAGTTTCGACCATTGACAAACTCTTCTTTTCCTCTTAATATGATTTTTCTTTTGTTTAAATATTGAAGATCTTTTCATGGGATGACGATTTTGCCCCTAAAATATAAAATCTGGAAATATTTTACCGTCAATTTGGCTAGAAGGACCTAAACTGATATAAATAACAAAGTTAGGCACCAAAATTGAAAAAATTTAAAGTTGTGCACCAAAAGTGATAAGAACTCAAAAGTCGTGGGACCAAAAGTGAAATTAATTCTAACAGTAATATACTAGGTTGCATGATTAGACGTCATCCTATGACACGGGAATTACATTAAGGGGTCGTTTGGTTCATGGAATGTCAGATTACCTTAGGGAATATTGCTGGGAATGTTTAGATTACTGGGAATGTTAAATTCCCGTGTTTGGTTAAAATTGGGGTATGTAATATAATCATGTTTGGTTTAGGGTTATCTTTTATACACACTATAATATCCTTAACATATTTTCATATATTTTAATAAATTTAAAAATTAAAATAAATAAATAAGATAATGGTATCATATATAATTACATGATTTTAAAATATTAACTAAAATCTTGAACTTGAGAAACAAAATTATTTTATATGCTAATATAACATAATAAAAATAAAAAATATATAATTATATATATATATATATATATATATATATATATATATATATATATATATATATATAATAAACTAACATAACCAAGATTATCTTACATTACCTAAGATTTTGAAGGGAATCACATTCCCTTCAAAATCCTATGTGGAAGGAATGTGACATTCCTTGGCCATGGGAATGTTAGATTCCCTAAGATAATATGAACCAAACACCGGAATGCATGTGAGCTTTGGAATGTCACATTCCCTTGGTTATGTTATATAACCTGAACCAAACGCCCTCTAATATTCTCATTTAACGGACTTCTAACCCCTAATATATCGGAGGACCAAAATAGTTAACATTTTCAAAGTCAAGGACTTAATTAGGTAAGAAAAATTGTCGAGGACCAAATTGGTAATTTCGCAATAGTTGAGGGATCATTTCAGTAATAAACTCTATTTTAATTATTAGTTTAAAAAATATTAATATTAGCTAAACTAATTTTATGTTAATTTAATAGGTTATTGGATCCAATATACTTTTGCTTATGTTATATCTTAATATAAATTGTAAAATCTTACATTTTTTGTTTTGAATGACAAAATCTTACATTTTTTATGATTGACAAAATCTTACATTTATTAGACATAAAACTTAAAAGTAAAAATTATATTTATTCTATTTAAACCAAATATATCTAAAAATATTTTAGATATGTCCAAATATGTCCCCCAAAAAAAATATTTTAAATATAAGGTCCACAAAAAATCACTCAAAATTGAACTTCTGTTAATTTTATAACATTTGTCTAAACAAATAAATTTTAAAAAATTGAGTATTTATAAAACAAATATTCTAAACTGAAAACAAAGAATAAAAAATAAATAACGAAAACTAAATTCTTTGTAGGTTATGAAAGTTAATCAAACAAGAAGACCGTGATATATGAAGGATAATTCTCTTGGATAGTAGTAGCTCTAATACTAATTAGATCAACTAATGTTGGATTCGACTCTTCAAAGTCTCTAGCTAATAGTATGTATATTCTATATATATGGTGAGATAAGTACTGTTTTTCAAAGTGTTACATTTTTTTTTTTCAAAAAAAAAAAAAAACATCGTATTACATATTTGAAATTCGTCTTACACAAGTTATGGTGGTCTATAAAAGCTTATATTAACATTATAAGGTGGATAAAAGATTGTCAAGATAATTGTTGTCGAGATCCAAAAACTCCGATCCATTACATCTATAATATCATTTTGCGTGCTGAAAAGTTAGTTTCTACTAATCTTTTTTGGGGAGTTCGAGTCTTCATGCATAAATTTTCAAATCCCTCCCATTTCCTGCAAGCCCTTTACTTTGGATTGCAAGTTATCTCACCATGTTCATGATAAGAACCTTGTGAATCATTATTTATTTCAGGAAGACAAGAAATCTCTAAGGCTTTAGTCACCGTTTTAAATGGGAAGTTCAAATGTGCCTTGGGGCCTCGTATTCTCAAAGCAGCTTTGTCATAAGCCATGGCTGCATCCTTGGCCGTGTCAAATGTCCCAAGCCAAACCCTAGCTCCTTTTCTTGATGAGTCTCTTATCTCCGCCCCGTATTTCCCCCACGGCCTTCTCCTCACCCCTCTGTAATGTTTCTCCACCACCTTCTTCTCAACTCTCTTTTCCAATTCACCATTGCATGTTGATGAGGAACAAGACGACAATTCTTCATGATGCTTAAAATCATGCTCTGATACCATATTAGAAAC
This sequence comes from Ipomoea nil, assembly GCF_001879475.1. NCBI lineage: Eukaryota > Viridiplantae > Streptophyta > Magnoliopsida > Solanales > Convolvulaceae > Ipomoea > Ipomoea nil. Next base: position 7,090,991 of record NW_017619497.1, on the reverse strand, counting down.
AAGCTTATTATCGTTACAGGGAACAACTATTCCATCAAGGAGTTGTTCCCATGCCTCGGCCCCCATTGATATCCACCTTCCAAGACTTGGCAACCTCTGCAGCAGAACTTTCTCCATTGATGAAACATCTCCACCATCAAGGTTTGGAAGTTGTTCCCAATTTTCTTTTCCATTTCCTTCCGCCTCACCTTTGGCTATAAAGTTTGCCCAAACATTCTCTAATATTGCTTCAGATGCTACTTGTTGCTGCTCTCTCTCCCCATCCATTTCCCCAAAACTTCTGATCTATAATAACCAGAAGATAATGCAATGTCATATATATAACCTTATTTTATGATTTGGTCTTAATTACCAGCTAAGATACATGCACTTTAATTAATATAATCCTAAGCTATGAATGGAGGCCAACAAGAAACTTGTAATGCAAACTATGACTAAGCTAAATTAAAGGATAATATACTCGGATTTTGACAAATTGAGAAAGGTGCTTAATTAGGCCTGCCATTTTCATGAATATAGTAATCAATTATGTACATTGTGTGCTTAAGAAGAAATATTTAATTTGAAGGCATCTTATATTGGAAATCCTGTCTGTACTTGACGATGAATAAGGAAGATAACACAAAAAAGAGTTGGTTTGGCACTAGTTCTATGTATCTGACACAATCTGTGGGGTGACTCTACTATTAAGTAAAAATTCATTGTATATCTATCCGAATTCTCTTAACCTAAATTGAGTAAATTCTCAAGATCGATTATGTTATAATGAAGAAATACAAAATCTTCAGGGTATGTTGAGAGCAACACTTCTTAATTAATTTTTTTTGGGGGGAAATGGCAATCGTTATTCCTGAGGAAAATAATATTTTTTTTTCCCCATAATTAATCGTTGCAAAGTGGTTATTTCATTGCATAGTGACTCTTTTGTTTCCGAATTTTGTTAGAGTTGGGTTAAAAAATATTGGAAAAAATAACATATAATAAATGAAGCTTTAAAGGCTATTTGTGGTATAAATATAAGTGGTCCACTTCCGATTTAAATTAGTACAAATTGGATTCGGGTTAGTTCTTTGTAATGAGACAAAGAGATTGATATATTATTGTACGTTTAAAAACGAATAATGAATGAATGAGAAATTGATTCTCAAAGTAGCTAGATCGGTTGAGTTGGAAAGTGAAGGTATGTAGAAGGGCTTGTAAGTGGCCTTTATCCTAGATTGAGAAAAAACATGAATTTGCACTCCTATATATACAATATCTTTTTAGAGATAGTTGAATTGTATAGCGACACTAATTGAAAACGAAAAGTGTCATTTTCCTTATTTTTAAAAATTACAGTTTGGATTGAAAGCATGAGATTGATTCATCGTTCATATACTAGCTTCAAGACCAACAGTACAATACCTTTAGTCAACCATGTCCAAAATGCCAAATTTAACACCACCATTAATCACTACTAGAAAACTAAGAATTTCTTACCCTAAAAAATAAAAAATTCACAGTTTGTGCAAAAAAAAAAAAAAGAATAATAATAAAAAATTACAACCACTTTATGAATTCAAAAGATTGTACTAACCATCAATCAAAGTTGTGACACATTTTTTTTTTTGACTGACGGGAGAATCCATAACTAGTACCTAATGCTTGATGGTGTGTCACTGTGTAGGGTAAATTTCGTTTTTGCTAAATAGTTAATAAATCACATATAAGAGATAAATCGTACTAGAAATACCATGTACAATGAATTTGATCGAGAGAGTGTTGACAATAATTTATCTTGTGATAATTTAATACCAAAATAATGTTTCACTCACTTGATCACCAATTAAAGTTTCTTCACATTTAACCTTTGAAGTTGCCGCCTTTAAGTAAGAAGATTATTCTTTGTGTGTGTGTGAGAAAGAGAGAGACAAAAGGGATTTGATTGGGTGTTGTTATTTGCTTAATTTGTGCTCCATCTCAACTAAAAGTCTAAGCTGATAGTTGGATTGCACATTAATGGTTATATACTCAACATGTTTCACCCTTTAGTCAAAAGTGGGTATAAAGTACATTGGAATTGTAAAAATGTAAAAATATTCAATAATTACATAGGTGGTGTAAATAACCAAATGGGTGTTCATATTGCTATTTGCACCACTTTGGTCAAACGTCATTTACGATGTGTAATTAATAATTTTTGAATTCAAATTTAATTAATTAAAACATTAAAAAAAAACGTCGCCTCCTCCGGAGAAGGTGAGGGGTTTTAGTTTTTTTTTTTTTTTTTTTTTTTTTTTTTTAATTAATAGTTTGATTATTAAATAAAAATAATGCTAGCACCTTGTGCTCAAATGACATGTAGTGACTAGTCATGAGATCGAGCCTCAGTGGAGGTGGTGGTGTTGACTCTTCGTGCTTCAACAGGTTGAGAAAGTATAGATGAACAGATACTACAATCTAATAGAGTCAGTAGCTCTCAAAGAAAAAAATAAATAATAAATATTAATGTTTGATTACATTTAATGAAGGTGGTGCAAATAGAAAAATGATATTTACACCACCTATAAAGTTATTACACTTATTAAACGAATTGTGCAAATAACAAATAGGATGGTGCAAATAGAATTTCCCATTTGATTATTTAGAATAGTGAACCCTACCAAAAAAAAAAAGAATAGTGAAGTCCCCCCCCCCCCCCCCCCCCTTTCAAATTGCACTTCTATTAAATATGGGCACCTTTAATTTCTTGTCGTAATTAAACTAAGCATAAAAGAAACATCCAATTGAATAACACCTGATATCTTAAATCTAAAAGTAAAATTATAATAATAAATCAAAAATTATAATATATCACTTCTGTATCATGTATAGATCAAACGTTTGCCACACCACCTAAAGTTATAACGAGTATGTAGTGAATGTGACGTTACGTTTCAATGGTAGAATGCTAGACTCAACCCTGCTCCAGCTTCTTGAACTTTTTATTTCACTCGTTTTTTTTTTTTTTTTTTTTAGTGATTTCAAACTTATGACCTCCCATTTAGGAGTCACGATTATACAACTTGACCACAAGATCTTTGGCTTCTCATCCCCTCGTATATATTAATTAATAAAATAATAATTATTATTATAATTATAATAACAATTATAATATCATTCTTACGTAAAGAAGTTGAGGAAATAGTCTTCAATGTGGGCTGCGCTATGTTGATTTATGCAATGAGTTGATATGGAGGCCTAATGATTAATGAACAGTTGGGTGTTGACAAAAACCGCAAACTTAACGGCTTATTGCCGATGCAATACATGATCTTATGCCGCATGCCATTGCGGCGATTAGATTAATTATATATATATATATATATATATATATATATATATATATATATATATATATATATATATATATATATATATATATATTGTTAAATGTATTTGAAAGTATGGTAAAACTTAATTAATTACTCCCTACTTGCAATTTTGTATTGACTTTGTTGTAAAATAAAATTAAAAAAATTAAATATATATTTAATTTTTACAACAAAGTCAATACAAAATTGCAAGTAGGGAGTAATTAATTAAGTTTTACCATTGTGGTTGAAATTGTAAAAATTAAATAGTAAAAAGTCCACTTACATACTGTGGTTAGATATATAATTATTATAAGATGAAGTAAGATCACACCATATTTATATAATACTATTAATAAGTAGTTGAAATTTATAAGTTTTAAGCTCAAAAAAAAAAAAGGCCGGCCATCATCACTGCCTCTACCCTGGAGACGGGTAAAGAAGATAAATCGCATGATGTACATCAACTGGCCTATAAATTTTCAAACTAGCTAGCTAGCTAGCTAGGTTGAAATTTATACATATAACAATCTCTTTGTGGGGTGTACGTATCATATGAATATTTTATTTATTTATTTTTTCATACGACTATCCATTATTGTAAGATTAATCTGAGTTTATTATAGGTCACATTTACATTAGTAGCTCGCCTACTAATTGTGCAAAATTATTGGGTTATGAATATTTTTATTTAGTTTATCTATCACGTTTAGTTCTACTCTTTTAATTTTATTTTATTACATCTTTAATTTTTATTTAGTTGCTACCATTAATTTTCTTTTCAAATTTAAAAAATGCATGATATTAAATTTCCCGAGCAAGTGGTGACTTTATTATTTTTATATATTTTTATAGTAGTTAAAATTGATGATATAACGGCGGTCGACTAGGTAATTGAATATTCAATAATGTTCTAATCAAATGGAGATCAAAGAAAACGAAATATATAATGACAGTCGATATATTAGCTATATAAATAGGCCGGTAGGGGAGACAGTAATGTCCTCATCATCATCATCATCATCAAGAAATTAAAACATGAATACATCTTTCCCTTGCAGCTGCCTTTTCTGGCTTCTTATTACAGTACTTGTTCTCCTTCAAAATGCCTCAGCTTTAACCCATCTGCATAGGCCATTCAACAATACCATTTCGGCGGTTTTGATCTTCGGAGACTCCACCGTCGACTCCGGCAACAACAACTACATAACAAGCGTCACTAAGTGCAACTTCCCACCTTACGGAGTTGATTTTGATGAGAACCACACCCCTACCGGAAGGTTTTCTAATGGCCGTATCGTCACCGATTATATGGGTATATTACTCTTAAATAAGAGAGATTAATTTAGTCGAGTCTCAATCTAAACTATTGCATGCATAATATGTGTTGGGCAGAGGCCGGTAAAGACCAAATCTAGCGGACAATGTCTCGAAAATGTGTGGCGATAAAATTATGTCATTGCTACTAGCTATAGTTTTTTTGGGCAAGTGGTAAAACGTTTGATCCTAATAATATGATTGGTTTGTTTGGAACAGCTTCGTATATGGGAGTGAAAGAGTACGTGCCACCCTACCTGGACTCGACTCTCACCACCGCTGAGCTGATGACCGGCGTCACTTTTGCCTCCGGCGGCTCTGGATATGATCCCCTCACTCATCAAATAAGCGTCTCTCTCTCTCTCTTTCACTCTCCATATGTATATATGTGTCTGTGCATGTGGGTCAGTTAGGTTGCATTTTGCTCGTTTACGTGACAAATTAAACAAACTGTCTCACAATTTTCATTATAAAAACTACTGCAACTACACTCCAAACCAATTAATCTCATCAGTAAAAATCCATCCTAATCTCACGCAGTCCAATGTAATGAGAGACTATCACATGAGTTTAGAAAGACGTGAACTTAGATTCTACAGTACTAATTTCATATTTGACATGTTTTGTTTGTTAGTGATAGGTAATTAAGTTGTTCAGTTGACTTGATAACCACAACTTTGAATTGTTAATATCATTACTTTTGACGGATTCCAAGTAACATGTGTACTATACCCCACCCATGATCTCTTGCACAAAATTGAAACATGTGCTTCATTTCAACTAAAAACTGATAGTTGAATTGCACATTTATATTTATATATATTATATGCTCAACACTGTTGTTGTTTCCCTCCACTAAAAAATCACTAAAAAGAAAAAAAGAAGAAAGAAAGTATGAGGTTGAATTCCTTGATTGTAATTAATTTGATGCGTTTGACTATTGCAGAGATCAATATCACTAGAAACGCAGCTGGAATATTTTAGAGAGTACAAAAAGAAACTTGAAAGCGAAATAGGAGAGGAGAAAACAAAATCAATTGTTAGCAATGCGGCATTTCTAATCAGCGCCGGCACAAATGATATGGTCATCAACTATTACGCCACCCCGTTCCGGCGCCGGAGTTACACCGTCGCCGAGTACCACCAATACCTGTTGCAGCTCACTCAGCAGTTCATACTGGTACGTAACCCTTCGTTTTCAATATAATTAATTACAGTATACATCAGTGGATATATATATATATATATATATATATATATATAGACTGATTATATGCTTTAGTCTTAGATTAGTTGAACTGTCCCTGCCAAATCATCAGTGGATCGGATTATTACGTATTTCCCAAAAATAAAAATGAAAATTATATTGCAGGATTTAATTGAGGAGGGAGCTAAGGTGATCGGCGTTGTAGGGATGCCACCAATCGGGTGCTTACCGGCTGTCATTACATTGTTTTCCGGCACCGATCTTCTTTCCAGCCGTCAATGTCTGGACTCCTACTCCGCCGCTGCAAGAGACTACAATCATCTGCTTCAACAAAAGTTGAAAGCTTTGGAAACCCCATCCACACAAATAATCTACGCTGATATTTACAAACCTTTGGAGGACATGATTCAAAACCCCACAAAATATGGTCAGTCTTATAAAAAGAATCTGACTTCAATTCCAACCAAATTAGTCAGACTGTTCATTTAATAATCATAAAGTTATAAGTTCGATTGACCTAAACAGTAGATTGGATTATTAATGAAGAATATATGTTTGATCTGTCGCAGGTTTCGAGGAAGTAGACACAGGATGTTGTGGGAGTGGGTATATCGAAGTGTCGTACTTGTGCAATCGGAAATCCAGCGTTTGCGCCAATGCCTCCAAATACATATTCTTCGATTCTGTACACCCAACACAGGCCACGTACTACAATTTGTTCCAGACACTACGCCCCATCATTGATCTTACTATGAAGAAATCTTAATTACTTAAGTAATTAAATTAATATATTACTCGATTATATCCTAAACCTGGCCTAGCTAAATCTAAGGCTAATAAGTTGGCTAATTTTGGCCGTCCTATAGTTCTTCCATGTATTTTTACTTGATTTGTCATTTGATGTGTGTTGTCTTATGTTAAAGTCAAAAATTTTATGTATCGTTATAATTAATTTTAATAAAATTATTGATAAATTTTTGCTTGGCCTTTAGAAAAATATTGTGTGCAACACATTAAAATTTGTATTGTTTTGTAATGTGGTTTATATTACATGTCATAACATCATTGTTCACGGTTGAAAATTATGGAATTTCTAACCACCTGAAAGTGATCTTAAATCAAGTCAAAAGTCTTGTTCCGACCAATTTTGGTATCCGGAAAAACCTTTTGTTGCTATTTCCGACTACGTTTTGCTTTCAACTTGATTTAAGATTACTTTCAGATGGTCGAAAATTCTATAATTTTCCGTAGTGGTTGTCCAAAAATTGCAAAGTTCTTATGACTTTTAAGTTATAGAAAGTTTAAGTTTTTTAAGGTTGAAAATTATGATCCTCTTTGACTAGTGGTTGGAAAATAAATAAATAATCATAGTAAAATACTTAATTTTCATCTACTTGTTGGATTGTCAGAAATTCCAATCACTCTTTTTTTAGATGAGATCATTAAAAGAAATTTATTGTTGATTTAAAATTTTGAAATATTTGCTCTTGAGAAAAGAGGAGAGGATTGGAAGAAAAAGACAGGTTGTCTAGCCCTTTAAAAAAAAATTTGCTTAAGTTAACACGCCTAATAATTTAATTGACAAAATTCGCAACTATTAAAAAAAAAAAAGTGATTAGTATTTTAGCCACTTTAGTTGTGGTGTTTGGTAATACATACTAAAGGATAACTTTTTAAATTTCAAGTGGTAAAAAGAAAAGTAATTGAAACAGGTTTTCAACTAAAAAAATATAATCTTGATATTTAATCACTTTTAATGATCTAAATTACAAATTTCTATCATGGTACAAAATTGATCATCACTTCATCATGAGTTTAATATGTTAAAAGGACATGGGCGCTATAACCAAGTAAAATTTCAAACATAAACCAAAAGTTTTGCATCTAGATTATAGTTTAATTAGGTATACTAAACCAACCAAATATGAAACTTAGTTTCCATTATGAACACCAACTTCATTTAATTTTACTTGGAATCGTCTGGAGATTAGAAAAGTCAGTCCAATTTCTTGCCTCCGGTATTAGAGTAAGCCATTGCCAACATGGTGGTTGAGAAAACTTGAATGAACTTGAGCGCCGATTGGTTTATCAAACCACGACATAACATGAAAAACTTATCAAACAATAAGACAACAAAAGACTATATAATTATTAAGTGACCATAAAAAGCCATCCCATATTGAATTGGAACTGAAAACTGTCTTTCAATTCAATGCCCAGAAGAATGAACTTTTCTCAGAAACATTTGTTTGAATACTATCCATGGTATCTGTGTCTGCTTGGGATCTTTGTATTCCAAGCTCCGGTGAAATGCACGGCGGATGAAGCCGCCGGGAAGACGCCGGTTTCCGCCATCTTTATATTCGGAGACTCCACCGTTGATCCAGGAAACAATAACTACATAACCACTCCTTTTAAGAGCAACTTCTTGCCGTATGGTAAAGATTTCCTTACCCATATTCCTACCGGCCGGTTTTCTAATGGCTTGCTCACTACCGACTTCATCGGTAAATTCTTCCATCCAAATCTCCATTCAATGTTTAGAATTAACATGCGATGATGTATTAAGGTTGTTTCAACATCACTGCAGCTAAGTATGTCGGGGTTAAAGACGCTGTGCCGCCATATCTGGATTCAACTCTGAGCACTGAAGAGCTCAAGACTGGGGTTAGCTTTGCGTCTGCCGGCACCGGCTTTGATCCCCTCACTCCAAAAATTAGTGTAAGCGATATGTATTTATTATCCATGATATGATACAGATTTTTCTTGCATTATATATATATCTATAGTTCCTTAATGGAATTTCCTTTTTGTGTGTGTTGGGGATTTAGAATGTAATCTCACTGCAAAACCAGCTGGAGAATTTCAAAGAGTACAAAGCAAAAATGGTGGAAAAGATAGGGAAGGGAGAGACAGAAGGTATAGTAAAGAATGCATTGTTCCTCGTCAGCGCCGGAACAAATGACTTCGTGGTTAACTATAACACGTTGCCGATCCGACGTAGAACCTACACTCTCCCAGAATACATCCACTTCGTCCACCAACATCTCCAAGAATTCCTTCAGGTTTATAATATTAACACAATTCCTCGTACTCGGTCTTTACCAATTGACTAAGCCTCATCTATATATATATCTGTGTTGTAGGGGTTGTGGGATGAGGGTGGGAGAAGAATCGGAGTGGTTGGGCTACCGCCGATGGGTTGTCTGCCGGTGGTCATCACCCTTCACTCCAACAACGCGTTTACGGAACGGGGTTGCATCGATCTGTTTTCCGCCACCGCTCGCGACTACAACTCACAACTGCAAACCCTGCTCGGGGCCATGCAGCTTAAACTGGGCGCCCAAGGTGCGAGAATTGCTTACCAAGATATATATGGGCCGCTCATGGACATGATGACTCAAGCCAACAAGTATGGTGAGTGAAATGATTCCATTGCCCTACTTTGTAATAGGTATTGGAGCAATTTCAGCCAAGTTGATTTGACAATTCCAGTCATCTTGGTAACTATGATGTTCAAGTTCTAATTACACTCTTGGTGAAAACGGTCTATTAGTCTTTTTGGTTTAAGCTAGTCAAATATAGACACTTTAATCTGGTTTACTTGTGATCTTTTTCCAGTTACCAGTTAGGGTTTAGTCAAATTGTTGGTCAAGCTTTTGACTTAATTTGGTAACCACAAACATTACTGGAAATTATGAAATTCCCGACCACGTGAAAGTGATCTTAAATCAAGTCGAAAGCCTTGTTCCGATCACTTTTGGTATCCAGAAAAACCTTTGTTGCTATTTCCAACTGCTTTTTGGTTTCAACTTGATTTAAGATCACTTTCAGGTGGTCGGAAATTCTATGATTTCCAGTAGTGAAAGTTCTAAGTTTCACCTACTCCCACCCTTAGTGAGAACAATATATTGATCTTTCTTAGTTTGAGTTTGTTAGCTATAGGTTGATAGGTTGATTTATCTCATTATGGTCCTTTATCGATTAAAGTTAGGGTTACAAGGTTTAGTCCGGTGTATACCTGAATCTCCATAATCTTTGTAATAATGGCAGGTTTTGAAGAGGTTAGTAGTGGCTGTTGCGGAACAGGCATGCTGGAGGCTTCATTTATGTGCAATCCCAAGTCTTACGTCTGCAGAGACCCTTCTAAATATGTCTTCTGGGACTCCATTCATCCAACGGAGAAGACAGCTTACATCTTATCCCAAGCACTTCGCCCAACCATTGATATTCTATCATCTCCAACTAATTAAAATGTTCATCATTTGATCATTGATCATGTCATGTTTTCAAACGACTACCACATATATGTACTCAATTCTGTGTAACAAATAGCTAATGGAAACTTTTTATTTCATTTCCACACCAACAATACACTCCACAATCTTCACCACAAGGCTTTGCAAAAACAAAAATCAAGAAAGAGGTTAATCAGAAGTCTCAAAGAATTAAATTAGTCTAATTGCTATAGACAAGCTAGCTGGGAATGAAGATTATCAGAATCTGCAGAAATTAAGCATATCAAACAGACATAAGTATGCTGCAGTCTTTTCTTCTCTCCCCATGTTTTCTCCCCCTCTTCACACCAACAGATCCCATTTTCTCCATAGCCAAACCAAACTTCTGGAAGAACTTCTGCTTATCCTTGGCCAACATCTGAACCAAAGGCCTGGTTCTGGGGTCTAAAAACAAGGCCTGATCAGATGCCAGCAACCCCATTTTAGCCTCCAAGTTTGAGTAGTAAGCATTGTCGAACGAGAAAGGCGTTGTGACATCAAACGGGGTCACAACATCAGCATTCCCACCAAATCTCGGGCACGTCATCTTCAGAGCTTTCAGAAGCCTGGGATCAATGGAGGGGTCTGGCTGGTTGGTGCCCTTGTGGTTGTACAGCCTGCTCACAAACTGCTTGCAGTGTGCAAAGCCAATTGAATGCGCCCCCGACAGCACAACAAGATCCTCCATTGTTAGCCCCTTGGAGGTGAAGAGCTTCAGAAGCTCATCCACTGTTGAATTGGCTCTAGGTAGATTGGAGTGCACCTTTGACGCCATCGATATCTTCCCGTCCCACCTCCCTTTCTTCACTTGGTAAAACGGCCCTCCTGTCTGCACACCAAACACAGCCTCGATCACTACGGGAAATTATAGAATTTTTGACCACCTGAATGCCTTTTCCGACCACTTTTGATATCCGGAAAAACCTTTGTTGCTATTTCCGACCACTTTTTCTTTCAACTTGATCACTTTCAGGTGGTCGGAAATTTCATAATTTCCAATAGTGGATCGAGCATAACATATATAAAATAATAAAGGTGCAGTCTCACTAAGATAATAACGAGAACCGAACCAAATTAAAGCTCCTGAAATGGATTCAACAAACATAATGTCTGGACAAACAACCTCAGAAAGTTTATTGGTACGTCGTCCGACAGGAACATCAAAATTTTGAAACAGAAAAACCACTTAATTGACTAGAGAGAAACCTGAAACATGATGTTTGTCTGGTTCTGCATGTGAAATGTCAAAAACTTGTACAGCTACGTATAGTTTGGACTGTTGCCTGATATTACCCAAGATTCATTTTGGATTTTTCTGTTAAGTACTGATTGATTAGTACCAATGCACTTTTTTCAGTCAGTGAATATTAATTAGATCTTTGTTTCGGATTGAGAAAATTTAGGATTCCTTAGCCCCTCACCAAGGTTTATATATAGTTCACATGACCAGTAGATAGTCTATAATAATGTAATAATAATTTGAATCTCGTGACCAATTAATGATGAGACATGTGATCTATAACAATTATTAAGAAACGTCTACAATACCGATGAGTACATATATGTATGGTACCTGATAGAATCATGCATTTGATACTACTAAAAAAACAATTTCTAATGGCCTGTTTGGTTGGACGTAATTTGGCTGTAGTTGAATTGTAATTCAGTGGAAGCCACAATTACGCCGTTTGGTTGGAGGGAATTGCAATTCCACAGAATTGCAATTCCCTCCTTTTGCTGAATTGCAATTCATGGGCACCCCCCTATGAATTGCAATTTGGTGGTTGTGGGAAAAGGAAAAAAGGGATGAAATGACAAAAGTACCCTTAATTATTACTACTATTATTATTACACAAGGACATTTTAGTCTTTATATCACTTCTTTCATTCCCTACCCAATAATTCTATTCATTCCTACCAAACAATGTAATTTGAATTCCTACTTTATTCCCACCTTATTCTTTTCCTACCGAATTGCAATTCATTTCCACCCTAATTCCTTACTCCCAACCAAACGCCCTGTAATATACGTCCTCCGATTATACCATCTTCCCTTTTCATCCTTTAATTGTCTATAAAGTAAAATTTTTCTCATCATTATATTCAATTGTTGTAAAATGATTTTTTTTAATGAATTTGGTTTTTAAAAAAGCCCCTTTGTAAAAAATAAAAAGTTATTTTGCAAACAATTGATAGATAGATGAAAAGTGACAACACATATATAGTTGAGGGACGAAAAATGTTACTTTCACCCCTTGGTGCACAACTCAATTAGTTGCATAATAGAAGGATGAAAAATGTTATTTTTAGTTCTCGGGACACAGTTTAATTGATCAACCAAACTCAAAATAAGTTAACAACTTGCTATTTATCTCTCCACCCGTGTTTTCAAAAAAAAAAAAAAAAAAAAAAAAAATCTCTCCACCTGTTGTCTTTATAGTAAAGATTAAATTAAAGATGCATGCATGGACAACTCAGTTGGTCACAGGAGTGAAGTTTGAGAAGAATGACCAGGATTGAGTCTCACCAGCAGTAGTGTGGAGATGCTCAGGCCCCTGGGGTTGGGGATTCGACTTTTGGGAAGAGTGAGTAAGGACTAAAGATTGGTGGGTTCAAACTTATAAAAATGTTATTTTCATTGGCAATCATATCACCTCTAATAAATGGGATTAAAACATCTTTACCTTTTGTTTGGTCCCATTCCCCTCGTATTAAAGAAAAGAAAAAGTAATTAAGTGCAGTAAAGGAGAAGAAACATGATTATAGGTTACAGCTAATTGACTTTTGGCTCAATTAACAACAATGTAAAATATTCCAAGAGTAAAAACAAATATATTTTTTCCTTTCAAAAAAAAAAAACAAATATATATATATATATATATATATATATATATATATATATATATATATATATATATATATATATATATATATTTAAAAAGTGGAAAATTAAAGGGTAGTGATGGAAATTGAAACAGGACAACTTACAAGGTGAACAAAATCTCTGGCTGCAATTGCAAGAATGTCAGCACATGAAACAACACCCGGACACTTGCTCTCCACCACTGTTTTAGCCTTCTTTATGCCATCAAAAGCCGCCATTGTTAGGTCCTTGTTATCCTCTGCATCTTTCTCTGCTAATTGCTTGCTTCCCGCCCTTGTTGATATCAGTATTGATGCATCACAACCCTTCAATAAAATTCATCTTTCAGAATCTATGAAATTTCTAAGAATTCTATGCTTAGTTGAACTGCATGCATGCCATGAATTGAAAACTTGAGGAAAAGGAAAGAGATAGATGAATTATGGGAATGGGATTTACTCCGACAAAGCAATCATGGAAGAAGAGACGAATGGTGGCGGGGCCGACAGCTGGGGAGTCTTGGAACTGCTGGGAGGTGACGGAGGCGACGAGGCGATCAACCTGCGGGCAGGTTTTGGCGTAGTAGTTAACGGAGAGCTGCCGCGGCAGCCGCTCGCCGGAATTAGGCCGGAGGTTGGCCAGAGACGGCGGGCAGGGGAGGAGGAGGAGGAGGAAGAGAAGCAGAAATGTGGAAGACATTGTCATGATGGGTGGTTGGATATAGTGAGGAGTTAAGAAGGTTTAGGACAAAGAAGAAATGGTAGAACCACAGAGAGAGTAGAAAAGAGCAGAAGATGGACCAGAAATAGCCATGTTGGAAAAGAGAATCAACGCCCGTGACGCCCTACATTTATATATAAAGATTTAGTGCTCATTCCTAGATTTCGACTCTTAGTGAGAGCCACCTATTAGTCTTGATTTGAACCGATCAGGTATGGACAATCTAGACTGATTTATCTTATTGTGATTTTTGCTGACTTGAGTCACAAATTAAGATTTATCCGTGTATACCTTCCGACAGTAAGTACTAACATTTTTAGGAGAGCTATCCTAAATCCAGTCTACCCAGAAAAAAATTGAGTCACAAGATTATTATAGTGGGGAGCATGTGCAAATGCAACAAGGGACAAGTCACCAGTTGTTTACTTGTTTCATACCCTTTCTATACCATATTATATTTAAGTGTCACCATACTTTATTGCCATTACTGGGTATAGATATCAGTTCCTCAGTAAATAAATTTGCCTTTTTTGCTGTTTCTGTTAGCTGAAGTGGAGTGAGCAGACTAAAGGTGTGGACCATCCATCACCCTCAGCTTTTATACCCAGACTACAACACTTGTGGCCCTGAAAAAGAGAATAATTCAAAAGGCCTCAACACTTTGTATTCTTACATTTTTGGTTCTGCAACAGGTGCCCACTATCTCTTGTATTGTGCTGACTTCTTTTAATTTGTTGTTATTTGTTTGTAAAACAACATTGTTGAGGTTGCAACTAACTAGAAATGCAGACATGACTGCTTTAACAACATTCTTTACATCAATTTGTGCTTGATATATGGTTTTCTTGAACCTAGCTTCTATGGGTAGATCATGCATTTCTGCTACTTTGTTTCAAGTTGATTGCTCACAGTTTTCACCTGCAAGTCTGCAACTAATGGAACATGTTGCAGACTCGTAGGCTGTTAGCTTGATAACCACAATGTTACAAGTTCGACTAACAGTGAGAGCGGCCTAATTGTTTCGTTGGTTTGAGTCAATCAGTTATAGGCTACTTAGGCTAGTTTACCTCCTTTGCCAGCTAAGGTCACAAGGTGTCGTTTACCCAGTATACATCCTTGGGTATTGGGTAGTGGCTGCGGGTTTTCCTAATTGCACATGAAAACTTGGAGAGTACAAGAAGAATATAATTTTATTGTCACTATAAAGCTATATATGAACAAGAATATACAAGATTAATGCTAAAAAGAATCTTATACACAGTTGTTCTTCCCTAATGAGTTATTATAGTGTAACTAATTCATGGTTGTAATTTGAATTTCGGCTGGATGGGAGGCATCAGACATTTCTGAAGTGTCTGAAGGGCTCACCAGCTCCCATTCTGAAGATCTGAGACTGTTTATATGAGCAAAAGTTGCAGTCTTCATTAGAGAAGCGGGCCTGGCACCTTGTTCGGTTTTAGGCTCATTCTCACCGTGCACCTGACTATTTTGTCGCGACTTTCTAAGAAAGAGACGACACACGAAAACCAGAAAGCATATTGTGGAAGTGGCACCAGACAGCAGGTATAAGCCCCAGAAGCTACTAAGGCTCAAACTTTCTGTCTTCACTGAGGCATCATTGTTCACTAAAGTCATAGAGGAGCCCAGCCATTCTTCTTCTAGTTGTTGCATTGTGCCATCCTCCAATAGAGTCAAGATTGCCTCGGAAAAATCGCGTGCCAAAGGAGAGCCTTTTTGAAATGCCTGCAAAATTAGCAGAACCTTTGATCAACTGTTAAATAAATAAATAAATACAATACTAGATTTAAGTGTACTTACAAATCCTAGCCCTCCAAATCTGTATGTAATACCAGCAGATGTGAAGTCATTGTTGTCCTTGAGGAAGAGCTTCGCGTAAGGAAGCTCGAGGAATGCTGCTTTTATGGTCCCATTCTTCAGAAGCTCCGGGTAATCATACTGGTTTCCAACAATGATGATGTTCTTGAGGTCTAGCACATTTCTCAGGTAATCTTTGACGAACGAATCGCCATCACATCCTACTGGTGCATTCGTTTTCCTTATCCAATCGATGTTTGTCACGCTTGGTTCAAGCCGGGATACGGTTAGCATTGAAGTGAGACTGGCTTGGTAGCTCGAGGTTAGCACGAACACAACGAAAAGCCACACTATAACCACCAGTTTGGTGTAATTGCTCTTAAGATCCTCCTCTGTTTAACAGAAATTAAAAGTACTGGGTTAGTTTCATGCGTTCTGTCTCAACTAAAAGTTTAACCTAATATGATGCACTTACTGTGAGCGAAAAAGAGGGATGAGAATGTGAACCATAACGCGGTGCCAATCTGATCTCTCCGGGCGCCTCTGAATTTTTCGTTGGACTGATGCTCCAAGAACCAGATGATGAACATTGTGTAGAACATGATGGCTGAGGTTACTACCCACATGTTCCTAGTAAATGGCTTCAGAAACATCCATGCTCTCTTGGATTTTTCAATCTTCACAGGAACTATCATTGTCAAGCCTGACTCTACATATGGTTGTGTGAACTCCATGTCTTTTGATCGCTCCGCTAATATTGTTATGTCGCCAACAATCGCATCATAAGTCTAGCATACAACAGAGAAACATCAGGTCAGATTCAACAAATAGTGTTACTGTTAGGATCAAACGCTTATCAA
The DNA here is from genome assembly GCF_001879475.1 of Ipomoea nil. Lineage (NCBI taxonomy): Eukaryota > Viridiplantae > Streptophyta > Magnoliopsida > Solanales > Convolvulaceae > Ipomoea > Ipomoea nil. The sequence continues at coordinate 7,074,600 of NW_017619497.1, read as the reverse complement.
TACGCCAAATATAACATTGGTCTGCAGAACAATTGAAGCATGTGCTCCATTTCAATTAAAAGCTTAAGCTGATAGTTGGATTGCACATCAATGGTTATATGTTCAACACAACACGTGGACCACAGTCTCTGAACACATTACCTTTGGCATGGCTCTGATACCAAATTGAAGCATGTGCTCCATCTCAACTAAAAGCTTAAGCTGATAGTTGGATTGCACATTAATGGTTATATGCTCAACAAGAACAAACACAGATAACTGGAAATGAAAGAGATAAAGAAGATGACTTGAAAAGTTGCAAAAAAGAAGTAATTTTTACCTTGTTAGCCACAAAATGAACCAGATCAGGGTAGGTGCCATTGTAAGGCTTGAAGTCATAGTTTACAATGTAGTTTTTCTCCAAGATGTCAAGAACTTTTTCAAATACACAAATGCAGAAACCAGAATACTTGTGTGGAATTTCAGCCCAGTCCACCTTTACAAATTTATCAAATACAGTTCTTCCAGGAACACCAATGATTAATGGTTTTGCATTAGTAGGCATTGCCCACCCCTTTGGAACTCGGTCTAATTCGCCCGGCCAATTCACCAAACTGGATAGCTTTTGTATTCCCCCAGAGCTGCTTCCAGCTTCAAGGCTGTCTGAGAACCCGTGATCCGATGACCAGAAACCAAGTTCTTTATACTTCAATCCAACAACATTTACGATTCTGAATATCGAAACTTGTTGTGACCTTGCTCCGTGTTGGAAATGAACATCTCCACTCAAACCCGTAAAATTACTTGACAGAATTCTTGTCAGCAGTGACTTCGAATCAACAACGTTGTTTTTGCTTAAATTCATGATTGCTTGAGCAATAGTATTCATGCTGTCATATGCTTGTAAAGCATGAATCCCGGGCTTTGAGTGATCTTCATCTGGGAACTCTGACCTGAAAAGCTTTTGAAATTTAGTTTGAAAATCTAGAAAAGGCTTGGTGGTTTCAACATAGTGATTCTTGATTCCTAAAGCACCTTGAACAGACAAGGCAAAGGATGTCCCAGCAGAATCAAGAAGATCAGACACAGAATCTGCAAGAAGCCACACAGATTCTCTCCCCATTAATCCTATTTCCTTTGCTTCTTTGAACAGCAAACCAGCCATCAATTCTGATGAATGAAGAACGATGAACACCCTCGACTGTTTCTCCAGCAACTTCAAGACTTCCCCTCGAACAATCCGTTCTGAATCCTCAGACAAAGAAGAGAACTCCGGGAGGATTAAATGGTACTCAATATCAACCCCAATATCTTCAAGAGAATCAGATAAAGCTCCCAGCATCCCAGCATCACCATCTTCATATATTACTACCACCTTCCTCCAACTCCAGGAATGAATAACAGCAGCTATGCAGTTCACTTGCTCAGAGCTATTCGCAGCCATTTGTACCAAGAAAGGCCATTGAAGCTGCACCCTTTCTGGCATCCCAGAAGAAGCTGCAAGAGAGAGAACCGGCACCATCTCAGCTCGCTTTGCCACAACCTCTGCAACTAAACTTGCTTCTTCCCATGTATGCATCCCAATTATAGCTTTCACCTGCTTTCCTCTCACCAGCTCATCAGCTGCACCATAATGACTTTTAGTTGAAACGAAACACATCTTAACTGCATATCCTAAACTAAATATATGAGGGGAATTGAAGCATGTGCTCCATCTCAACTAAAAGCCTAAGCTGATAGTTGGATTGCATGGTTATATGCTCAACACGCCACCTCACGTGCAACACGTGGACCGTAGTCGCTTACCAAATTGAAGCATGTGCTTCATCTCAACTAAAAGCCTAAGCTGATAGTTGGATTGCACATTAATGGTTATATGCTCAACATTAGTGAATTGGATTTGATTCTAACCTGCAAAAACAGCTTGAACAGGATCCATGCTAGCATTTCTGAAATGAACAGAGATGTGGTGAGTCCTTGAATGATCATTAAACTTTTGGACAGCTATTTGTAGAGCAACTTTCTGTTCCTTCCCGGCACGTGAGTTTAAGTCGATGATTGCACCAATATCAATAATGGTTTCATTGCCAGTTCCTGAGACGGATACCATCCAAACAGAAAAGGGAAAAACCAGTAAAAGAATCAACAAAGAAGATGGCTTAAAGCCCATCATCTTTCTTGTTAAACTATGCATCCGGCCTGTTAATTGCTTCAATTCTTTAACCAGATTTACGTATATATATCCACAAGCTCCTAACTCGTTATTAATGTATAAGAATGGCCGGGTTTGAATAATATAATAGTTGAAGTTGATCGAGTCAATCTGGTTGAATAGTAAACGTGTGTTCATTCCTCGGCACTGTATAAAAGTCATATATATTTGATATTTCCATAGCCTAGAAGCAAAGCTAGACTTGTACACCAAGGAACTTATGAACTTCATTTAAAAAAAAAAAAAAATTACTGGAGGAATAAATAATACGTATTACTGTCAATTATGTGGGAGATTCATGTTACACTGGGTTAGAAATTTGATTGAAAGATCATCAAATGTGACAAAATTTGATAGTCAGATACAAAATGTGAAAAATATTGATAATTTTAGAGACAAAAATATAAGAAATGTATAATAGCGATGTCCTAAAAGTGAAACTAATTTTATTTTTTTTAAAGTAGTGAAACTAAATTAAGTGGTAAGTTATATTACAATTTTTAGGAGTAATTGGCAATTTAAAGATGCAATTACTTCTATGTGTTTGTTTTTATTTTGTTGTTCTCTTTTTATGTAATCCCTTTAACGCTGACTTTGTACAAAATGTATAGGGCGGAGAAGATTTTTTTTTTTTTTTTTTTTTTTTTTTAAGAAAGATATTTAAAAGTCAAAGAATTAGGGTAGTCCGGTGTGCACACGCAGCGCAACTTGGTGAAAAAATAGTTAATGGATCGGTCAAATTGATAAATTTCAAATTAAAAATATTTTAATTTAATTAATGAATAATGATTTTTTTAAATTTTCGATTATCAATTAATTTGGTTTCGAAGTGCTTGTTAACCGAATTGTTAGTGTATATATGTTTAATTTTTAAAATTCATAAGTCATACTATTCGATTAGTTTTTTTAAAATTTTTATCATTTACATATTGATATAATGACTACTTTGTGATTGGCACTATTGATTGAAATTTTTTATTTATACATTTTAAGAAATTTTAAATTTTTTTATTAATTGAATAATCGAAAAAAAAAAATTGTTTTAGTTAATCTGGAAGTAGGAAATTTGACTCGATTAACAGTTAAGACGTTTTTAAATTCAATGGTTATTAACCAAAATTAAACAATAAGGTCCCGTAGCTCAGTTGGTTAGAGCGTTGGTCTTATGAGCCGAAGGTCGCGGGTTCGAGCCCCGCCGGGACCAATTTTTTAACTGCCAGATACGCCCTATTCAATGCATGTCACGAATCTTCCACGAATTTAATTAATGGGTCCGAACGTCTGTCCAATCCACCAAAGCTATAATTGCAGAATAATAATATTATTAATTAATTCCCAAATCATTAACTACCGTTCACATTTTGCCCTACTACAATTTTATTTTATTTTATTACTACTCTTCACTTTTTATTTATCAAATTACAAATTACAAATTACAAATTACAAATTACAACATATTACTTAAAATCATCATCATAAGTTAATTTATTCTATTATGATTTAATTAGATTAAAATCGTGTCTGATAAAAATATTATTTAATGTAACATTTAACATTGTTGAGTATGAAAAACTTGTCTAACTAAAACTTAAGTTCAAATGAAATTATATATGCAAAGAGGGTTATGAGTGACAGGATAATAGGCTGGCACCCGACCCGGATCACAAATGGGCATGGACTCTTGACTCAGCGTCACATGGGAACCCAACGGATAGAAACTCCAACGGTCAGGAATTCCAACAGGTGCCACCTTTACTGACATTGAAGACAGCATTGAAGCCCCCATTGATGAGAGAGACTTAAAGCCCAGGCTCCTCATTTATGTCCGTGTTGTTACCGTTGGGACTCTAAGTATAAATAGGGATCTCCTCAGCTAGCAAAAAGGGGGGACTTTCTATACTAAAAACTAGAGCAATACCACAATTGTCTCTCTGACACATCGCTATTAGATTATCGTTATTATTATTTACCGGTAACGTTATTACCGTCATTGGTGCTTTCATTGAGAGCCTGAATCCAATACTCAAGCAGGCTACAACACAACTCCCTTTCTCTTTCAACAACAAGCTTGAAAGAATGGCGTCCCGCAGCTCCCACGGTTCTCGCAACGTGAACAATGGAAACGCCTCAGGTGACCTCCGTGACCTACTCACCAACAATCGTGGAGGGGACCTCCGAGAACATCTCAACAACGGGAGGCCCGGGGACCTTCGAGACCAACTCAACAACGGAGGTGACCTCCGAGACCAACTCAACAATGGAGGTGACCTCCGAGATCAGCCCAACAATGGAGGGGCGAACCAAGTCGTGAACCTCCAAGCGACCATTCAGCAGGCAGTGGCGGCGGCACTGAACCAAGTGGCGATGGGACTGCAAGGCCAAGCGCCCCCGCCTCAGGAAATAGAGGTGGAATCCTCGCGGAGGGTGGACGCCCAGGACGCAGCACGTGCCGCGAGGGACGCAGGGCGTCGCACTAGGAGCGGACCGGCCGGACGGCAACCTAGGCCCTCCCGCTCTGCCTTGGAACGGTTGGGACACGGGGCTCCCGCTCGGCAAAGGCCGGAGTCGCGTGCCGGGGGGTCCTCCGCTAGAGGCCCTCGCCGACACGAGGAAAGGGAAGCTGAGAGATCGCCCGTAGAAAGGATGGAGGCCCCGCGCCGGCACGATGACGAGTCGGCTCTGCGTCGACACTCGGATGAGCGACGCTTCGACGAACCGGCCCCGCGTCGGCACTCGGCGGAGCGACGCGATGAGCCGGCTCCGCGTCGGCACTCGGCGGAGCGACGCGATGAGCCGGCTCCGCGTCGGCACTCAACAGGCGAACGACGCGTTAATGAGCAGGTTCCACACCGATACTTGGATGGACGAAACGTCGAGGAACCAGCCCCACGACACAGGGAGGAGCGGCAGCCGGCTCCGCGCCGACACCTTGACGAGCCGGCCCTGGTCGAAAGGCTGCAGAGAAGGATCGAGGAGTTAGCAAGAAGGGTGGAGGCACGGGAACAGTCGCCGGAACCTGAGGTACGGATGGCAGCACCGTTCTCCCCAAGCATCATGGACGTACCCCTGCCGAGGGACTTCAGGTTACCTGCCATCAAGGCGTACACCGGAGCCACTGACCCACGGGTCCACATGACTAGGTACAAGGCTGCCATGGTAATGATCGGGGCGGGGGACGCCATCATGTGCCGAGCGTTCTTGTCCACCCTGGATGGAACGGCCCAAGATTGGTTCAACACCATCCCGGACGGGTCGATCCAAAATTTTGGGGAGTTGTCAAAAAGCTTCCTAACATACTTCTCCGGTAGCATACAGCGTAAGAAACCATTCTCTCACCTCTGTGTAGTAAAGCAAGATAGAGGCGAGAGCCTCAAAGACTTCCTAATCAAGTGGAAAAAGGAAGTCAACAATGTCTACGATTTCGACTCCAAGGCGGCGATCCCGATATTCATCCATGCCTTGAGATCGGGGTATTTTCACAAGCAGCTAAACGCCCACCACCCCCGTTCTTACGAAGATTTGATGAGGACGGCTAGCCGCTATGCCGAGGCAGAGGACGTCGATAGGAAAAAGAAAGATGAGGAGGACGGCAGGAAGAATGGAAAACCTGGGAAAGCTGGTCCGCCCAGCCAAGCGCCACGTTCGAACCACCCGGCTGCAGGGAAAGGCCGGGACCATGAACGGCCTCGCCTGGTTCCCTTGCGTAACCTAACTCCGCTTACCCATCCCGTCAGTGTCATCCTAAAACAGGCTGAGGAGATGGGAATAGTCGAGTTCCCACCGGAATGCATGAAGGTCTCCCCGAAAGGGGACCAAGCAAAGTACTGCAGGTTCCATAGGCAACCCGGGCATGACACGGACGAATGTAATGTGCTAAAGAGACAGATAGAAGAACTCATCCAGCAGGGCTACTTCCGGCATTTTGTCAAGCGATCCAGGCAGCAGCAACAGCCGCAGCACGATCCATCAAAAAATCCACCAAAGAATGTATGGAGGAAGGGGGATGGGGCCGAGCCATCCACCTCGAACGCCAAGAAAAGGGAGCACGACCAGATATCGGAGGAGGATGACAGCGAGAAGGAAACCGAGATGGCGCCCAGACGACAAAAGAAACACACCATACATTTCATCTACGGTGGACCAGCTGGCGGCGACACACCCACAGAGAGGAAGAAGTGGAGCAGGCAGCTGTACGTAGGAGAAGTGGTGAGTCTTCCCAAAGGGAAGAAGCAGAGGCGGGAGGCCATCACTTTCTCTGACGAGGACCTCCCCGAGGGCCCCTTACCCCATCGCGACGCACTGGTGATTAAGATGGACATCAATGATACGATCGTACATCGCATCTTGGTCGACACGGGAAGCTCGGTTAACGTGATGTACTACGGCGCCTTCACTAAGTTAGGGTTACCTAGAGGCCAGCTCAAAGAGGTACGAACTCCACTCTCTGGGTTTACTGGGGATTCGGTGGAAACAGAAGGGTCGGTGACCCTGCCCATGGAGATAGGCACGAGCCCCAACGCTCGCAAGCTGGACATGGAGTTCATCGTGGTAAGGCTCACTTGTGCCCACAACATCATACTGGGAAGGCCATCACTAGAGGACCTCAAGGCCATAATATCTGTGGAACACCTGTGTATGAAGTTCCCCACTCCGAATGGAATAGGAGTCGTCAGAGGTGACCGACGGGCAGCCCGGAGTTGCTACGTGAAGGCGTGCAAGAAGATCGGCAGCAAGGACTTACAGGTCCACACGATCGCGGAGAAAATTTTCAAAGAAGAAGAGGCATGGCCCCGCGCCGAGCCCGTGTCAGAGACAGAAGACATAGTTCTCGATCCCTCCAGACCAGACCGAGTGGTGAAGATCGGCACAGGCTTAAGCCCAGAGCTAAGGGCCCAAATAGTGGATGTAATTCGCCGTTCTCACACGGTGTTCGCGTGGGGGCCAGAGGACATGCCGGGCATAGATCGAAGGATCATAACCCACAAGCTCGCGGTCGACCCCAGCAGAAAACCAGTGCATCAGCGAAAAAGGTATATGTCGGCAGAACGAAGAGAGTTCGTGAAAAAGGAGGTGACCGCATTACTCAACGTAGGGCACATCAAGGAAATTTACTACCCACAGTGGCTGAGCAACGTAGTCTTAGCTCCCAAAGGATCGACATGGAGGATGTGCGTGGACTACACGGACCTCAATAGGGCATGCCCTATGGACCGTTTTCCACTACCCAATATAGATCAATTGGTGGATGAGACGGCAGGATGTGAACTCATGAGCTTCATGGACGCCTTCCGTGGGTACCATCAGATATCCATGCATGAGGAGGACGCAGAGAAGACCGCCTTCACCACTCCCGAAGGGATATTCTGCTACTTGGTCATGCCGTTCGGATTGAAGAATGCCGGGGCCACATACACTCGCATGGTGGCAAAGCTGTTCAAGTCAGTACTGGGACGAAACATGGAAGCATACGTGGACGACATGATCGTCAAAAGTCGCAAGGCCACTTCCCATGCCGAGGATCTCAGCGAGGTATTTTCCATTATGAAAAAATTTAATTTGCGCTTGAACCCAAAAAAATGCACCTTCGCCGTTGATGGGGGCAAATTTTTGGGCTTCATGGTCACCAGGAACGGCATTGAGCCGAATCCAGAAAAAGTAAGGACTATCCTTGACATGGAGCCTCCGCGGTCCATAAAGGAGGTCCAGAGACTCAACGGGCGTCTGGCGGCCTTAGGCCGTTTTCTGTCGAAATCGGCTGAACGATCCCTCCCCTTCTTCCAAATCTTGAAAAAGAGCAAAGGGTTCGAGTGGACGTCAGACTGTCAAAAGGCCTTCGAAGAGTTGAAAAAATACTTGTTGTCCCCGCCCCTGCTTGCAAAGCCAGAGGCAGGTGAAACCCTAATTCTGTACTTGGGCGTGTCACAGGGTGCGATCAGCTCCATGCTGGTCAAAGAAGAAGGAGGGACTCAGCGTCCCATCTACTACGTAAGCAAAGCCCTACACGACACGGAGCTCCGGTACAGTGTGTTGGAGAAAACAGTATTTGCCATAGTCACCTCATCAAAAAGGTTGGCTCACTACTTCCAAGCTCACCCCATCCATGTACTTTCACATCAGCCGTTGGGAAGCTTCCTACGGAATACCAACAGTTCCGCCAGGATGGCACGGTGGGCCATGCACCTCAGTCAGTTTGACATAGATTTTAAATAATAATAACGATAATCTAATAGCGATGTGTCAGAGAGACAATAGTGGTATTGCTCTAGTTCTTAGTTGAAAAAATACTTGTTGTCCCCGCCCCTGCTTGCAAAGCCAGAGGCAGGTGAAACCCTAATTCTGTACTTGGGCGTGTCACAGGGTGCGATCAGCTCCGTGCTGGTCAAAGAAGAAGGAGGGACTCAGCGTCCCATCTACTACGTAAGCAAAGCCCTACACGACGCGGAGCTCCGGTACAGTGTGTTGGAGAAAACAGTATTTGCCATAGTCACCTCATCAAAAAGGTTGGCTCACTACTTCCAAGCTCACCCCATCCATGTACTTTCACATCAGCCGTTGGGAAGCTTCCTACGGAATACCAACAGTTCCGCCAGGATGGCACGGTGGGCCATGCACCTCAGTCAGTTTGACATAGATTTTAAACCGAGGCCCGCCATCAAAGGCCAAGCTCTTGCAGACTTTATAGTGGAATGCACCGCTCGGGAAGTGACGGACCAAGTGGAAACTGAAGATGGAGGGTGGTGGACTTTGTCCACAGACGGCTCTTCCAACAGCAAGGGCTGCGGCGGCGGCGTGGTGCTCGTCACTCCGGAGGGATTCCGCGCCTACTATGCCATCCGATTCCACTTCAAGTTGTCTAACAATGAGGCGGAGTACGAGGCCCTCCTCAATGGACTGCGATTGGCGGCGGGACTACGAGCTGAAAAGGTCCGAATTCGATGCGATTCCAAGCTGGTAGTCAGCCAGGTGTCCGGGGAGTATGAAGCCAACGAAGGAAGCATGCAGAAATACAGAGACGCGGTGTTGAGAACCTTGCGCGAGTTCGAGGGATATGAGATACACCAGGTACCGAGAGAGCAGAACGTCGACGCCGACATGCTCTCAAAGCTAAGTACCGGAGTCCCTAGCCACATTAGGAAGATCGCTCGACTAGAAGACCTCGAGACTTCAAGTATTGACGTCTCGTGGGTCTTCCCTGTGCAGACTAGGGAGCCATGTTGGATTGATCATATCAAGCGATACAAGGCAGATGGCACCCTACCACAAGACGAGGCAGACGCCAAGGTAACGAAGTTACGGGCACCTAGCTACGTTGTCTCGGGCGATAAGTTGTACAAACGCTCCTACAACGGCACGTTACTAAGGTGTCTATATCCAGATGAAGCGAAGTTGGTGATAAAAGAAGTCCACGAGGGAGTATGCTCCGCGCATCAAGGGGCGTACACCATTGCGCGCCGCATCATGCTACAAGGGTATTTTTGGCCCAAAATGTTGAGGGATTGCGCCGAATATACAAAGCGATGTCCCAAGTGCCAAGAATTCCAAGCACTGCCGGGTCGACCTGCGACGAACTACACCCCGGTAAGCACCGCGATTCCTTTTTCAAGATGGGGAATTGACCTGGTAGGGGCACTTCCCACGGGGACTGGAAGCAGAAAGTACATCATCGTGGCCATTGACTATTTCACGAAATGGGTGGAGGCCGAGCCCCTAGCGAGCATCACTGCAGCAAGGTGCAAAAGGTTTGTCGAGAAAAATATCCTATATCGTTTCGGCATCCCCTTCCAGGTAATCACAGACAATGGTCGTCAGTTCGAGGCACGAGAATTTTTAGAATTCCTAGCAGGATGGGGCGTTAAGCATAGCCGGGTGGCGGTATCTTATCCTCAGGCGAATGGGCAAGTAGAGAATGCGAATAGAACCATCCTCGACGGCCTCAAGAAGAAGCTAGAAGTAGCCGGCGGAGCCTGGGTGGAGGAACTCGATGGCATCCTCTGGGCCTATCGCACGACACCAAGAAGGGCCACCGGAGAAACCCCGTTCGCACTCGCCTACGGATTTGAAGCTCGGGCCCCGGTGGAAGTGATCATACCTAGTATAAGGGTGGAGGAATTCGAGTCAGAGCAAAATGAACTCCACCAAAGGGTGGATCTAAACTTTTTGGATGAAAAGAGAGAGGCGGCATTCTGCAAAATGGAGAACTACGGTCGCCAGCTAAAGTCCTACCACGACGCGAAAGTCCGACCCCGTTACTTCCAAGTCGGCGACCTTGTGCTGCGAAGAAGGGAAGCCAGCCAACCCCTTGAAGGGGGAAAATTCGCAAAAAAGTGGGAGGGGCCTTACGTCGTGGAGGAGGTCGTTCGCCCAGGGACATACAAGTTAAAAACTACGGGGGGAAGAATGATTGACCGGGTATGGAACTCGGAACATTTGATCAAGTACTTTCCTTAAAAACCTTGTAACAGCAATCGTTAGAGTTAGTGCTTGGCGATCGCGGTCCGTCCGCTCTACATACTAAGAGTATAGAAAATGGTACCTTACTTTCATGGTCCGTCCATGTTGCTTAATAAAACAGGTTTTGTACCATCTTTTACAAAATTTTCCGAAACGATATTTCGTGCTCACGGTCCGCCCATGTTAAAAAAAAATAATAAAATAAAAAAATAAAATAAAAAAATAAAATAAAATAAATTTTGGCTGAGGCCGCACCTCAGCCTCAGCCGAGGAACGCGACTCGGCCGCCTGGTCGAGGCCGCGCCTCGGCCACAGGCCGAGGCCACGCCTCGGCCAAGTAGCCGAGGCACTCGCCTCGGCCAGATGGTGGTCGAGGTCGCGCCTCGGCCAAGTAGCCGAGGCACTCGCCTCGGCCAGATGGCTGAGGCCATGCCTCAGCCACATGCTGAGGCAACGCCTCGACCACGGCCCAAGGCCCTGCGCCTCAAAAAAAAAAAAAAAAAAAAAAAAAAAAAAAACGTGAAACGTGGCCGAGGCGACGCCTTTGCGCCTTAAAAAAAAAAAAAAAAAAAAAAAAATTGCTAAGGCCGAGGCACGCCTCGGCCGCCTGGTCGAGGCCGAGGAGCATGCCTCGGCCGCCTGGTCGAGGCCGCGCCTCGGCCACAGGCCGAGGCCGCGCCCCGGCCACAGGCCGAGGCCACGCCTCGGCCACAACCCAAGGCCCTGCGCCTAGGCAAAAAAAAAATAAAAAAAAAAAAAATAATAATAATAAATAATAATAAATAAATAAATAAATATATATATATTTATATATATTAAATAAAATACGAGATAATAACGACAGCAAAGACTTACAGAGCTGTGGCAAGAAGTTGTTGCGAAAGTGCTCTCAAACTACTCGCAGGCAGGGCTTTATATTGAAGAGGTGGTGGAGATAAAAAAGTAAAGTGAAGCAGGAAAGGATTTGGAAAGCTTAAATCAGTGATTTGGAATGCAAATTAGGGATTTGGAAAATAAAATCACATATTCTAAATCAAGCAGAATTCTATGCAGGATCGAATAAAATCAACTTTACTCCCAAGTCAACCCAAACACATCCGTTGACTCAGGAGTAGGGGGGACTGGTGACAGGATAATAGGCTGGCACCCGACCCGGATCACAAATGGGCATGGACTCTTGACTCAGCGTCACATGGGAACCCAACGGATAGAAACTCCAACGGTCAGGAATTCCAACAGGTGCCACCTTTACTGACATTGAAGACAGCATTGAAGCCCCCATTGATGAGAGAGACTTAAAGACCAGGCTCCTCATTTATGTCCGTGTTGTTACCGTTGGGACTCTAAGTATAAATAGGGATCTCCTCAGCTAGCAAAAAGGGGGGACTTTCTATACTAAGAACTAGAGCAATACCACTATTGTCTCTCTGACACATCGCTATTAGATTATCGTTATTATTATTTACCGGTAACGTTATTACCGTCAATGAGTTTGACTTATTACAACACGTTTGGTTCACGGAATGAATTTTGAGGTAATAGGAATGCTATTCCATAAGGAATGGAATAGACAATGAATAGAATAGGAATTGTATTCTATTGTTTGGTTCGCGGAAGGAATAGGCTTTAGGAATTATATTACAGTGTTTGGTTGATTTTAAGGAATAGAAATGAAATATATTTTAAAAGACATAAATACCCTTATAAAAATATGTGATGGTGGTGGTGGTGGTGGTGGTGCTACTGGGTGGTGGTTCTGGTTGCGACGCGGCGATGATGGTGGCGGTGGTGGCGGTTGAACCAATTAATTAGCATTTTTTATTTAAGCTAATCGGCTATGAGTAAACAAAACTGGTTTACATCCTTTGATCCTTTATTGACTAAGTTACAAGCAGACAATGCGCCAACAAATAACGATTGCAAACTTCCCTGTAAATCAAATAAATTATGGCAAAAACTTGTGTGAGACTACCTCACAGATCCTTGTCACATGTCGAGTTGTAAACAACTAGGTGTGTAAGTATCACAATTTCAGTTATAAGTATTACAATATTTATCATTAATAAAAATAAATTTTTATCCAACACAGTGTCACAATTTCACATATAAGTATTATAATATCTATCATAAGTAATGACTTATATTTAATTAAAATTGGTATTAAACTTTTTACAATAAGTATTACAATTTTTTTCATAAGTAACACTTTACATATAAATATTACAATATTCACATTAGAATTACACTTTGTAAGTATCACAATTTCAGATATAAGTATTATAATATGCATTATTAGTAATAATCATTTTACTCTAAATAATATCACAATTTCATATATAAATATTATAATAAATAACATTAAAAAAAATTCAACTTGAGTATTCAATTTTATGTAATAAGTATTATGATTTATATCATAAGTAACAATTTTTTTTCGTAAATTAGGATCCGTGACAATCTCACACTCTTACACAAGTGTGATATATAAATTATATATCAATATATCATATTAAAAATAGTTGTTGATGTTGTGGTTAATCCGTTAGCTTAAATATATAGATCAAAAAGAAATATGGATAAAGAGTGGTAGAAGAAATATAAGGAATAAAATAAGTCATGTAAGTCACCTACTCTTTTTATTTCAATACAAAATATATATACAACATAATTAAATAGTGAATTAATGATATAACCACTACAAACGATACAAACATTACAAAACTAATAATAATGTACATAATAAATAAAATATTTATAACATTTGACTCGTTCAACGGGTAGACACATTGGTTGAAATTTGGTTTTAAAGCAATTAATTTGATACGGACTCGAAAACACCGTAGTCCGTGTAGATCGGGTAGGTGACTATAGCAATAATTTCATCAGGAGATAAAATGGACCCCACCAGGGGCCCCACGCCACCATTTCCCCAAGCAAAAGAATGTCAAATTGTCAATGTTGGTTTTGCTGTGAATGTAAACAATCTTTTTTTTTCTTTTTCTCCCTGAGCACAAAAAAGCACATCTTGAATCTTGATTGTCAGTGGGTAGTGCTTTGATTGAGGAGAAAATCAAAATCTTATTTTAATCAAAAATTCTAGAGAGGGAAACTGATTTTTATATTCCCATGATGTTTTGTAGTTCAACTCCTCTGAGAAAACATGTTAGTATAGTGATTCAACCATGGGCCATGGCAAATTATACCCAAGCTGCCAAGCACACAGACCGACAGGCCACACCAACCCTTTAATATTCATCCTTCTCTCTCTCTCTCTCTCTCTCTCTCTCTCTCTCTCTCTCTCATATTCTTCTTCTTCAAGTGTTTCTTCTCTTTCACTCATACTATTCCTCTGTCATTATTCCCCCTTCACTTTGCTTATCTTCTTTCATTCCATAGTTTTCTTCACAGTTTGGTGATACCCATTCTCCAGAAGGGGGAGCACACTGCACCTATCTTCTCTGGTATGTCAATTCCTGCTGTTTTCTGTTTAAAGATTGCATCTTTATGTGTTGTTCTTAGTTTCCTGTTGCCTAAATTTGGAAGAACTGAAGATCTGTGTGTTGATGTGGGAGAGAATTTAACATTGTGGCTAGTTTGAATGCTTTGTTGTTTTGACTTTTGACATTGTCCGGAATGGAGGGAAAGATGGTTTGTGATATGGAGTGTAAATCCAAACTTTGAGACTTTCCTTTTAAGTTCTAAATGTTTTGGTTGAATTCAGGTCAATAAAATATTCTGTTTGTTTCTTTAACTGTTTGTCTTCTTTGTTTTTCTGATTGATGTTTGAATGGTATATCACTGGAATTCAGCACTTCATATCTGCAGGGAATAGTAATATATAAATATAGTATTGCTTCATGTGTTGACCTTTAATGGAATAAGAATAATAAGTTAATAGAGTTATTAGCATCCGAGGTCCTCCGAGTATAGTGGTTTTGCCAAGTTTAGTCCTAAACTTTCAAATTAGCCATCTGTGGTCCTTCGACTTTCAAATTTAACCATCCGTGGTCTAAGTTTACCACCTATGGTCCTTCAACTATTAAATTTTAACCAACCATGGTCCTTTCAAGAGGACCACGACTGGTTAAATTTCAAAACTAGAAGGACCATGGGTGGTTAACTTGGACCACGAACGGTTAAATTTGAAAGTCGGAGGACTACAAATGGTCAATTTGAAAGTTTAGGACTAAACGTGGCAAAACCACTATACTCGGAGGACTTCAGATGGTATTAACTCTAAGTTAATAATAAGTTTGAAGCCCGTACGAGTAGTTCAGTTGGTTCCTGGCACGGATTGTAGGCTAGGACATAGGGTTGAGCCCCGACAGTCACAGCATAGGAGTTTCACCCTCTTCTGGGGTGGTACCTTGCGAGCACCTGGCAACACTGGTCCTCCCACCTAATGGGCTGCTGAGTCACCATGATTTGGCCTTGGGGCGAGGGATTTCGCCTTTTGTGGGCAAGAATAATGAGTTTGAAGTAGACACTAGATAACCTCCTTTTAGTTGATACATGCTTCATATTCCCACTACAATTGTAAATGACTCTGAGGCTTATTAGCATGTTAGAGATTAATGATTTCAAGAAAATTCACTGTTTGACTAGGACTATGGTGTTTAAGTGTTTAACTATGGATTGCATTAAGGAGAAGGGTACAGCAATTTGGCCAGATTTCGGTGTTTTGATGTATTGCAAATAGGGCATGTATTATAATTGAGTCTACAACGTTTCTAGAAGTTAATCTTCCTTGACAGTAATAGTTCTCTAACATGATAGCGAAGCTAACGGTTTTAGCCTCTAGGATGAGGCCGGCTTCATTAAAACTAATTGCAAATGTGAAATTAAATAATGTTGTGATGATAGCCATATATAAGTCGGCGTTCTTTGTGGGTTTGCTTTGTCTCAACTGTGTTTTTATAATCTCTCTGAAAGTAAGGATTTCGGAAAAGCCATCGTGAGTTTAGAGGATGAAATTATAGGTGTGCCAAGTTTGCATCAATTGTAGCTGGATATCTACATTGCTAATTCTGTTTTCTCTTCTTAATAAATTTTTATGCAGAGCAATATACATAACAGTTATATCAGCAATGGTTTCCGGAGACTGGTTTAAGAATATAATCAGTTTGAAAAAATCAAAAGATGGGAGATCTAAGAAGTTAAAGGTACACTACAATTAGTTTCTTATTGCATGTAATTTATAAATTTATTCTCTAATAGTAAAGATTTGATCGTGACATATATGACACTTCGTTTCTCCGAGCTTGTTTAGATGAGCATACGCTTATCGGATAGTTTATTGTATTGCTTATCGTCTTTTTCTCACCATGGCTTGCCTGGGGAGGGGGAGAAGAATACTAATTCTTACTTTTTGCCACGAGATAGGGATATAAAGAGACGATTAATAGCCAAGGGAACAACCTTTCTCTGAAGGAGCCTCCTATAATAGGAAATGGCGTTTCAGATGGAAACCACACGGTTCTTAGTATGCCTATAGAGCAGATAGCAGCAATACAGATTCAGAAAGCATTCCGAGCATACATGGTATGACACGTTAAAACCATCACCGCTGTTCTCATTTTGACAATATTGTTGAGTTGCCTTGTTTGTGCAAGTGTTTGTTAAACGTTAACCTGTTCCTACAATCCTACTTGTTGCCATTTTTTACGACTAAGCTGTTTGTTTTGTTTCGATTCTTTTAATATTTGGAACAATAACCAAACCTTTCAAGTGTGGCTTTGGTTCCAGTTCAAACTGAACATTGGACAGGTCTACCATAACCCGTACTATGCTTACTTCCAGTGGGTCACTGATCCTGTGACTGTTGTAAGTTAAGCACGCTTAACCATAGAGTTCTTTGGCTATCTGGTTGACATATCCTATTTAAAACTAATTGGTGATTAGTAGGTGGACATTAACCATTTAACCACATTCCTTCATGGTAAGCCACAACGCCACGTCTCGAATCGAGTAGGGACTGAACTCAGCCAATTCGGCTGACGCCCAACAACATGCAACTTGAAGTCAAATGTCCTTTTGCCCTCTTGCAGGCGAGGAAAACTTTACGCCATTTAAAAGGAATTGCTAAACTACAAATCCTGACGGAAGGCAATTCAGTCAAAAGACAAACTCCAACGACTTTGAGCTATCTCCATTCTTGGACTCGGATACAAGCAGAGATTAGAGCACGACGTGCCCAGATGGTAGCAAAAGGTCATCTCCGGCAAAGGAAGCTAGATAATCAGTCAAAGCTCGAAGCCAAGCTTCAGAATTTAGAGGTCTGCATTATAACTCTCATCCGTGTCTGTATCTTTATACGTGTCTATCGCTGCATTTGTGCTTTTACTAAAGACCAATAAAAACAAGTCTTTGGCAGGTAGAGTGGAGCGGTGGCCCTGAGACAATGGAGGAAGCTCTTGCAAGGATACATCAAAGAGAAGAAGCGGCAGAGAAGCGAGAGCGAACTATGGCCTATGCATTTTCTCATCAAGTATGTTTACTAAGATTTAACAGGTTCCTCTTTCATCATTTCAAAAAGGTTAAAAGAACGTTTTAACGAGCATTTTTGTTACAGTGGAGGGCCAACTCCAACCCGATATATGGATCAAGTAACCTCGAACTGGGAAAAGCAAACTGGGGCTGGAGCTGGACAGAGCGCTGGATCGCTGCCAGGCCTTGGGAAAGCCGAACCCCGGCTAAACCAAGTCCAAAGAAATCGCAGAATAAGCAAGCTAGCAAAACAAGCAAAATCACGGTTCCTGCTAAAGAGAAAGTACCTACAAAACCCCGCAGACTATCTTATGAATCAGGTGTAAAAGGGAATGAGAAAACCAAGGAGGCAAGCACTAAGAAACAGCAGGCAGCATCTGAAGAAGAGCAGACATGAGAAGTTGTGTTTTGTTGTTCTGAACAAGCCCCTCTGCTGTCATGAATTATCAGCAAAGAAGTGATGAATGTTTCCATTGATCCCTGGTTCATCTTGTGAGTTGGTGCATGTGGAGTGTTCAGTGTTGTGATTTATGTAAGTTTGCCATTTTTTTTTTTTTCAAATTGATGTGTATATTGGAGTGCTCCTAAGCTACTATGGAGTACTAAATTATAATGTAAATAAATATCTAAAATATTTTCTTTTGAGAATATTTATATACTTTTTTGAGCATTCAACACTCTCCATCTTGTTTAATGAATATATGTATTTCTTGAAGTTGTTTTTAGATTATTTTCCTTCTTAAATTTTAAGATTACAATTGTAGCCATCAGTGAAGTTGGTTGGATGGTTAGTTTGGTAATCAGTGCACATCCTCGATTAAAAATTGTAGCTCTGGAAATATTTAGAAAGCTTAAATGTTGGATCAAAAGTACACTTACCTATTTATGAACTACGGAGTCAATTACTGTATTGTGTGATGACAGATCTGTTATCGTTACATTTGAAATTATAATGTAAATACTACGTATTTTTAAGTAATGATGATTGCGGGTTTCTTTATATTAAAAAAAAAAAAGGTCCTTTATAAGTTTCCGCGCTAAATGACGAGCAAGTCAGCAAACACACTGGTAAGTCTGGTATACAGCTTCTACCAAGCCGTTAATGCAAAACCCTAGTAGGGAGTTTCTTACTGATCCACGAGAAGAAGAAGGAGCGATCATATTAAAATGGCGATGGCTGCTTTGAGACGCGAAGGGAGGCGTTTGGCTGCCGCACCGTTCACTTCTCCCAACCCTCCCATTGCGCTCCGCTCCTCTCTTGTCTCTCCTTCCGAGTACGATTCGTCCCCCAATTCTTCTATTTTGTCTTTCTCCTTTTAACAATTTGAATTGATTAATTTGTTGAGAACTTATGGTTTGATTGTCGTTTTTAAGGAGCATGGAAAGTTGTGATCTTTAGCGTTTCTGTTGCCGAGTTGTAATGTTTAAAAATCAGAAATGAAATTGCAGATAATTATGATTTTGTGTTCCAATGCAATGCTCTTTTATCCCATTTGACCAAAAAAAAATTAGTTGGATTTGTAATTTGCTAAATTGTGTTATGCCCTTTTCAATGAAGTTGTCTGCTATATGCAGGGAGATAGGCTTGTCTGGATTCCACTCCATTTCTACTCAAGTTGGTAAGATTGATCTTTATTTTCTATTGGTCCATTTTCTGGTTCTCTATGCTTGGTCTGCCTTCATTGAAGTGCCCTTTTCATGGAAGAAGCATTTATGTTGCAGCTTCTAAGCTTCGAGCTATTCAGACTAGAGCTGAAAATTCACGTGGCCTCTGGCAGCCTTTCATTGCTCTCCTTGGTGACACTCCAAGTAAGTGTGTGGATTTAATTTTCAGCATTTTGCTTATTTTATGAATCTATTTTCTGAAGGAGGTGGATTTTGGAAGGGGGCTTTATTTTTGTTGAGGTCACTTCTGTATTCTATTCCTATCTGATTCCTTTAGAATATAGAACCTTGGCACTATTTAATATGTAATTTAATTATGATATCTTGGGACAGACACCAAATAATGTATTTGTGGCAAGAGATTTATGTTACTAGTTTAGCTTGATAGCTTCAAAGTAGACTAAAATACTAAATGACCTCTGTGAAACTGATGCAACCATGCACCTGTTCATTTTTTTTTTAAATTTTTTTTTTTTTCAAATCTTAATATAATCAAATACCTTGATAGGCTATTGATTAATGGATTTCAATACAAATGCAAACTGTACCCCCCCCCCCCCCCCCCCCCCCCTTTTGCAGTGTTATGGTATGTACTTATTCAGTGAAATGTTTACTTGTATGTTTCCTTCATTTTGAAGATGTTTACATGTTTCCAGAATCTTTACCAAGTGCCTATTTATTAAATGCTTGATCATCTTCTGATTGCCTCTGTTGTTGACCTTCTAAATTCTTGTTACAATAGTTATTGATGTGAAGAAGAACGCCATCAATACTATTTATTCAGACAAAGGTCTTTGTGATGGAATCAATTCTACAGCTTTCAAGACAACCTGGAATAGTCACAAGTTGAGTTCTGGTAAACTGCAAAGTTTCTCTTTCATAAGTATGCTTACTCCCAATGGAAATTAAGTTAATCAGTATTTATTGTATGATTACTAGGTCCTGGGAAGGAAAACAAATATGTGAAGGCAAATGCTCAGTTGATTATGACTGACCTGCAGAAGAATCCTCTGAACTATACTCAGGTTGTACTTTCAGTTCACCCAATACCCACATATTAAAACTCAAATGAAGAAACCTTGCAATTATCTGCACTGCGTTTTTCTTACCAATTGTGACTTAAATTTGACCTTTGGGCCTCCAGCAATCTTTTCATTTCTCTACGTTAGCCAACTCAGAAGAACATAAGAATGAGCAAAAGTCTTCTTGGATTGATTTGTATTTGCCCCAAAAAATCAGGCCCTATGCGCATCTGGCTCGACTCGATAAACCCATTGGGACCTGGTTACTTGCTTGGCCTTGCATGTGGTAAGTCAATACTCATTCTGTGTCTTTACAAAATAAAAATTGTGTTTCTGTTATGTACTTAATTATTTTTTCAGCTTTTATTTAGGTCAATTTCTTTGGCAGCAGCACCAGGGAGTATACCTGATGTGAAGATGATGGCTCTGTTTGGTTGCGGGGCTTTGCTTCTGCGAGGTGCCGGATGTACCATTAATGATCTGCTAGATCGTGATATTGACACAAAGGTAATCAAGGTTTCCATATATATACTAATAGCAAAGCGCCTTTTACTTCAAAAAATATTCATACTCGTCTTGCCAATTGACTTTTTAATATACTTTTTGGTTGATATCTTTTCATTTGCTTCTCTCCAATACATGCATTCATTAACTGCTACAAAAATGTAGTAATATGATAGAAGAATTGTTAACCAATTTACAATTTAGATTGTTAGTATTTTACAATGCTTTCTCACACTAATAATGGGCAAAACTCCTTTTTTGTACATGTAGTTTGATAATTGTTTTACCTCTAAACTCCAGCGATTACTGTTATCTGGATAGTTCTATTCCTTAGGTGATACTATTTTGAATGCTTTTTTGGCATATCTGATAGCTTTACTGTGCAGGTAGAGAGAACACGGTTGAGACCAATTGCCAGTGGGATTCTGACACCATTTCAAGGGATTTGTTTTCTTGGGTTTCAATTGCTTTTGGGTCTTGGGATCCTTTTGCAATTAAACAATTTTAGGTTAGTGGTTAATTATGTTACCTTCATACCGAACATGTAGATAAAATCTAAACAGATTATGATGCATTGGATTTATTCAGCTGTGACTTCCATTTCTTTAGAGACGCTCCTTGAAATTTATTTGCTATCTCAAGCATTTTAATGAGTAACATCAAGGATATTTATACCAGAAATTTAAATAATTATTGGAGTTTTTTCATTCTTGGGATGTCACCTTTGAACTCCAATTAAAATGAGTGTTTTTCGTGTTCAACACAAGCCATATGATTGGATTTCTTTTGTAAGTGATAGAAGCCCTTTAATCTGATGATAATTGATATCAGGCCCTTTTCCTTCATGAGTCGGGTTTAGCCGTTTATTATAAAATATTCACCTTCTAAGATAAATATTCTTATTTGATGACTCTCTTCTAAGACTCAAACCATTCTAAAGTTAGTTGTAGTCTTCCAATGTTCTCATGTTTTTGTAAAGGTAAAGTGGGTTATATTTATGACTTGTCAGATTGTTTGAGTTACCAGTGTTGATGTTATCTTGTCACTGTTCTAGAGTCTAAAAAATCCCATTAGTTTGGATGGCAATCATCTTACTCATTTAATGGAGTGAAACTGTTTTTATACAGCCGTGTTTTAGGAGCTTCTTCTTTGCTACTGGTTTTCTCCTATCCCCTCATGAAGAGGCTGACATTTTGGGTAAGAGATCTAAACTAACTCTCCTTATTCCTGAACCTCCCTGTACCTGCACAGCAGGAATCCTTTCTCCTGCTTTCTCTGTCTCCCTGTTTGTTATGAACAGTTTGGTGATTCTTCTCTGATCTCTATAACTTTTGGTGCAGCCTCAAGCTTTTCTAGGTCTAACTTTTAATTGGGGAGCATTATTAGGTTGGGCTGCTATTAAAGGCAATCTTGACCCTGCTGTTGTGCTGCCTCTTTATCTATCTGGTGTGTCTTGGACACTTGTTTATGACACTATATATGCTCATCAGGTAAAGAATAATCATTGGGAATCGGGTTTTGCATATGAAATATTTATATAAATATTGGAAACATAAATTTACTTAAGTTTGTAACGTTTCTTATGCCTGCAGACTTGTTTCTTATTACATTTAGCTAATACCCATGCACTAGGAAATATTCTGCTGAAATAATAAAAGATTCATTATACTCTCTTACTGTGAAAGTATTCTAGCACACTGCATGGGTTACCCTTCTATATTCGGGGAGAGGGTATTGGATTGGAGGAAGTTTTGTGTAAGATTTGTGTGTGTTTTTTAAAGCTAAATCCTTCCTTACGAAATCATGTTATGAAAAGAAACACGTCTTAATGCAATATTAATCTAAAAACTAGTACATTTGCATGATCTTTGCTTCATGTTATTCTTGGCCATACATGTAGTCAACCACTCAATCTAATGATTGTGGTTCACAATTCATGCAAATGTGTGAGCTTTTTTTTTCATCATATCTGCATCTCTGGTTCACATGCTCTTTTTTTCAAGCTTATTTTGCCATCTTCTAGAAATATGTTCCAATGTTCTTAAACTGATGTTAGTGTTAGGAAAATATAATGCATACAAGACATTTGTTTTAATTGGCACTAAAATACTTTGGTACATGTTGATCCAGGACAAAGATGATGACCTTAAAGTGGGTGTTAAATCCACAGCCTTAAGATTTGGGGATTCAACAAAGGAGTGGATTGCTGGATTTGGAATAGCTTGCACTAGTAGTCTAGCTCTATGTGGATACAATGCTGATATTGGTATTTATCCCTTTTTGCACCTTTATTCAGCCCAATTAGGTCATGAAACTTTTTAAGGAAAAAAAATTAATGCTTAATAACCTTCTTTACAAAAAAAAAATAAAATTGCTCCTTAATTCTTTTTCTTGGTTGGATATTTGGATCAGGATGGCCATATTATGCCTTTTTGTCAGCTGCAAGTGCCCAATTAGCATGGCAGATTTGGACAGTAGACCTATCATCTCGTGCAGATTGCAACAAAAAGCAAGTATTTTTAAAGAGTTCTGCCTGATGTTTAACATTTCAGAGTTTGGATGGCATTTTGTGAACTGCACTTGCTAACTTGATATGAAACACTTGTTTGATGCTTCACAAGTTGATTAAGTTCTACACTACTTTTTTCCTTGAATGATTTGTAAACTATTACCTGATACCCTTTTTGTCATTGTACTTGTAGATTTGTATCCAACAAATGGTTTGGTGCTCTCATTTTCAGCGGGATATTATTTGGAAGAATTCTCTCATAATGGTATGTAACATTCATAGCCCAATTTACTCCTAAATAAATGGACAGAGTTTTGCATACGGAATCTTGACATAATCACTCCAACAAGCAATCAAATGTAAATTTTGTGTTTGGGTTCACTGATGATCATATTAACAAACACAATTTCTTGCAGGACCGTGATCTCTCCTTTGCCTGTGGGAACCCCGATTTTTCAAAAGATAGCAAATTATTGGACAGCTTGGTGAACTCATTGCAGTGTTGCAGTAGCCTTCTCCAACAGGATTTTGGACACTCAGTGAATTCAGTTCATGATGATTCTTGATCGAATCCTCCTTGCACTCGCCCTTTTTGCTTCACGGGACACTTGGCCTTCTTCTATATAGCTTGGCACCAAACTTGCATCTCATTTTGAATACCTTTGCTGTGACTACTGCCAAGAAACACTTGTGTATGTTCTTGAAGTTCTTCGGTCTCGTCTGTATGATACTCATTCCCTTTTACATCCAAAAAGAACCCACAAAAATTCATATTCTACTGAAATTACAGTTGGTGTATTATACATATGTTTGGAGTTTATTTGAAGTTATTTGTTGTGAATGAAATTATTTATTGTTATCATGTTATTGAGGTGAAGAATAAAAGTTAGCCAAAGTCCTTTGCAATATGGCCAACAATCCCTTAGAAAGAGCCAAAATGGCCTTTCATGCTGGAAAATATATATGCAGTGTGTGAGTGATAAGACAACGAGAAATGAGGGGATTTTAAGTTTGTTATGTCACCTTTCTTCATTGTTGTTAATCGAACTAAAATTTCTATTTCTGAAATTAAATGAATTGTGAAACTAAATATTTTAGCTCAATTTTAAAAATTTTAGAATTAGTTGTAAATTCATAATTTTGCACTACAAAATAGTCTGTAACTGATTTTAGTTAATTTGGTTAACTGACACTTTCGAATTGAATTAATTGTTAATTAAAATTCTTAACAATTAACCGACCTTGTTGGCCTACAAAAACTTAGAAAAAACCCTACTTTTAGAGGTAATGTAACGATTGAAAGAGAATTTGAAGTGTAACTACTTATCCACTAAATCCGTCCGTGTCTTGGGACGAGCATAATAGTTGTGAAACAAAGAATGCCAAAAATTGAGTCAAAAAATACCTGCTGGAAACGGAGTTGCCACCAAAATAACTACCATTTTACTCTGCTTTAGAAGTTGGAACTCCGCCCACCTATACTACAACCATTGTCCCTTTCTTTTTCTTGCTTCTTCAATGGATTCTACCGGTGTTGGTAGATCAGAAATGCTCATCAGCTTGGCTCAAAGGCTTCGTTTATATAAACCCGATCACACTCCGACTCAACCCACCAGCAGTTCATCTGAAAACCTGAGGATTCAAGGAGTCTCTGCAGAGGAGAAACCTCCCAAACAGGCGAACCCAACCACCATTCACCCCCAAGAACTGAGATCTAAAAGGGCTGCGGTTTTGATCTGTTTGTTCCAAGGCGAAAACGCTGAACTCCGTGTTATTCTCACCAAAAGATCTTCGAAACTTTCTACCCATTCTGGTGTGTATTCAAGTTTGGGAATCTGAAACCAGATATGAATTCTATTGGGTTGTTAACAAATTTGGAGTGTTTTGTTTTGGTAGGTGAAGTTGCATTGCCTGGAGGGAAAGTAGAAGAAGGAGATGCCAATGATATTGAAACAGCTTTGAGGGAGGCTAAGGAGGAGATAGGATTAGACCCTTCACTTGTGGATGTTGTCACTGTTCTTGAATCTTTCACAAATAAGGTAAAGTTTGTAGCTTTAATGGAGGCCTCAATTTTATGGTGCTTTTTAACTAGTTCTCACTGTTCTTGAATCCTTTACAAGTAAGGTGAAGCTTGCTTGCAGCTTTAAATTCAGGCCTAAATCTATGGTGCTTTTTCACTAGTTATGAGGACTACAAATGACATTATTAACTTCCTAGAAGAACATGTTCTCTTTAGCCTTTGGCATGAAGATTATCAAATATTCATTAATAACTGGACAAATTGTAATTGTTTATGTTCCAAACTGTTTTGTTAAGAGCCATTCTCCCGGATTAATAAATTACTCCTCAGTGACACTACATTCATGTGAAAAGTCTGGTATATTCGGGTCAACCCCAGTCAAGTTGGTCAGACTATTGACTTGGTAATCACGAAGTTACAAGTTCAACACTCAATGGGAGTGGCCTATTGGCCTTTTTGGTTTAAGCCGATCAGCTATGGACAACCTAGACTGGCTTACCTCCTTGTGGTCCTTTGGGCCGGCTAGGGTTACAAGGCGAGTTTTACCCAGTACACACTCCCGGTCTCGGATAGTGTCTGCAGGTTTCTCTCGTCACTCAAAAGTCAGCTATATTCCTTAAAATGCCCCAATTCTAGTTTCCTTATAATGACATAAGAACTTTGAGCAAGTATTTCACCAACCTCAACCAGTTTGCCAATTGTTCTGTCTGTCATGCAGCGTGGTATGACAGTAGTTCCAGTGGTTGGCATAGTTTGGGACAAGAATTTGATGAATCTCATTGCAAATGCTGATGAAGTAGACGCCATATTTGATGCTCCTTTAGAGATGTTTCTGAAGGTATTCGAGTCCAGATTCTTGAAATTCTTATGATTATACCTCATATCTGTAGCGAGTAACTATATACTCGATGAATTCAGGACGAAAATAGAAGACAACAGGAGCGCGAATGGATGGGAAATAAGTATCTGCTCCATTTCTTCGATCATCAGGCAGAGAATGAAGTTTATATTATTTGGGCTCTAACTGCTGGGATTTTAATCAATGCTGCCTCCATCATATATCAGAGACCACCTGACTTTCAAGAACTACGGCCTAAATTTTGGAGCAGAAGCCGCCAATGAAGATTGTATTGTCTAAGAAAGTTTTAAACAGAAAAATATATAGTCTTTGCAGTGTCAAATTTGTCTGAAAGAAACTCTAATATGAAGCCATTTGTATTTCTATTATTTCCATTCTTTGGAAGATATGAGCTTTTACTTCCATCTGTTCGTTCTGAGAATTCGCAAAACTATAGGACAACCAAATTTATATTACTACACTGATATATACCATGTTATTTACAATACATTAACAGGCTCAGAAGCTACTGAGATTGTGGTGATGATAGTATGGAAAAAGCAGTGATGAGTTTGTAATGTTTATAATGTGAATCAATATAAATAGGGTGATAAACTTCTAAGGACTTAAGCTTTGAGCTTCAAATAAAGTTATGCCTGGGCCTGTTTCAAATGAATAATTAAGAAGTCCAAAGTTTCGACTTTTTGACTGACAAGGGAAACTCGTAGCCACTATCCAAGGGTGTAGACTGGGTAAACCCTACCTTGTGGCCCTTGCTGGCAAAGAACCACAAGGAGGTAAACCAGCCTAATTTGCCCATAACAGTCAAACTTGTAACCTTATGGTTACCAAGTCAATAGTCTGACCAACTTGGCTGGTGTTACCGAGAGGATCATAGAAAGTGACAAAACAATAAAGTTGACTTATTGTCCCTTGTGAGCACCCATTTATGGACTACTAAGGAATTAGCCTCTGAGTTCCAAATCTGTGTCAGCATCTATGCAATAACTCTATCATCCTTGCTGTAAATTCACTTTTGGGTAAGTCATCTTCCATAATCTCCATCTTCTTCATGCCTCTCCACTGTGTTCTTCTCCACACATGGCCATTTATATAGTGGACTGCACACACCTCATTCTTGAACATAACTGGACACTCAATATTTTCTCGATACATCTGCGAATCAGGGCATCCACCACAACTGCCAAACTATTTGTGCTTCTTGCATCATTGTCCTCATAGATTAAAGAAAAAGATAAATTCTTGTTCAAGAACAAATGTGTATATATATATATATATAGATCCCTCTACTTTGATTTACATACTCTTACACCTACTACTTCAAAGTTCATACCTGTCAATCTCTAGAGGATTACTGGAATGATGAGTTGGTTGAAGTTTTCAATGAGCCTTATATTATTGCTCTTGCTTTTGCTTTCACCACCAGTAACCGAAGCCCGGGCTCTCAGGCATATTATTAAGATGTCGAAGGAAGCATTCGAGGCAGAATTTGAGAGTATGAGTCCGGGCAGACCTGAACGCGTCAGCCCTGGGGGACCTGATCCTCATCATCACTTTTGAACATTTCTAGTCTCTCAATGCTTATTATGATCAATGGAACTCACAGAGAAAACATTTTGTGTGTGCTAAAGCTTGCTGTGCTATTTGTAATTTTCCATTGTCTATGTTAGCTCTGTCTGCACTATCTGATGAAGGAGAGTTGGAAATGGTCCAAAAATGATTGTTTGTGAGTTTTCATTTTGATTGTTCAATAAATGTAACTGTTGAAGAATAAAATGCCTTATTATTCACCTGTTGCCTCTTATTATAAATGGTACTTTTATGATGTTTTTATGCCTTCAAATCTCAACCGAAATCTTCAAAATGTTTAGATAGCAAAGCAAAATCGGTATTCATAGCGAATTCCAATATTCCACTATTTGGGTTATTAGGCTACCCTATAATCCCATCATGTATAAACAGACAAGGATTACTTTGTGCACTAATGGAATACAAACAAGGAAATCTTGATTTGTTAGCCACCAGAGTAGGGGTGGGCGTTTCGGAATTTGGTTCAATTTTTTTTTTATTTCAGTTTTGGTATTAGTATTTTGGTATTAAAAAAATGATATCATTCATTTTAACATTATAATTCAGTTCGGTTTGAAAAATTCGATTTCGGTTCGGAATTAGTTTAATTTAAGAACTTCAATTTTTAACATTTTCTAATTTTCTAGACAATACATATTCACATAGTCCAAATCCAAAGTCTAAACATTATATAACAAAATAACAATCTAAAGTTCAAACACACTACTAAGTACTTATTACCAAACATCAGTTGACCTTTTTGCCCAACCGACTCTTCAATTGGCTTACTTGGAATGTTTTGTTGACAAGATGAAGAATCATCCATCTGTATAGTTAATATTTGGAGAACAAGTATCAAATACTGCACTGAAATATTATTTTTTTGGTGCACTAGAATATTATTTTCCTGTGCACTAGAAATATATTCTAGTACTGGAAAATAATATTCCAATGCACTAGAAATATTTACAGTGGTTCCAAGCACGGGAAAAATATTTCCAAGCACTAGAAATCAAAATTATAATGATGTTGAAGCACATTATTAATTAATTTCATAGAAACAGAAACTAAAAAAAAATATTGAATATTGTAAGAATAACTCAAGTTAGAGAAAGAACAATTGTGACTACAAAGTAGAGAACAAGCCATTAAAAAAATCAAATAAAACATTTAAGAGAGATACCATTGAGATTATGAGCTGAACGGCGAAGTAAGCAACAAGAAACTTGGATTTACTTCCTTTTTTATCATTATTATTATTTTTAAAAAAAAAAAAACAAACAAACGATGGTCAATTCAGTTCGGTTCGATTTTTTACCAAACCGTTCGGTATACAAGGATCCATTACCATTTAATTGTTCGGTATATTATCGAACCGAACTAGTTCGGTTTGAAAAAATCGAATCGAATTGCCTACCCCTACACCAAAGTGCTGTTGTCTTTTAGTCCTGACCAAGTATTAGGAAAAAAAAAAAAAAAAGCAAAGACACTTTACATAAACACAAACTCTGCACTAATTGCCCCTTTCTCCATCCATATTAGGAGATACTTTAGGTTTTATGGTTCCAATGTTGACTTGCGAAAGATTAAAAAACCAGGAAATTCAATAAGGGAAATATGATCATTTGGCCACCATCTCCACTCAATGTTTTTAATTCTCCTCTCTTCAGGCAGAACCAAAAAAGTTGAAGTTGGATAACCACATTCTCAAGAAAATGATTATCTGATCTGATATGCAACTTGTCCTTTTAGGACCTAAAAGTGCAACTCCTTTTTCATAAACAGACAACATAAAAGAATCAGCAGCACTATATTCTTGAATCTTGACCAATATAATGTTGAATTCCCACGCGGCGATTTGAATATAAAGGCAGTGGCTTCATCACACAGTTAGGAGAATGACAGGGAAACCTTTTAGGCTGATGCGACTCTGTTGTCTTATGTTCTAAAGTAACCTTTGTCTTATTAGTGTTTTTTATTCGAATGATTGCATGAGAGTATGAGACAAATGATATGTTTATTCTCAAAAATGATATGTTTCAAATCTATCCAAGAATGCACATATCATTAAAGTGGCAAGATGAGTAGTCATCCAGTGAAAGCAATTCCATTAGAGTGAAGGCCAAAAATCCTCTCGGAATGCACATAGTCTTGGATACTATACTTACGGTTCTTATATATATATATATTCACGTAACGTTATTTGATGCATCACTACATTATTGCTATCAAATATAATCTCTACTGGGAAGCTCTGCATTACTGCACTTTTGCACCGAGAAATGGCAAGTTTAAGATGCATGCTAAGTCTAGTGTTCATTTTCTTGATTCTTTCCTTGAATGTCAGCAGTTCAAATGCAACAAGATATCGTGGATTAGTGAATATGCAGAAAAGGGTGAATAGCAGGCAAGTTTTACGAGATTTAGGCTCCAATTTGCCGAAAACAATCAGAAACAATAACAAGGTGGGAGGGGGTAAAGACAGATTGGCACCTGAGGGACCTGATCCCGAACATCATTAGCAATCTTCAGCTAGCTTGCCCAGAATGCCATCCCCCGAAGGAACTGCTTGCATGATTATATTTTATATATCACTAAAGAAAACATCATCGATCTGCACACAAATATATAGTCTTTTACATGTTTCAACTGACAAAGTTAATCAAATGAAGTCATGTCAGAGAGTATAAAGTTTGTATGCAAGACTTTGTATGAATCTATCATTACCTTATCAATAAAATGTCTCTAGAAGTTGTTCTTAGTCATCTCATTTCTTCAACTGTTAAAATTTTGGCACGAACATTTATACTTCTATACTAACAGTCCGAACTTTTCACAGCAAATTGATTACAAGGTTGCAAAAGAGGGGCATCAGATAAACCACATCATCTGGTTTGTAATTTATAACAGAAGAACAGGACCAACAAAAGTGCTACATAGTACAATGTTTATGTATTAAAAAGTACAAAAAGTTGGCATGGAAATTGAACAAGTTGATATCGAGATATTGTTTGTAGACAGACCCGATTTAAGGATCAGAATCAAGAACAGCATATGCCGATTTAGTTCTTCAAGTTTTCAAAGGATTTGAGGGGATCATTTGGATCAATGTCATCTATGAGTGGGAAATCAACCATTAGAGTTTCCACACTGGAGCCTAGTTTCTTCAGCACATCAACCACCTCTTTAAACACGATAGCATTCCCAGCACGACTGAGGTGCAAACCATCACTGCATTTCAAGACTAGGATGAATCGAGCAGATTATATGACATAGAATCAAACATGTATTCGTTTTCATATGAAGTTAGACTGTCTGGTGTCCATATAGTTAAGATTACCTCAGACAAGCAGTTTGCCAGTCTGGAACTTCCTGAACTTTTATCCATAGATCCACAGATGGAATTCCAAGTTCTGCTGCAACAGCAAGACACGCTTTGGCATAGGTTCCAGCAGCTTCATATGTCCTTTCTGGAAGGCCCGATTTGTTTTCAGTAAATGGATATCTGCACATGGTTTTTAAGTAACATCATATCATAGTTTCTCATAACAGTCATCCACACGAATTGTAAGTAACAGTAGA
Organism: Ipomoea nil; assembly: GCF_001879475.1. Taxonomy (NCBI): domain Eukaryota; kingdom Viridiplantae; phylum Streptophyta; class Magnoliopsida; order Solanales; family Convolvulaceae; genus Ipomoea; species Ipomoea nil. The sequence goes on along the minus strand of NW_017619497.1, from coordinate 7,043,742 downwards.
GATGTCCATTAAAAAAAAAATAACAAAAAATAAAAAAATAAAAAAATACTACACTCTGCATATACACGTGAAATGAATGTGTGGAGAAGAACTTTACAGAAGGCGTGCTGGTTCATAAATTGGAGGCGGTGTAATGAGGATGACATGCACTGTTGGCCATTGTTTCTGAAAAATAAAAAACTTGCATTTTAGCATAGTTTTTAATAACCAACATCAACATTAAAATAAAAGCAAGAATTTACACCTGCAGAAACTATGGGGGAAAACAACTTACATTAAGATTGTTTTTCTCTTCATGCTGAAATAACTAATTACTTTATGTCTAATACCACATAATAAACCTTTGATATAAAACCATCAGCTTAACAATGTAGAATGTAACACAGGGAGTTTAAACCTTTTTTCTTTTTTGGCCTTGTATTAACAAGACAATTAACTATAGAGCCATACCCCAAAAAAAAAAAAAGAATGAATCCTGGTTCACAAACTCACGTAAAAAACAAGCATGAAGATATGAAGATTGTTTATCTTGAGGGCAATAGTTCTTGCTTTACTTAAAGTTTCTTTATCAGTTGCATGAGGACCACTCCCTATTCAAAGTCATGCAATATTCAAATCATCAAATGTACACTTAAATTGGTGAACAGATCTTTCTGGGTAGAATAAAACGATGAACAACCAACCAAATCACCCCAGTAGCCGATATTTTATAAGAAAAAGAGGGTACATTCTTTGTAAAGCTATGCGAGCATTGTACTGCCTTATAACCTTTGTGAATAAACAAAGTTATAGGGGTGAGTGAAAATGACAGGGCACTCCATGCAATGTATTAAATAATTTAGAAGCAAAAGCCTAGTAAAAATGGTCAAGTGGCAAACACTAATAGCAACTACTGGGCCTCCTGGGTATATACTTTTTGCTAATTTACTTTCAAGTGGCCCTTCCCGGCCCACCAATTCAAAGACTTCAAGAAGCAAAACGGGATTTGGAGATTGTCCATAGATGGACCACTGTGATAGCTTTAATATGTTTTTTGCTGGACTAAAGTTAATATAATTGATATAGACTTCTCAGAATGATGTGTACAGTCAAACAAACAATCAAAGACAGAAGGAAGACCCAAAAGGCAGATACTTTCGATTGATTCTTCACTTGAGCACTTCAAAAAAGTTCACCAAATCAATATTCCATAACTTTTCTCTTTTAGTAAACTCATATTGTAAACTCGACCCAAACTTTTTATGCCCACCCTGAAGGCCTCAACCTCTGACTTAACCCCCATCAAGGTTATTTATGTTCTTCATCTCAAGGTACCTGCACTTATACTCTTCTCCCCAGCTGAATAAAGGAAAGTATACCATGTTCCTTCCACCCTTACTAAGAGTAATTTTCATTACACATTCAATCATACCGAAACTGAAGTAATTTCTTGCATCATCTCCATTCACACTAAAGGCAAAGTGGGTAGTACTAATACCTAGTAGTTACAAGAAATATACTAGCTTCCCATCTAATGGGCCGCTGAGTCACCGTGATTTACCACCTCCACAAATCCTGTCGGCCCGAGGTGTGGGGGCCAGGGGTGAGGGATTTCGCCTTTTGTGGGCAAGAAACATGCTATCTTGGTTAATACATTATGCTTCACCTTGTACAAAGATTTGCATCATTAACACCGAGTACTTAGAACCTACATGCCAACCTATTCATGCCATTTCCAACATTATTACATACATAGTTAAGAAATCAACTAATTTCGTTGGTCACTTAATACAGAAATGTCCATTTTATGTTAAAGATTATTTTTAAAGATACTTAAAAACAGTTTTAACTATCATTGATAAGAAATGCTCACAAATACATAACAACATAAAGATTCAAACTTGTGACTTGAAAGTTAAAGATTTTTTTAGTGGGAAAATTGGTGGCATTTTACATATTAGATCTCAAAATATTTTTCTACTCCCTACGTGGAAGTGTGGAACACAACAAGACACAGCTGCAGACTGAGTCATAACACCGGACAACGTTAACATGTTTCTAGGAAAAATAAACACAGGAAGTATAATATGTCCAAAAATGAGGTTTTGGAGAGTTCTCAACAAACTCCAAATCCCAATGGCTGGGGCTTTGGAGTGTGGAATACCTTGAAGAAGGAGACAATAGAACACAGATTCTGCTTATACTCATCGACAGGCACGTGCTGGAAGGAAGAACATCTATCGGGAACACAGGCATCGTTTGCTCCGAAGAACACCGTAACCGCCAGCGGCGCACCTCCGCCCTGCTCCGCCGGGAACGCCTTGTCTATTATCCTCAAAGCCCACCTGGTGTTGTAACCGCTGAACCCTCTCAACACCACATCGGCCTGAACCAAATGCACACACAAAATTACACACACACACACAAAAGAAGAAGAAAGAATTGAAGAGCAGAGAGATGATTTGATGACCGTTCGACGGAAGTGATCGGCGAGGGAAACGCCCCAGCCACCATCCTCGACCTCGAAGGACATCTCGGTGATGGAGTCCCCAAAAAGATAAATCTTTGGCCTCATTATGGTCTATGGATGATCACTCCCACTATTTTCTCTTACACTAATCTGATCCACCAACAAAAGCAGAGTTCATAGCACTGTGTTTATGTACTAAGTGTCACCCTCATCAAAAACGTGCTTTTGACTTTTGACTCTTTAGCATATGCCAACGTTGAAGACCATTGGTCTTGCTTTTGGTTGCCCACATAATCATTTCGGAATTACGTACGAATAACATTTTAATTTTTAGAAAAATATTACTCCATATTATTCTTCTCCCAAAATCCTCAACTCCGATGACCCCACAGAATATTTAAAAGATGTAAATTACAGTGACTCAATAGTTCAGCAAACATAGTAAATTATCGGTGCGTACGAGAGATGTGCAACTTTAGACATAATTTTCACATTGTGTTGTTGAGGTTCGAACATTGATAGTACGGGCAAAAATATTCATATTCTATTTTATAATAAAGTAGTCCGCGTATTAATTGACTACGGTGAGTTATCAGTTATTTAACATTATTATCAATTATCAATTTTACAACAAAAATTATAGTATTACTTGATTTGTCATACGTTTTAATGTTTTATGTATATATTAAATATTGTTTGATTTGTAACGTATTTTATTCAAAGATCAAATCTACATCTTTTCATATAAAATCTTATAACAAAAACTTTAGTATTACTTGAATTTGTCATACGTTTTATGTATAAATTAAATTATGTTTGATTTACCCTCAAACAAAAAAATTATGTTTGCTTTATAACGCATTTTATTTCAAAGATCAAATCTACATCTTTTTCATATAAAATCTCAAACCAACAAAATATAGAATTTGAGGGCTTAAATTTGATAACTACATTGATCTATGTGACAAATCATTGCCATTTGAAATTATATCATAAGTGATTGTTGTTGATTTGTATCTATCCTAGCATCTCACATGTCGGTATAAGATTTGAACCCTTCCTGCATTGCGCATGGCGTTAGCTTGACCCGGTTTTGCCATGGCACCGAAAGCGATTCCACCCAAGTCAAACCAAACCGGCAGATCGTTACAAGCACCAGGACATTCATCTGTTATATGGACTTTTATAGGCTTTCTTGAACATGATGGATTTGAAATGCATTTTACTAGGTAACATTGTCCACACCCTTTGCCTCTCTTAAATAGAGCTTGATTTCCTGCAGATATAAAGGAATTGTAAGGATGTCTGCCTACATTTCCAAATCCACATGCTCCAGTATCAGTTCCATGTCCATTTGGTGGACCGTACCATGTTGCAATAGCAGGTGCAAACCTAGCAAAAGTCCCATTTAATTGATTTCTACAATGGCAACAATTAATAAGAAATAAGAACACAATAAACATTATACAGTGTGAAGAAGCCATAGCTAGTTACTGTAGTTTTACTTCAATTGCATTGGAGAATCTTTTATCTTCTTTCAATTTATAATGTATTGGAATTTATTTACCTTGAATTTGTAACGTATTTTCTTTAAAGCTTTTATTTATTTCTTTTAATTAATGCTTTGTAGAGACGTTAAAAACTAAACACATGCAATTATTTCTTTTTTCGGCATACACAATATGGGTACTTGGTGTGTGTTTATAAACCTGAGGGTTAAAATGAAACTTTGTAAAACATAAGAGGTCAAAGTGAAAATCCATAACTCAATGTCTAAATCTAATTGGGCTTCCAATCTTCCATTCTGTCGGGTCTCATACAAGTCACAACCCTAGAGATTGCGTGGGCAGAGCGGAGAAGAAAAAGGGGAATCGCGAAGTCAGTCAACGATGTGTTGTGGAGAAGACGGTGAATGCCGGCCGTTGGGGTTTCTGTTAGGCCTCCCTTTCGCCTTCGTCGCCCTCATCCTCTCCGTCGTCGGCGCCGCCATCTGGATCGTCGGGTACTCCGTTCTCTCCACATATCACTGCAACCATAAAAATCGCGTTATTCTATTTTTTTTTTTCAATTATAGAATTAATTAATTCTGGCCAGGGAAAGAGACAGGTTTTATGGTTTTGAATTATTTTTTAATTGGGAAATGAATTTGATCGGGTGATTGCAGGAGTTTGGTGAGTTGCGTGTGCCCGTGCTGCTTTTGTATAACGTGGATCGTAGAGTTGGCCGTGTCGCTGATCAAGGCTCCATTTTCGGTGATCAAATGGTTCACTGAACAAATCCCTTGTTAATCAAGGTGCACTCTGTATCATCCTTTTTTTTTTTCCTTACTGCTGCCCTGTATAATAATTTACACCACAGTCTTCTTCCTCACTTTGATCTTTTTGTGGATCGTTAACATCACGGCTTAAATAATCATTCTTACAGGTTTATTATGGATGATGATTAATATTTAGTTTATTTTTGATTTGTTTGCGCCATCGTATCAAAATAAATTAAAGAATTTGAGTTAGCTGATCAAAATGTTTTTCATATTTTATTTATTTATTTATTTTTGTGATGAATATGATATTGAAACATTTGATAGTTCATATTTGGTGTTTACTTATAAATTAGCTAATGCTATTGTAAACTAAGCTGATTAAGCTGTGATTTGATATAAACAACATATAATTGATCATGAAATGGTTATTGTAGAGTACTTACCACAACAAGATATATGGATTGTATAAGACTTGTGAATTCATCTAGGCTAGTTCCGGGTTGAATTGTACTGCTTTCTTTAAGTTAAGATGTCTGTGGTTTGAGTGTTTGGTGTTGAGTTGTTTATTTGAGTAAAAGTGAGAACTAGACTATTTTGTTAGGCTAGTGTTTATATGTCTGGTTATCTTAACATAAATTATTAAATGATTTTGGGTGTGAATTATAGCTTACGAAGAAAATTGGGACGTGTTTGAAATTTGAATAAAGATCCCGTCTTGGTACTTTGTGGATTGATGAATTAAGAATCCACTCTCTGAGGAAGTATTTATGTATAGAAGGAGAATCTAATAGTTATGATCAAGTCAATATAATCTAAAAACGCGGATGGTTGTGGCCATGAAGCAGAAGCTAAGAGAAGTTATAACATATTGCACTAGGTTGGTAATAATCGCTTAAGTCTATCTTTTATAGTGATTCAACCATGTGCTTGGATCCATATGACTTTAGTTAGCATTGTCGAGTGACTAAAGGTGATCCATCATGTGATGAGCCAAATGATTTGTACACGCTAAATGACTCGCGAATGGAAAATGCTTAGGCCATGTGAAAGTGACTTGATATCTAAGACCTTATTAGGCCAAATTCAATAAAGCATATGTAAATATGTAATAACTCTAAGTCTCTAACATAGTATGATTGATGTGTTATCTTCCTACCTAACGTTGTTATTTAGTGGATTATTATGAATTTAGGACTTCATTGCCCTTGTTTGGTGTTATTTTTTTCTCTCTTTATTTGCTTGATATTTGGAAATAATGCTAGAGTTTTTTTTTTTTTTTTTTTTTTTTTTTTTTTTTTTTTTTTTCCCAATACGAGGGAGGGGGGAGTGAGAAGCAATAATATAAAGGTATATATTACAAGAATATGGATCAAACAATTTCAACAATATCTATAAATATTAAAAGCCTAAGGAAGGTGATCATGATGTGTTTGGAACGATGGACATGTCTTAATACCTGATAGTACATTTCAAGAATGCATAACTATGACCTGTGGCAAAAATGTTGGATTAACTGGTGCAATAATAGTTTTAGAGGAAAGCACCATCACTGGATAGTACTGTAAGCCTAGTTTTTGCAACACAAAATCTTATTAATTGGCTTGATTCATGCTTCATCTTGTTGTCACTTTCGCCAGAAATGAATTCTTGATTTGATCTAATCTCTTGGTGCACTTCACTGCAATTTTAATGCCTTGGCGCAGTACACATTTAAAAGCAGAACCTAGTCCTCATTTCCCAAAAAGACAATAATAATAGGCATAGTTTCTCATTTGTGTTGAATGTTATATATTGCCAAATGCATGATTTTATTTAATTGACCAAAGTTTAAATTTTATTTTATTTTTTTTGAAAACAATCATCAAAGCGAACTATTATTGCGAAATCATATCACGAATATAATGAGGGATATTGCGAAATCATATCACGAATATAATGAGGGATATCTGCGTCCCACACCTCTCGACCAATATATGAGCAAGAAACTCTGGCTAGAGAGTGAGCAATCACATTGCATGTTATATTGTAATTTTTTAACACACTTAACATATTCATAGTATATGTTTAATAATTATGTCAATTTTAATTGGGATGTGGTTCGATCTTGTGTAGATTAATGAGTAAGTTAAGAACAATAAATAGTTAATGGAATATTTCTTTACTAAAATTTACATGGATGGAATGCATGTGTATTTAAGAAAAGTAAATGATATAATAGAGGGTAAAATAATAAAAATAAAAAAATATTAAAATTAAAATAATATGAATCATTCATTATAACAAATAATTATACTAACATTTTTTAGTTTTTGGAAGGACTTAATTTGTAGATTGTAGATAAATGAATGCAATGATCTCTCTTGTTGGAATCATTTCAAAAGCAATCTCCAACCCTTCTTTCTTCCATCATCACAAGCATATGGGGATGGCAACAGGGTCGGGCCAGGGGCAGGGAGTATGCTCCCTGTCTTCGTCGTTGAAACCTCGACCCCATCCCCATTTTTGACAGGAATTGAAAATAGTTACCATCCTCATCTTTGGGGAGAATTAGGCGAATATATATAGACAAATCTAAATTATTAATTTAGTAGATTTAACGGTTGAAAATAAACAAAACTTTGTAATATTTATGAGAACGTCTTCGTTCATTTTTACTTGATTTCTTATCCATCAGATCTTGCAGATCAATTGTTTGGATTTGTCTACAAGTTCTCACTTAGGGAGTGATTTTCATATGATTAGGATTTTATATATATATATATATATATATATATATATATATATATATATATATATATATATTACACACACACACATTTTTTTATTATTATTATAATTATAATAATAATTATTCGGGGACAGGGCAAGAAGGGGTATCCTCGTCCCCAACAGGGAATTACATACATTTTTCGTTCCTGGTCTTCAACAATTTTCTCCATCCCTGTCTTTTTCGGAACGGAGATTAAGAATCCTTGTTAGAAATGGGACAAATTATCATCCCTAAGCATCACCTTCCTCTTCCTCCTTCAGTGTTATTTCCGGCCTAAACAGTGGAGTGGATGACTCTCACTTTTAACTTTGAGTATCCTTTATAATTATTTGCTCCATAATAGATTAGAGTCGATATAAAATCGTATCAAAATTAATCTTATTTCTAATCATCTCATACAACATAGCCACCAATTGGTCATCGTAACCACTTTCTTCTTTGGACAATTAATTAAAGTAATAGGCAAATAAGTTGCCAGTCTAAACAATTGAATGGACGGCTCTCACTTACAACTTCAAATATTACTTTACAAATACTTATAAATTAGAGCAGGTGCGAAACTATATCAAAATTAATTCCGTTTCTAATCATCTTGTACGACATAGCCGCTACACCATCATGGCCAGATTTTGGGGGCGTGCAAGATGGACAACAGCATAGGGCTTCAACTTTAGAGGACCTAATATTTACACTGTTCATACTTATTTGAAATAATAAAAATCATATATTTTATAATAAAAATTGTGATTTTTTGTGTTTCAGATGGTGTTACACCGTTTTTACTTATTTGAAATAAAAATCATATATTGTACAGTATTGGTTTTAAAAGTTAATTTTATGAAACTAATTAATATTTTAAATTTTTGTGCTAACAATTATTTTCAAAAAAATACTTTAAAAAAAAAAAAAAAAAAAAGAAGAGTAAAAACTAGCATTTTTATGCCACATAGCCTTACACATCCGTTCAAGATGCATATATCATACATGCAGTGTATCTGTACGTGGACAAAAAATTCCCTCGAGAAAATCAACGCAGCCCTAATTTTAATTTAGTTTTGTATGTCAAAGGTTGAAACTTCAAATCCCTAACAACCATTGATATTGGATTCTCTTACTACAGACAGGTGCAATGAATCTTGTTTGTCTTTTATTTGTGTTGGGGAATTATCATTAGATTCTATGTCTAGTTCAATAAATCGATACAAGTTCGTCTAATCCGAATGTACGAGTCAACATTCAACAATAACACCTACAATTCTCATACTTTGGAGTGTGTGTTTCATGATTCTGAGGTATATTCGTCACTTTTAGTGTGTATATATATATATATATATATATATATATATATATATATATTCTTAATTTTACTTTTATAATTCACATGCTAATATGTTTGTTATATAACACATATTTATGTATTTCATATTCTATTATAATGTCCATTTTCATCAAATTTTTACATTTTCCTAATTTAGGGTGCGCGTATACATGCAACAATAAAAAAGGCTTAAGTTGATGAATTTAAAAAAATCTTTTTTGAGGGTCATTTGTACTCCATTAAAAACTTTATCGTTGCAACAAATGACATGCGATACAAAACTACGCACCACAAATACAAGATCATGTTCATTCATTCTACAAAAGTCTTTGAGTATAACAATAACGACTTTCCAAACATGACATACATGTTGAAAGCTTTCGATCAACTTGGTCCTACCCAAATTAATGTTTCCGAACTATTTGGTAATACTTATTTACGGTCCTCATTTCGTTTACCATTTCAAGTATTTTATATATATATATATATATATATATATATATATATATATATATATATATATATAAAATGTAGTTGTTATTGTTATGATGATAAATCTCTATAGATTTGGTTGGTTCTATTGTCTCGATTGAATCTCCACGTACAACCATAATTAATGGACGGGACACCAAGTTCATCCACTTTATTCTTCAAGATCATGAGTAAGTCATGTTATATTAATCAACTTTACACTTAATCATGGATCATATGTGTTTTATAATGTGTGTACGCCTTATAACAATCTTTTTTTTTTTTTCTCTTCTTAGATAGAGACGTTTACCTTGCACATTTTGGGAGCAATATGTTGATCAACTATTACAGCATGTCAACTATGACAACCCTAATCCAGTTGTTCTACTCATTCAGTTTTGTCGTGCAAAAATGTACAAGAGTAAGTTACTATTATGTATTCTCGAGTAAACAACCCAGGTGGTCTTAAAATATTAATTGCCAAGAACTCAAATTCCTCTATTACATCAACAACCAACGTGATATACCACGAAGTTTTCAATAATTTATAATTTTGTCACTCTTATTTTTCTATATTGTATGTTAAAGTAATTTCTTTATTATTTCTATTTTCCATTTTATATTCCTGATCCAACTTTTTATATATTACATCATCTCTTAAATTTTTCACACAGTTACACAATAAGATGAACAATATTCATCCTGCGCATCGCACAGGTATCATACTAGTTTAGTAAAATATGAGATATACGCAATAGAAGGGATTCCATCAGCAAAATTTCTACCTCTGCCAATATTTTAGCAACCAATTTAAGTAGGTAAGTTGGTGAATAGCGTATGTAGAGTGTTAGGTGGAGATCGATTTCTAAAACCTAAATTGCCAATAATAATGCCGACCCCATTTTTATTTTTTAATTATTAGCCACCATTCTCATTGGATCGCAAGTGGATTGGAGTTACAAATAATAAATAAATAAATAAATAAATAAATAATTCTCAACTGGACTTGGACAATTCAAAACAATCACGAACATATGGGGAATTTGTTTATATATATATATATAACCACATAAAGATATAAAGAAAAAGAAAAAAAAAAGATTTATATGGAACATATTTTTAGTATTATATGAAATATATTAGGTAGATTATTTGATTCATATATCATGTAGTTCATTCACCTTATTTTATATGTCTAGTTTGATTATCGAGAATTGAGTCGTTATTTATAATTCAACTTTTCGTAATAGTTAATTTAGTATTATATTACTCCGTAGTATATAAAATTTATATATTTAGAAAATACATTAAAAGTATTATTAAATATTAAAAAATAAATTTAAAAATTATTTTAAACAAATACAAAAAAATAAATGAAAATAAAAATTTATTTTGATCAATGAATAGTAAATATAACAAGTAGAATGTGACAATTGGAGTAATATAATGTACGGACATTAGCATTTATGGAACACCATTTCAATCCATCATATTCTAAAAGTCTTTGTCAGTTGACTATTGTTGTCAACTCTATGAATATGTTTATTAATCAGTAAAATTATCTATTTAAAAAATAATAATTTTTTTTTAGAAAAAGGTAATATGTCTCCTTGTACATTTAGAAAATAAAATTTAAAAATATAGAATGAAAAACTTGAAAAAGTAAAAATAAATGATTAAGATGAATACTGCCCAAAATTTACATCTAAATTAAACTCCAATTTGATCAGCAGCACGTGTGAATAAGAAATCGCGCGTGTGGAATATGAAAATATTGTTCAATAATATACAGATAAGATCATGTCAAAAGTTGTGTGCTCGCACATGGGCTACACAATTATAATCAATAAGAATAATGCTTATAAACACTACAAAAGTAGTTTAATTTGTCCACACAAGCAAGCTAGGCTAATAATGAAATTGTATAAATTAAAATTCAATCTGTCCACACAGCAAGCTAGGCTAATAATGAATGTCATGATTATGATGAGACAACTTATTATATTTTTATTGAATGTCATGATACTCTAATAAGATAAAATAACGTATATAAATAAATTTTCTCATCATTTAATAAGAGAATTTTAAATTCTTTTAATGTCATGCAATGTCACGTCTTTTCATCGCTCTCTCGGACTCTATCAAGAGCATACTTCCACCAAGGGACAATGGAGCAGTTGCCCCCTCACCTACCCCATTATATATATATATATATACACACACACACACATACATACACACACACACATACATATATGCTTTAGTATAAATAAACTATATATTATTATAAATAAAAATTATTGAAAGTTGAAGCAGCTTAATTTGTTGATGGTGAGTTTTTATTATAAAAGATCGCTTTGTTTTAAAATTGAAACAAAGAAAGGTTAAATTTGAGAAAAGATTGATGATATAATATAGGTGGTGGGTAGCTAGTCAAAGCTTTCTCAATACAAATGCACCATTTCTTCCCTGGCTTGCTTAGAAAAAAATAATGTTTCAAGAGTTGGTTTAGATAGAATAAAAATATAATTTTGTTGACTAATCTTCATGGCTTCAATTCCATGATAATCTTTGCTTCAAACATTAATTTTGTGGACGAAGAAGGAAACAAATTATGACATGGCTTCCATAAATTACAATTCTCGATTTACTCTTAGCTAGCAACACAAATAAATTTTCTTGTTATATTTGTTATTTCATCAACCACTAATCTAATGCTATAATTTTGTATTCCAACATCCTAAACTAATATCCTTATATCTAAAATTCAACCAACCACCAATAGTTACTATTGGGTAGCGGCTCGAAGAGTTGGGTCCATCATGTTATCATCAAAACGTGACACTGCTACATAAATATAAATAAATAAAATTAAGTTTTCTTTAAGCGTTTGTTATTAACAATTAGTATTATAGTAGGCTTTGAGGATGTGAGGGGATTTTTGAGAGGGGCTACCAAGTTTTTTTTTTTTTTTTTTTTTTTTTTTTTTTTTTTTAAGGTTGTTGCATAGTTACACGTACCGTGTCGGAACTCGGAAGGCAAATTTGGGTCGTTAAATGAGAAAATTAAAGAGACCGTTGACCAGTAGAGTGCAAATGTGCAATAATATTCAACAAAACACCAACAAAATATTGGGTGAATCCATGTAAGACATGTGACAATAGGTTGGCTAGCATGTTACATATATACTATAGACCACTAAGCCCACGTGTTGTGTACTCAACAGTTATGCCATGTACCCGAGTCCACTTTTGCAAGGTGGACTCAGATTCAAAATACACAATTTATATACTGAATGTTCACAATTTGAATTGTGAATATTCAATATGTAAATTGTGAATATTTAGACATTCAATAGGTAAATTGTGAAAGTTCAGTATTTAAATTATGTATTTTTGGACTCAGGTCTACCTTGCAAAGTGAACTCAGATTCACATAATAACCGTTATGTCATGGATTCGGGTCAACCTTATAATGTGGACCCTAGTTCAAAATACATCATTTATATATTGAATATTCACAATTTCATTCAATATGTAATTTGTGAACATTTAGTATATAAAATTGTGAACATTTAATAGGTAAATCATTAAATTGTGAACATTCGGTACGTAAATTGTGAAAAATCAATATATAAATTGTGTATTTTTAAACTAAGGTGACTTTGCAAGGTGGACCGGGTCCACATAATAATTTGCCATTACTATAAAATGGTCTTTTGTTCAAACCGGTAATAAGCCAATAAGCTAGCCAGCCTGCGTTTTCTCTTTCTTAGTTTTTTTTGGTAGAGATTTTCTCTTTCTTATGCTCTTTCATTATTAACACTGCGCCGCTTCTCCGATGGCCGTTGCCCCTTCTTCCTCGTTTCTTGGTGTCCTGATACTCATAGCTTCCATTGGCTACGCCGCCGCTTGCTATTCGGCCGTTTTCGGCTTCGGCGATTCCCTCACGGATGCCGGAAACCTAATCCGCCTTGAGCCTGACGGCACCGTCCCCCACATGTACTTCCCGCCGTACGGCGAAACCTACTTCGACCGACCCACCGGACGCTGCTCCGACGGCCGCCTCATCGTCGATTTAATCGGTTCGTACTGTTGTTTTGCCATTGCCACCTTTTGTTTTCCCCGTGTAATTAACGGTCTCTAATTCTCAGTCGTCATGATTACCCTTCTAATCTCGTATAGTATTTTGAAATTACAGCTCAGCATTACGGGCTTCCGCTTCCGCCGCCTTCGATCCCCGCCAGTTTGGAAGGCGACAAAAACAGGCTCCGTGCCGGAGTCAACTTCGGGGTGGTCGGATCACGTGCGCTCGACGCGCAATTCTATGAGCAGAGAGACATTTTCGACACTGTCACCAACGTTTCCATGACAGATCAATTGAATTGGTTCAAGGAAATGCTCCCATCTCTGTGCTCATCACCTCACGGTACGTCATTTCGCTCCTCCATCCCTACTTTTAAGAAGATTATAGTCACCGTGATTTACATCCTCCCACATACTCTGTCGGGTCGTAATATGGGGGACCTCAGGATTGGAGATTCAGCCTTTTTAAGAAAGATTATATAAATTTGGGAGAAGAAAGATTATATAAATGCCCGCAACTATTTAGTTTAATGATTTAGTAAGCAATATTTAATAAAAGAATGAATGTTATATAAATGACTAATGGTCAAATTGCAATATCATCAATATATGTGACTAAATAACTAATTAATTACCAATTACTCTCTCTATTCCATATTATGTCTCTGATTCGTTTCACTTTATGTCTCTTGATTCGATTAATGGGACTTGATTGAATTTATTTTTAATCTAAATTTTTATAATATTAAATCCATGTATTTAGGCATTACACTAAAAAGTATTATCAAACAAAAAAATTCAAATTTAAAAATAAATAAAAATACTAAAAAAAATAAACAAAGAAGTAAGAGTTGGGTTGACAGTTTTGACCAATGAATAGTAAGTAGGACATATAAAATGAGATAGAGAAAATATCATGTAGTGTGATGATATTTCGATTAGTATTATTAAACAAAAAAATAATGTTATTGCTGGGAATCAAAACTGATTTTTTTTTAAAGTGGAACGTACGTTTTTACTAAAACGACGTTGTTTTTGCATTTGTATACACCATGCATAGTGCATACGAATGCACAGCATAACTTGCCATCATGATCCGATCCTGTGCTAACATTGGCTCAGACCCGGAATTTGGCCACCTCTAATTCAGGGCAACTTTAAATTTCAATGTTTCAAATACTAGCCCGTAAATTACGGATTTCTCACATTGCTAAAAAATATTTTACTGTCAAAATACTTGTCTTTTTATCACGGTCGCTATCAGAAAGTAAATTGTCCTTGAGTTTTTTTTTTTTTTTTTGGAAACAAATTGTCCTTGAGTTATTATATTGTATTTTATTGGATGGTTGCATACCTAAACTCGTAGTTACGTGTCAACACCCTCCATCTTAAAGCTTGTCTTCACCCAATCAAAGACTCCACTTTCTGGATGATGATGCTACGTGGTGCTTCATCACAATTTTCTTCTCTTATTTAATATTTTTTTTTATTTTTCTAAATAATGCTTTATAGTTTAAACCAAGTAACCAACGATGTCTTATTTATTTATTTATTTATTAATACTTTAAAAAATATATGTATATATATACAGATTGCAAGGAGCTATTGGATGGGTCATTATTTGTACTGGGAGAATTTGGAGGCAACGATTACACGCACTCGCTTCTATCCGGAAAAGGTATTAATGTCATCCGACCGTTCATTCCAATCGTCACCCGCGCAATTGCTCAGGCTGTCCATGTGAGTATCAATCAAATGCCATAAATTTATTTGTTCTAATTTATTATATTCTTCGATAGTGACTGTAAATTTTCTTCGTTCAGGAACTAGTGGAGCTAGGTGCGAGGACAATAATGATCCCTAGCGTGTTACCACTTGGATGTGCAGCCTCGTACTTGACATATTACCCAAGTCCTAACCCAGATGATTACGATGAATTAGGTTGTCTCATTTGGGTTAACCAAATGGCTTCTTACCATAACCAACTCCTCCAGCAACAACTCGCCCACGTAAGAGAACTTCATCCCTATGCCAATATCGTCTTTGCCGATATTTACAATGCTGCTATGGAGCTTTACCAGGGTCCTGGTACTTTCGGTATATTTCTATCCTCCCTCTAAGCAAAAAATAATATATTTTTGTTCCTCTTAGAATTATTTCTCGTGTGGATATGATATAATTATATAAAGAATTGGAATAAGGGCATAGGCCATTGAAATAATACAATTACACCACTAAATCTAAAAAAAATAACAATTAGATCTCTAAACTAATCAATTTTATTCAATTAATCTAATTTACAGGTTTTGTAGGTTAATAACAGGTCACCCAAAATTTAAAAAATATATATATATTTTAATTATTATTTAAAAATAATAATTAAAAAAAATTGTTTCCCGTCTCAGCCAGAGACGAAGAAACTCGGGGAATCCTTTTCTTTTTATTATTTTAAATTATTATTTTTAAATAATATATTTAAAAAAATATTTTAAATTTTGAGTGACTTATTATTAACTTACAAAACCTGTAAATTGACTTAATTGCATGAAATAGTAGGAATCGAATTGTTTTTTTTTTTTTTTTTAAAGTTCGGTAGCCTAATTACTCTACTGTGTGGAGTTTGATGCCTATTTGACTCTTATTCCTAAAGAATTTAAGTAACAATAATCATTCGTCACAAGACGTTAATGGAAACCAAACATTTGGGTCGCATTCATGGCACGAGCATTTATGCACATGAGGGCAAGGTTACAGGTATTCCGTTGTGAATTTAATTGGGTGGACAGTCCAATAGTAGTTAGCACTTAGCAGGGTCTTTTTTTTTCTTTTTTTTTTTTTTTTCTCATTTTTATAAATAAATGAGGTCATTCTAAAAGTATAAGTGCAATATTTAAAATTAATACTCTAAAATATATGATTTTTATTTTAAATAAGTATAAACAGTGTAAATATTAAATTTTGTGATGTTGTTAATCTTGCGCGGCATAAAATTTGGATGGTATTTAGTGGGACAAAAATGGGTTGGTCAGATCTCCTGGGTGTCTATCATCTATTATTATTTATTATACCCAATCTTGATAAGATCGTGACTCGTGAGCAGTGGGCAGTGGCATATATTTATTATTCTTGAGATGTTGATAGTTATATTTAATATTTATCATTAAAACAAGTTATTTGGATCAGATCACTATTTTTTAAGGAGTTTTTTTTTTTTTCTTTAAATTCTGATATTTTTGGTACTACATACATGATAAGTTGAAACAAAGGGTATTTGGACAAATATGATTAAGGCCTGACTTATAGGCCAATTTTGGCTTTTTTGATCACTATTAATTGTTTGATTTAGTTAAAATATCAATATAAGTGTCTAGTTAATTAGCTTTTTGCAACTTCAAAATGTTCAAATTCAAAAAGTTACTCCAAACAACTTTTTCAATTAACTTTTTTTAAAAAGAAATTATACCAGACAGCTATTAGCTAACAGTTAATTTACGAAACACTTTTCTACCACAGCTAATGTTATCAACTAATTATACCCTCTAATTAACACAATCAGCTAACAACCATTTACCAAAGAGGGCCTAAATGCATGTCCATTAGAATGGTCAGTGTCAATAAGTATATAGAATATGAATATATAGATACAAAAACATTGGGTGATTGCATTTTATGCATGGATTGGGTTTGCATGCATGCAGGGTTTTCAGGCGGAGCTCTGAGAGCGTGCTGCGGCGGCGGAGGTCCGTACAACTTCAACCCCTCCGCACAGTGCGGTAACGAGGGAGCAAGAAGCTGTGACAACCCTTCCTTCTACGTTAACTGGGACGGCTATCACTTAACGGAGGCTGCCTATCAATTCATTACCACCGCTTTGTTAGAGGGTCCGTACACCTATCCTCGTATGAACAATTTGTCTCCCTTCGATTCTCGTCTGCAAACATCCCCACTTGCCCAGATTTAATTCATACCACATTCATAAAATAAACCCATTTTTTACAAACCAGATTAACGATTCATTGTTAGATGAGATGCATAGATGAAATTCGTGTTTGTATACGTTACTATCAGCTTCCTCCTTAATTGCTCTATGACGTGGCAAAAGGATGTAATATAGGGTAAGGTACAGGGATTCTTATGCGACCGGTCACTCATCATTAGGTACGCCAAAATGTACTACAAAGTGTTAAGAAATGCACCGTTAGGTGTGGTGCATTTTTGCATTTCAATCTGGTGCATTTCCGAACATTGTAGTGCATTTATGCATACTTAATGGTGCAATCTGCACGGGTCACACGGGAAGTCCTGTCCGCATTTTGATAAGTATGGTACAAATTTTTTTTTAAGTATTATTAATTTTATTACAAGGTAGTATTTGTGCAAGGAAGTGCATGTCTTTTTTATTTTAATTTTTAGAAAGTGGGTTTGGGCTTGGGCTTTTGAAATGTTGTGTACATTGGATTGGGTTTGTACTTTGTACTATGTATCCTCTACAAATTAAAATTTAGATTTGAAGTTAAATGAGACTTTCTCTTGTTTTTGTTTGTTTATCTAAAGAAAGCTAAGAGAGCATGTTTTTTTTTTTTTTTTTTTATGTAATTTCATTTTACTAGTGCATGGAGGTTGATAAGATGACGTGGGTCTCTTCCAATTTAATTAACAATAACCCAACAAAAATAAGATTAATCTTGGTGCACAGAGTTCTAGTATACTCTGGTTAGGGAACTTTAGGTCAAACCAAAATAATTTACTAATTCAATCTTGAAAATTTGCAACTTACATTCCCAATTGATCATCGTTTATAAACTTTAGTTGAAGAACACTTTTGACTTTTGACACCTTCCAGTGAAGTGGGACGGCCCACGTTTAACCTACATGGGCTCAGCACTGTAGCAGGCCGCATCGGTTCAGCCCAACTAACATTTTTATACCATTAGCGTGACCTAACCCAATTCTCTTTAGACATCTCAAAATAGAAATCAATACAAGTTTTCAAATTACAACTAATCATTTCTTTAAAAAATTATATATATAGGACTAGCTTCATGTGATAATGTCTTTTGGAGAAAATTAAGAATTTTAAAAAAAATAATGTGACATTATTGTAATTATTGTCAATCCGTGCAACTTTTAACACTATACAATGTACTTTTTAACAATAAAAAATGTGTATTTTTAGATAACTTTTAAAAATATCAATGAAAAAAAATAAATTTTAAATCTAAATCGTAAATACTAAACCCTACACAGTAAAAAATAAATCCTTAAACCAAAAAGTTAAGTCATAAACTCTAAAATCCAAACTCTAAAGTGCATTGCACTTTCACATTGTGCAAATTAAAGTGTAATTTTGAATACTATAGAGTGCACATTTAACAATATAATGTGCATTTATAAATAATCATGAGAAGTGTTAAATATAAATAGTGGACCCTAGTTCTAAACGACGTATAAATTGTGTGTTTTTAGTATTGGAATTGTGAACTTATAGAATATAAATTGTGTTTCTATGTCAAAACACATAACAACTGTAGAAGGAAATTTGTGAATACAATACATGGTCATCAAATCTTAATCTGTTAATATTGTGTGACTGCAGTATTTGAAAGGAATTTGTGAATACAAAACAAAGTAATCAGTTACATAAATATTAACATTGTGTGTTCATAGTATATAAATTGTGAGTTTTTAAAAGGTAAATTGTGAACATTTAGATCGGATTCACAGAATAATTTACATTAAATTTCTATAGGAAGTTCAAGCCTAACTTTTTAAAGTCCAACGAGGCCCGACCTATTTACATCTCTAGGTGAAACCCTTTTTAATAATTGATTACAAAATCAATATCTTAATGCATGCAATGTAAACTTAGAAGGTTGAGAGAGTGATATCCGTAATGAGAATAATAATTATAATGTTATAGTCGATCATAGTTGCTAATATATATTACCATTGTTTTTCACTTTTACGGTGGTGAAATTCAAGTGTCCTTTGCGTATCAGATTTTTTTATTTTGATTTAGGGAAAAATTCATAGTTAATATCTAATAGTGCATGTGCTCTGGTTCTATATGTATATATGCTTTTGCGCATTTAATTAAACTTTGTTTCCCACCAATTTGAGCGACATTAAGTGGCATGGACCTATCAACTTGTTAATAAATATCGTGATTGAGATTTGACTGTAATAGTTGAACAACTGGTTCAACACTAATTAAAAGGGATGGTCAATTAGGCAATTAGCCATGGAGGCGCAAGCTAAGGTTCGTGGAAAAATCAAACTGGGTTTGCTCATATTGGAGATGAGTAAAAATTGACATTTTAAGTGATTATTTGGATGTATTAATTTGAGTGGGATTACAATTTGAATTGATTAAAAGTGAATTCAGATTCTCATGTAACTATAAATTTGATATATTATACACTCAAAATTAATAATAAGTAAATAATTAAAAAATAAATAAACTAATTAATTAAAAAGTTAAAAAGATTATACAAAATTAATTAAATAGTCTTTTTAATTATAAAATGCTTATTTAAACAACA